>NC_060954.1:7562311-7579655 GCF_022045245.1 Lucilia cuprina
CCAGCTATTCTTCGGAAAATCAAACTTTTCATTCAAAGGCTTTAATCTGCCATAAATAATCTGCAAATCTTCTGGCCACATATGTTTAGCAGCATCGATACGAAAACCAGCTACTCCCAAATCTACTAATTTATTCATATAATTAACAATCATACCACGTACATGAGGCATAGTTTGATTTAAATCCAATAACGTATTCAATTGACAATTTCTTACTTCAGAAACATTTTGATAATTTTTAATATTACAGGGTGTGTGAAAATCATTGGGGCCATAGGGTACCGCTGGATAAGTACGTTTATTATAATTACAGCGTGAACCGGCCGTACCAATGGAATCACCCTCAGCATAAGCAGTCATATGATTCACTACTATGTCTACGTAAATGCGTACACCCGCTTGATGGCATCGATCTATCATATTGCTTAAGTCAGCTTGATTACCCGAACGAGAAGTGAGTATATATGAGAGAGGTTGATAACGTGCCCACCAGGGTTTACCCTCTATTTCACGTACCTCATTAGGAGGTGAAATCTAAAGAGAGATAGAGAGAGATAGAGAGAGACAGTGTTTCTATACTGATTCTTATCTTTGCTTCAGTGCTAAAGAAAAAACAAACTTACCTGCACACCACCAAATCCCTGAGGACCCAAAAAATCTTCACATTCTTTGGCTATATCACGCCAAGTCCACTCGAAAAGATGCACTATACTAGAGCGATTACCTAGGAAATGCGGTTCTTTTTGACATTTTACCAAAAAAGTGCAATAAATTGTTAAAAATAATAAAAAAATTCCAAATATTTTTAACATCTTTCAACTAGATGTTTGTGTATTCAAACCTCAAGTGTTAACAAACGACTAATTAATCATTTTTAAAAAAATTTGATTCAATTTAAACTGAAATACCAACAACTGATAAGAATTTTTATTTAATTTAATAAGACAACAACAATAACAAAATTAATATAAACAAAAACTTGAAAGCGTTCACACTGGTTGTTTAAAAGCCTTTAAAAATAATTTGCTTCCCAATCCAATTTTGAATCAATATAAATTGCTAAAGCCTGATGTCCTTGCGGTAAATCAATCACAGCCAATCCCTGTTCATTGACATCCACCATCAGACCAGTACAACGATTATTTTGTTTAGCGCCTGATAAAATATCACAATAACTACCACGTGGCAAACCAGTTTGTATTAGAGCTTTAAGCTCCATATCAGCTTCCAAATTAAAAGCCACAAATCCCAAATTGCCACGTGAAAAGGCAATTTGATTTTCTCCATTCTCCCACCAGTTCTCTAAAGGCTCTTTACCTACCACATTACGGAATTTAACCATTTGATGAATTTCCGGCCAACGATGTTCACACACCCAACCCACTTTGCCAGTATCACATAATTGATTTTCCAAATATTCAGGAGCTCTTATCTCACCATCCTCAGTTATTGGTGGTCCCTGATCGGTATCGGTGAAATCATAAGAACTCATTATCCTTGTAACTTTACCATAAGGATGTGCCAACATAAACGTCACTGCTAGTTTATAAAGTTCAGGTTCTTTATAGGTTAAAATATCAGCACCGCCGGCTCCATGTCCTCTTTGGTTATCATGATTGTCGACAAATACTATAGCATCTTCAGAAGGCAACATACTCCATTCAGGACCCCAGTTTCTTAGATATTTCAAAGAATTTTTATTGCGGAACAGGCGACCAATTTCATTGGAGAATTTGAATTCGGTAACAGCGCCCATGTGATTGTATTCGGTTCTGGAAATAAGATAATAACGGAAAAAGTACCTCAGATAACAGAACACTTGACTGGAGAAAAAGTTGCCGTAACAACAAAACAACTTTTCCATAGAAAAAGTTGCTGTGACAACAGACAACTTTTCTACCGAACAAGTTGCTGTGAAAGCAGACAACTTTTCTATACAAAAAGTTGGTGCGACAACAGGCAACTTTTCCATACAAAAAGTTGTTGTGACAGCAGACAACTTTTCTATACAAAAGTTGGTGTGACAACAGACAACTTTTCTATAGATAAAAGTTGCTCTGACAACAGACAACTTTTCTATAGAAAAAGTTACTGTGACAAAAGACAACTTTTCCATAAAAAAAAACTATCTCTGCTGGACAACAGACAATTTTGTATAGAAAAAAGTTGCTCTGACAACAGACAGCTTTTATATAGAAAAAAGTTGCTCTGACAACTTTTCTATAAAAAAAGGTTGTTCTGACAACAGACAACTTTTCTATAGAAAAAAAGTTGCTCTGGCAACAGACAACTTTTCTATAGAAAAAAGTTGCTCTGACAACAGTCAAGTTGCTCTGGCAACAGACAACTTTTCTATAGAAAAAAGTTGCTCTGGCAACAGACAACTTTTCTATAGAAAAAAGTTGCTCTGGCAACAGACAACTTTTCTATAGAAAAAAGTTGCTCTGGCAACAGACAACTTTTCTATAGAAAAAAGTTGCTCTGGCAACAGACAACTTTTCTATAGAAAAAAGTTGCTCTGGCAACAGACAACTTTTCTATAGAAAAAAGTTGCTCTGGCAACAGACAACTTTTCTATAGAAAAAAGTTGCTCTGGCAACAGACAACTTTTCTATAGAAAAAAGTTGCTCTTGCAACAGACAACTTTTCTATAGAAAAAAGTTGCTCTGGCAACAGACAACTTTTCTATAGAAAAAAAGTTGCTCTGGCAACAGACAACTTTTCTATAGAAAAAAGTTGCTCTGGCAACAGACAACTTTTCTATAGAAAAAAGTTGCTCTGGCAACAGACAATTTTCTATAGAAAAAGTTGCTCTGGCAACAGACAACTTTTCTATAGAAAAAAGTTGCTCTGGCAACAGACAAACTTTTCTATAGAAAAAAGTTGCTCTGGCAACAGACAACTTTTCTATAGAAAAAAGTTGCTCTGGCAACAGACAACTTTTCTATAGAAAAAAGTTGCTCTGGCAACAGACAACTTTTCTATAGAAAAAAGTTGCTCTGGAACAGACAACTTTTCTATAGAAAAAAGTTGCTCTGGCAACAGACAACTTTTCTATAGAAAAAAGTTGCTCTGGCAACAGACAACTTTTCTATAGAAAAAAGTTGCTCTGGCAACAGACAACTTTTCTATAGAAAAAAGTTGCTCTGGCAACAGACAACTTTTCTATAGAAAAAAGTTGCTCTGGCAACAGACAACTTTTCTATAGAAAAAAGTTGCTCTGGCAACAGACAACTTTTCTATAGAAAAAAGTTGCTCTGGCAACAGACAACTTTTCTATAGAAAAAAGTTGCTCTTGCAACAGACTTTTCTATAGAAAAAAAGTTTCTCTGGCAACAGACAACTTTTCTATAGAAAAAAGTTGCTCTGGCAACAGACAACTTTTCTATAGAAAAAAGTTGCTCTGGCAACAGACAACTTTTCTATAGAAAAAAGTTGCTCTGGCAACAGACAACTTTTCTATAGAAAAAAGTTGCTCTGGCAACAGACAACTTTTCTATAGAAAAAAGTTGCTCTGGCAACAGACAACTTTTCTATAGAAAAAAGTTGCTCTGGCAACAGACAACTTTTCTATAGAAAAAAGTTGCTCTGACAACAGACATCTTTTCTATAGAAAAAAGTTGATCTAACAACAGACAACTTTTCTATAGAAAAAAGTTGCCCTGACAAACACTTTTCGCTTACTTTTTGACAGCTTCTCCACCCAAATCAATGACCTCTTGATAGATATAGGGTCTTGAATTTGCTCCAAAGCCAAATTCTTCATTTAAATCATTCAAATCTCCATAAATAGCTTCCAAATCCTCAGGCCACATATGCTTAGCAGCATCCATACGAAAACCAGCCACACCCATATCAATCAACTTATTCAAATAATTCACAATCATTTCCCTCACATGCGGTACACTTTGATCCAAATCAATTAAAGTGACCAATTGACAATTTCTAACTTGTTCGGCATTTTGATAATCTTGTATATCACAAGGAGCATGAAAGTGTTCTTTGTCATAAGGTACAGCAGGATAACTACTTTCAAGGTAATTGGCCGAAGAACCGGCTGTACCATAAGTTTCACCTTCTCTATAGCCGGTCATATGATTAACTACAATATCCACATATATACGAACACCCACATTGTTACAGCGTTTAATCATATCAGCTAAATCAGTATCATCACCAGATCTAGAGATGAGTATATAGGATACAGGTTGATAGCGTGCCCACCATGGACCACCCTCTATATCGCTGACCTCATTGGGGGGAGAAATCTAGAAGGAATATAAAATAATAATTTAAAAAATTCAGCTTAAATCGTTTCCCACAAACCTGAACTCCTCCATAACCTTGAGGACCTAAGAAATCCTCACACTCCTTGGCTATATCTGACCAGGTCCATTCAAACAAATGCACTATAGTTGTACGATTATCAACAAAATGTGGTTCTTTTTGAGCTTTTACTAAGACAAAAGCGATCAGCAAAACTAAACTAAATTTCAGAACTTGTCTCATGTTTTAAGGTTTTTAATAAACTATTAGCTGCTGCGCTAAAGTTAAGCATTTTATATGAACAAATTTTGTTGTTTTTGCGATAAAAATCGATATTTATGGAAAAATTACTATAGTAAGTGTGCAAACAATTGTTCAGCTTTTTAATTGTTGTTATATAGAGCTTTTTATTTATTTAATTCAATTAATATATTATTACTTCTAGTTACAGTCTTTGTCAATATTTTTTAGTTTTTCAACAATTGCAAAACAAACTCTTAATTGTTTTTGATCAATTGTTGAAGTTGTTGTTACGTTTTTTTATTTGCTAACTATTAATAAACAAATTATTATTTTGTTTTCTCTTTTTGTACTTTAATTTATAACAAATGAATAATCTTGCATGACAAACTATGGAAAAAGTTTCTGAATTGTTATAAAATCTACTACTATATAGTGCTCTATAGTATCTATTATGAAGTCTATAGTCTAGCCTATAGTCTCTATTATCTAGTCTATAGTCTCTATAGTATAGTCTATAGTCTAGTCTATAGTCTAGTCTATAGTCTAGTCTATAGTCTAGTCTATAGTCTAGTCTATAGTCTAGTCTATAGTCTAGTCTATAGTCTAGTCTATAGTCTAGTCTATAGTCTAGTCTATAGTCTAGTCTATAGTCTAGTCTATAGTCTAGTCTATAGTCTAGTCTATAGTCTAGTCTATAGTCTAGTCTTTAGTCTAGTCTATAGTCTAGTCTATAGTCTAGTCTATACTCTAGTCTATACTCTAGTCTATAGACTAGTCTATAGACTAGTCTATAGTCTAGTCTATAGTCTAGTCTATAGTCTAGTCTATATTCTAGTCTATAGTCTAGTCTGTAGTCTAGTCTATATTCTAGTCTATAGTCTAGTATATAGTCTAGTCTATAGTCTATTCTATAGTCTAGTCTATAGTCTAGTCTTAGTCTAGTCTATAGTCTAGTCTATAGTCTAGTCTATAGTCTAGTTAGTCTATAGTCTAGTCTATAGTCTAGTCTATAGTCTAGTCTATAGTCTAGTCTATAGTCTAGTCTATAGTCTAGTCTAGTCTATAGTCTAGTCTATAGTCTAGTCTATAGTCTAGTCTATAGTCTAGTCTATAGTCTAGTCTATAGTCTAGTCTATAGTCTAGTCTATAGTCTAGTCTATAGTCTAGTCTATAGTCTAGTCTATAGTCTAGTCTATAGTCTAGTCTATAGTCTAGTCTATAGTCTAGTCTATAGTCTAGTATATCTATCTAGTCTAGTCTATAGTCTAGTCTATAGTCTAGTCTATAGTCTAGTCTATAGTCTAGTCTATAGTCTAGTCTATAGTCTAGTCTATAGTCTAGTCTATAGTCTAGTCTATAGTCTAGTCTATAGTCTAGTCTATAGTCTAGTCTATAGTCTAGTCTATAGTTAGTCTATAGTCTAGTCTATAGTCTAGTCTATAGTCTAGTCTATAGTCTAGTCTATAGTCTAGTCTATAGTCTAGTCTATAGTCTAGTCTATAGTCTAGTCTATAGTCTAGTCTATAGTCTAGTCTATAGTTAGTCTATAGTCTAGTCTATAGTCTAGTCTATAGTCTAGTCTATAGTCTAGTCTATAGTCTAGTCTATAGTCTAGTCTATAGTCTAGTCTATAGTCTAGTCTATAGTCTAGTCTAGTCTATAGTCTAGTCTATAGTCTAGTCTATAGTCTAGTCTATAGTCTAGTCTATAGTCTAGTCTATAGTCTAGTCTATAGTCTAGTCTATAGTCTAGTCTATAGTCTAGTCTATAGTCTAGTCTATAGTCTAGTCTATAGTCTAGTCTATAGTCTAGTCTATAGTCTAGTCTATAGTCTAGTCTATAGTCTAGTCTATAGTCCAGTCTATAGTCTAGTCTATAGTCCAGTCTGTAGTCTAGTCTATAGTCCAGTCTATAGTCTAGTCTATAGTCTAGTCTATAGTCTAGTCTATAGTCTAGTCTATAGTCTAGTCTATAGTCTAGTCTAGTCTAGTCTATAGTCTAGTCTATAGTCTAGTCTATAGTCGAGTCTATAGTCTAGTCTATAGTCGAGTCTATAGTCTAGTCAATAGTCTAGTCTATAGTCTAGTCTATAGTCTAGTCTATAGTCTAGTCTATAGTCTAGTCTATAGTCTAGTCTATAGTCTAGTCTATAGTCTAGTCTATAGTCTAGTCTGTAGTCTAGTCTATAGTCTAGTCTATAGTTTAGTCTATAGTCTAGTCTATAGTCTAGTCTATAGTCTATTCTATAGTCTATTCTATAGTCTAGTCTATAGTCTAGTCTATAGTCTAGTCTATAGTCTAGTCTATAGTCTAGTCTATAGTCTAGTCTATAGTCTAGTCTATAGTCTAGTCTATAGTCTAGTCTATAGTCTAGTCTATAGTATAGTCTATAGTCTAGTCTATAGTCTAGTCTATAGTCTAGTCTATAGTCTAGTCTATAGTCTAGTCTATAGTCTAGTTATAGTCTAGTCTATAGTCTAGTCTATAGTCTAGTCTATAGTCTATAGTCTATCTATAGTCTAGTCTGTAGTCTAGTCTATAGTTAGTCTATAGTTAGTCTATAGTATAGTCTATAGTCTAGTCTATAGTTTAGTCTATAGTTTAGTCTACAGTTAGTCTATAGTTTAGTCTATAGTTTAGTCTATAGTATAGTCTATAGTTTAGTCTATAGTTTAGTCTATAGTCTAGTCTAAAGTTTAGTCTATAGTCTAGTCTATAGTTTAGTCTATAGTTTAGTCTATAGTTTAGTCTATAGCCTAGTCTATAGCCTAGTCTATAGTCTTGTCTATAGTCTAGTCTATAGTCTAGTCTATAGTCTAGTCTATAATCTAATCTATAGTCTAGTCTATAGTCTAATCTATAGTCTAGTCTATAGACTAGTCTATAGTCTAGTCTATAGTCTAGTCTATAGTCTATAGTCTAGTCTATAGTCTAGTCTATAGTCTAGTCTATAGTCTATAGTCTATAGTCTAGTCTATAGTCTAGTCTATAGTCTATTCTATAGTATAAACTATTGTCTAGTCTATAGTATAGTCTATAGTCTAGTCTATAGTTTAGACTATAGTTTACTATAGTTTAGTCTATAGTCTAGTCTAAAGTTTAGTCTATAGTCTAGTCTAAAGAAATAAAAAAGATTTTTTTGGTTTGGAAAGAACAATAAAAAACGGAAATTTCTGAGACAAAACATATTCAATAAAAAGAAAAAAATAGAAAAATATTTGTCCTACACTTAGGTTTTACTAACATAAACTTTCTGGAGATATTTTTGGTAGAAATTAAATTTTATGCTATGTTTGCTAAAGCTCCCTCAATAAACCACATTAATTTTTATCAATCATCAATTTAATGACTTTCAAAAAAATCCAGTTTCGTATTCATATTAATTTTTTATATCATCCTTCTTTCCTCTAAACACAACTGTATACATAACTTTAATGTTAGTATTTTGTTTTACACTTGTTTTACATTTTTATGGATTTTTATGAATTTCTCCTGCTCCTACTTTTTTACCATGAAATTTTTTCACAACTCAACTTACTTTTACAATGGTATCATGTAAGAAAATGCTGGCGTAAGAGGAACGGGGTCTACAAGTATGATTGTGTCACAATTTTTGCTTGCAAAGTGAATGCTACTGAAATAAACTGACTGGGTTCTTTTACACATATCCAAGCACTTATTTAAGATTGTATGTATGTATATAGCAAATAAAGTTCCTTGTTTTTGTTTTGCAACATTAAAGAAAATGAAATACACTTTACACATACCAGTATAAAATTAAGATTGTCATAAGAGAAATATTTTATAAAACATTTTTTTAAACACTGTTGCCAAGAGAAACAGGGGAAGTGTTGAGGCTAGACTATAGACTACACTATAGATTAGACTATAGACTAGACTATAGACTAGACTATAGACTAGACTATAGACTAGACTATAGCCTAGATTATAGACTAGACTATAGACTAGACTATAGACTAGACTATAGACTAGATTATAGAGTAGACTATAGACTAGACTATAGACTAGACTATAGACTAGACTATAGACTAGACTATAGACTAGACTATAGACTAGAATATAGACTAGACTAGACTATAGACTAGACTATAGACTAGAAAAGATAGACTAGATTAGATATAGACTAGACTATAGACTAGACTATAGACTAGACTATAGACTAGACTATAGACTAGACAATAGACTAGACTATAGACTAGACTATAGACTAGACTATAGACTAGACTATAGACTAGACTATAGACTAGACTATAGACTAGACTATAGACTAGTATAGACTAGACTATAGACTAGACTATAGACTAGACTATAGACTAGACTATAGACTAGACTATAGACTAGACTATAGACTAGACTATAGACTAGACTATAGACTAGACTATATAGACTAGACTATAGACTAGACTATAGACTAGACTATAGACTAGACTATAGACTAGACTATAGACTAGACTATAGACTAGACTATAGACTAGACTATAGACTAGACTATAGACTAGACTATAGATAGACTATAGACTAGACTATAGACTAGACTATAGACTAGACTATAGACTAGACTATAGACTAGACTATAGACTAGACTATAGACTAGACTATAGACTAGACTATAGACTAGACTTAGACTAGACTATAGACTAGACTATAGACTAGACTATAGACTAGACTATAGACTAGACTATAGACTAGACTATAGACTAGACTATAGACTAGACTATAGATAGACTATAGACTAGACTATAGTAGACTATAGACTAGACTATAGACTAGACTATAGACTAGACTATAGACTAGACTATAGACTAGACTATAGACTAGACTATAGACTAGACTATAGACTAGACTATAGACTAGACTATAGACTACTAAAGACTAGACTATAGACTAGACTATAGACTAGACTATAGACTAGACTATAGACTAGACTATAGACTGAATAGACTAGACTATAGACTAGACTATAGACTAGACTATAGACTAGACTATAGACTAGACTATAGACTAGACTATAGACTAGACTATAGACTAGACTATAGACTAGACTATAGACTAGACTATAGACTAGACTATAGACTAGACTATAGACTAGACTATAGACTAGACTATAGACTAGACTATAGACTAGACTATAGACTAGACTATAGACTAGACTATAGACTAGACTATAGACTAGACTATAGACTAGACTATAGACTAGACTATAGACTAGACTATAGACTAGACTATAGACTAGACTATAGACTAGACTATAGACTAGACTATAGACTAGACTATAGACTAGACTATAGACTAGACTATAGACTAGACTATAGACTAGACTATAGACTAGACTATAGACTAGACTATAGACTAGACTATAGACTAGACTATAGACTAGACTATAGACTAGACTATAGACTAGACTATAGACTAGACTATAGACTAGACTATAGACTAGACTATAGACTAGACTATAGACTAGACTATAGACTAGACTATAGACTAGACTATAGACTAGATATAGACTAGACTATAGACTAGACTATAGACTAGACTATAGACTAGACTATAGACTAGACTATAGACTAGACTATAGACTAGACTATAGACTAGACTATAGACTAGACTATAGACTAGACTATAGACTAGACTATAGACTAGACTATAGACTAGACTATAGACTAGACTATAGATAGACTATAGACTAGACTATAGACTAGACTATAGACTAGACTATAGACTAGACTATAGACTAGACTATAGACTAGACTATAGACTAGACTATAGACTAGACTATAGACTAGACTATAGACTAGACTATAGACTAGACTATAGACTAGACTATAGTAGACTAGAACTAGACTATAGACTAGACTATAGACTAGACTATAGACTAGACTATAGACTAGACTATAGACTAGACTATAGACTAGACTATAGACTAGACTTAGATAGACTATAGACTAGACTATAGACTAGACTATAGACTAGACTATAGACTAGACTATAGATAGACTATAGACTAGACTATAGACTAGACTATAGACTAGACTATAGACTAGACTATAGACTAGACTATAGACTAGACTATAGACTAGACTATAGACTAGACTATAGACTAGACTATAGACTAGACTATAGACTAGACTATAGACTAGACTATAGACTAGACTATAGACTAGACTATAGACTAGACTATAGACTAGACTATAGACTAGACTATAGACTAGACTATAGACTAGACTATAGACTAGACTATAGACTAGACTATAGACTAGACTATAGACTAGACTATAGACTAGACTATAGACTAGACTATAGACTAGACTATAGACTAGACTGTAAACTACGCTATAGACTAGACTATTGACTAGAACATCGGCTATACTAAAAAATAGACTAGACAAGAAGTTTTAGTGAAAAATATATTTTAGTTTATTGAATAGAATAGTACTTTCAACTAGCAAACTCCCAAGGAAACACTCTTCCTACAACTGCCTTAACATAGTGTCACTTTGTTTTAAGTTATTAAGTTTAGTAAAAGCGACATAATTGTTGCAACACAAAATGTCACAACTAGTCTTAAACAGAAAACTGTTGCAAATGTTAAAGAACGAAACTTACAATTTAATAAAACAGAAATGGAAAAAAATAGGTAAAAAAGAAGAAATGACTAAATTAAATTTTGCGATTGTATATGGCGTATGAGTGATAATGAAATTAATTATACGCACTAGTGCTTAACAAAAAAGTCTGTGTTTTAATAGATTTTCTCGTTAGTCATTGAATTTTTTGCTGACACATTCATATATACACATACATAATATTTTTAAGCTTTAATGCTGTTGAATGTTATTTCTTTTCATGATCAACAAGTTGTATTCGCAATTTATTGCTTACATTTGCATTCTCATTTTAATTGAAGTTCATTTTAAAGAACGTGTTGTACCAAAGTGTTCATTGAGTTTTCATACTAAATGTTTAAGGGTTAAAAACTTTAGAAAACTGTTTTAAATAAGTTGAAACATATTTTTAGATAGCAATGCCAAAATTTTTGTTGGAAAACCATAAGTTTTCTAAAAATATTTATGAGAAATTTATTTAGTTCCCCATTAACTATTTGTAATTTTCTTAATTATTCTTTTAAAGTTCTCTTGTGCATTTCTTATTTACCTCTAAAGTCATTTTTGTGGTCACTGAAGTGCACTTGCATTGTTTTTCATTACAGCTGTACAACTTACTCGCTCTCATGTACATTCTTGTACAGCAAATGAACACGAATATATTTCTTGGAAAAAAATAAACAATAAAAGTTTCATGCACGAAAACGGAAGTGTCAGTTAAAATACTAAGAAGAACCTTAGGGAGGACAGACGAAACAAAAAGAAATAATATGTACAGTAACGCTTCACAAAGGAAGCACCAACTGTCAAAACTAGTTACAGTTTTGTGGGTATAAGTTTTTCTATCACTTATAATATTCTCAAACTAAATCATGATTTAGCAAGTAAAAGTATTAAACTAAAATGTTGTAATCTAGTCAAAAGTCTAGCCAATAGTCTAGTCTATAGTCTAGTCTATAGTCTAGTCTATAGTCTAGTCTATAGTCTAGTCTATAGTCTAGTCTATCTATAGTATAGTCTAGTCTATAGTCTAGTCTATAGTCTAGTCTATAGTCTAGTCTATAGTCTAGTCTATAGTCTAGTCTATAGTCTAGTCTATAGTCTAGTCTATAGTCTAGTCTATAGTCTAGTCTATAGTCTAGTCTATAGTCTAGTCTATAGTCTAGTCTATAGTCTAGTCTATAGTCTAGTCTATAGTCTAGTCTATAGTCTAGTCTATAGTCTAGTCTATAGTCTAGTCTATAGTCTAGTCTATAGTCTAGTCTATAGTCTAGTCTATAGTCTAGTCTATAGTCTAGTCTATAGTCTAGTCTATAGTCTAGTCTATAGTCTAGTCTATAGTCTAGTCTATAGTCTAGTCTATAGTCTAGTCTATAGTCTAGTCTATATTCTAGTCTATAGTCTATAGTCTAGTCTATAGTCTAGTCTATAGTCTAGTCTATAGTCTAGTCTATAGTCTAGTCTATAGTCTAGTCTATAGTCTAGTCTATAGTCTAGTCTATAGTCTAGTCTATAGTCTAGTCTATAGTCTAGTCTATAGTCTAGTCTATAGTCTAGTCTATAGTCTAGTCTATAGTCTAGTCTATAGTATAGTCTATAGTCTAGTCTATAGTCTAGTCTATAGTCTAGTCTATAGTCTAGTCTATAGTCTAGTCTATAGTCTAGTCTATAGTCTAGTCTATAGTCTAGTCTATAGTCTAGTCTATAGTCTAGTCTATAGTCTAGTCTATAGTCTAGTCTATAGTCTAGTCTATAGCCCAGTCTATAGTCTAGTCTATACTCTAGTCGATAGTCTAGTCTATAGTGATCTCTATAGCCTAGTCTATAATAGACTCTATAGCCTAGTCTATAGTCCTGCCTATAGTTTAATCTAATATATTTTAGTCTGGTCTGTAGTCTATTTTGAAGTCTAGTCTAAAGTCTAGTCAATTGTTTAGTTTGTGGTCTATAGTAAATTCTATAGTCTAGTTTATAGTTCAGTTTATTCTCTATTAACTTTAATTTCTATTAACTTTAACGTCGTAGTGTTTATCCTTGAACTTCTTTCATTTTAATCCTTTAAAAGCCTACATTCGTTTTTCATTTAAATATTTCAAATGACCCCACTGGCCCCCAAGTAACTTTTCATAATGTTCGCTTTAAAATATGACCTTTATACCCTGACCTCCCGTCATTTTCTTTAGTAAATCTCTGGCTTTGTTATTGATTTTAATAACATCCACACGCAATAGACAGCAACATTAATGTCTAGACATTTGGCGGTGTAAAATCAGTATGTGTATGTTGTGTTCTTTTGTTCGAAGTCATAAAAATTATTTTGCAAGATGAACCACAAAATCTATTAAAAAACACTTAAATGAGTCCAAAGCCGCAAAAACGACCCCATAAAATTGCCAATTATGGCGAGAAAGTGTGTTTTTCTTTTTTTTCTCAATGTGATCAAAAATGTAAATATTTTTTAAGTTTATTCAAAAAGTAGTAAGTTTTGACATTATTTTAAAGAAAAACCAGTTACAAGACGGACTTAAATAATTGTTACTATAGGGGACTAGACTATAGACTAAACTATAGATTAGACTAGACTATAGACTACACTTTAGCCTACACTATAGACTACACTATAGACTACACTATAGACTACACTATAGACTACACTATAGACTACACCATAGACTACACTATAGACTACACTATAGACTACACTATAGACTACACTATAGACTACACTATAGACTAAACTATGGACTAGACTACAGACTAAACTAAAGACTACACTATAGACTGGACTATAGACTAGACCCTAGACTAAACTATAGGCTATACTATAGACTAGTCTTAACTAGACTATATTATAGATTATAGACTAGACTATAGACTAATCTATAGACTAGTCTTATTTAGACTATTGACTAGACTATAGACTAGACTAAAGACTAAGCTATAGACTCGACTATAGACTAGACTGAAGACTAAATTATAGACTACACTATAGACTAGACTATAGACCACACTATGGACTAGACTATAGACTAGACTATAGACTAGACTATAGATTAGACTATAGACTAGATTATAGACTAAACTATAGACTAGACTATAGACTAGATTATAGACTAGATTATAGACTAGACTATAGACTAGACTATAGACTAGACTATAGACTAGACTATAGACTAGACTATAGACTAGACTATAGACTAGACTATAGACTAGACTATAGACTAGACTATAGACTAGACTATAGACTAGACTATAGACTAGACTATAGACTAGACTATAGACTAGACTATAGACTAGACTATAGACTAGACTATAGACTAGACTATAGACTAGACTATAGACTAGACTATAGACTAGACTATAGACTAGACTATAGACTAGACTATAGACTAGACTAGACTATAGACTAGACTATAGACTAGACTATAGACTAGACTATAGACTAGACTATAGACTAGACTATAGACTAGACTATAGACTAGACTATAGACTAGACTATAGACTAGACTATAGACTAGACTATAGACTAGACTATAGACTAGACTATAGACTAGACTATAGACTAGACTATAGACTAGACTATAGACTAGACTATAGACTAGACTATAGACTAGACTATAGACTAGACTATAGACTAGACTATAGACTAGACTATAGACTAGACTATAGACTAGACTATAGACTAGACTATAGACTAGACTATAGACTAGACTATAGACTAGACTATAGACTAGACTATAGACTAGACTATAGACTAGACTATAGACTAGACTATAGACTAGACTATAGACTAGACTATAGACTAGACTATAGACTAGACTATAGACTAGACTATGGACTAGACTATAGACTCGTCTATAGACTAGACTAAACTACTATAGACTGAACTACAGGCTAGGCTATAAACTAGACTATAGACTCTGCTATAGACTAGACTATAGACTAGAATATAGTCTAAAATATAGTCTAGACTATGAAACGGATGGTGGACTATACTATAATATATACTATGGACTGAATTCCTTTAATTTTATTTATCCTCTTTTGTGTTTGTTAACAAAATATTGCCAGAACATATTAGCATTTCTTGGAATTCCCAATATGTATTTTGGTTTTACTTAAACTCAAGTTGTATTCGGCATATTGTGCAAACACTGAAGCCTAATACAAGCAATAGACTACCATAATTGAAATGAATACTAAACATTTTTTCCACGAAACAGGTTAGCAAAAATCCGGAGGAATGTATTGTGCAAAATGTGGTGACTTTTTTTAAACATTTTATTTCATGTCATACAGCTGACATATAACGCTTTAATACTTAAAACCATTTTATAATTTATAGGTAGGTAGCAAGGTAGTCATGACATCCATTCTCTCAAAAGAAATGAATACTTGTTTTCTCCAGTTTTATGTCGAAATATTTGCTAAAGATATTTATGCAAATTGAGAATAAACCACAAATTGTAATAAATTGAAAATAGCTTATACATGTAGTTAGTACAATTCATGCTGTGTATGTGTGTGTTTTTTATAATTTCTTACCTTTTATTTTGACGTAAAATGTAGTGTTGTAAGAGTGTAGTATATACGTGTACTTATTTTAGCATAATTTTTTTTAAATATAGAAAAATGTTAAGGGAATACAATAAATATCAGGTAGTCAATAAGTTGGTTAAAGGAAGAATTAAAAAATTAGAAAAGAAGAGAATGTTAGATGAAAAAGGTTATCTACACTATAGTCTTGTTACAGACTTTATTTAATATATAATTTGGACCATAATCTGGGTTAAAGTTTGACTATACACAGACTTTCTTTTGGACCTTATGCTTGCATATAATTTAGGATATTGATAGACTAAAATCTGGACTATAGAAAGACTGTAGTCTGAACTATAGACAAGGTATAGTCTGGGCTATAGAGATTCAATAGTCTACACTATAGGCAGGCTATAGTCCGGACTATAGACAGGCTATAGTCTTGACTATAGATATGCTATAGTCTTGACTATAGACAGGCTATAGTCTTAGCTATAGGCGGGCTATAGTCTTGACTGTAAAAGGGCTATAGTCTTGACTGTAGATGGTCTTGACTATAGAAAGGCTATAGTCCGGGCTATATACAGGCTATAGTCTTGACTATAGAAAGGCCATGGTCTTAACTATAGACGGGCTATAGTTTTTACTATACAGACTATAGTATGAACTATAGACAAACTATATTATTAACTATCGACAGACTATAGTCAGGACTATATACGAACTATAGTATGGACTATTTACAGACTATTGTCTGGAATATAAACAGACTTTAATCTAGCCCATGACCAGACTATAGTCTGCACATAGGCAGACTATAGTATGCACTAAAGACAGACGATAGTCTGGACTATAGCATGCAATATAGACAGACGATAGTCTGGACTATAGTGTGCACTATAGACAGACGATAGTCTGGACTATAGTGTGCACTATAGACAGACGATAGTCCGGACTATAGACAGACGATAGTCCGAACTATAGACAGCCTGTAGTCCGAACTATAGACAGCCTATAGTCCGAACTATAGACAGCCTATAGTCTGGACTATAGACAGCCTATAGTCTGGACTATAGATACCCTATAGTCTGGACTATAGACATCCTATATTCTGGACTATAGACAGCCTATAGTCTGGACTATACACAGATAATGATCTGATCCATGGAAAAACTATCTGGACTACTGACATACTGTAAACAGAAACTTGGACAGACCAAAGTCCGCATTATAGACAGACTAGCAAAACCTATAGACATTAAGCTAAAGTTTAGTCTATTAGATTCAGTTCAAAGAGAATACAAACAAATTACACATTTTCTTTCTCTGTAGTTTCATTTTTAAACATAAGCTCATAAAAAAGGCTGTCAGATATTAAAGACACAACAAGTAAATATATTGTTTAAAGTTACATACAATAATACCAATATACATATATAATTCAATTTTAAACAAAAGTAAAATAAAAGAAAATAAATACCCTAAAAGATATACAGCGGTAATCAAAACCATAAATAAAACATGTTACGCATTTTAAATTTTTAAACAAAAAAACAGTCGAAATGTTGGCCAAAAAAAATCGTAATCATTTAAAGGGAAGAAATGTAACCAAATTCTTGGAAATTTGCCTAACAAAGAAAACCGTGTAAAATCTGTTTTTAAATGTTATTTAA
>NC_060954.1:7579755-7586182 GCF_022045245.1 Lucilia cuprina
CTATAGACTAGACTATAGACTAGACTATAGACTAGACTATAGACTAGACTATAGACTAGACTATAGACTAGACTATAGACTAGATATAGACTAGACTATAGACTAGACCATAGACTAGACTATAAACTAAACTATAAACTAGACTATAGACTTGACTATAAACTAGACTATAGACTAGACTATACTATATACTATACTGAAGAATATACCATAGACAACACTACAAAGTGGACTTATCACTGGACTATACTTAATACTAAAGACTTAGCTATATGTTAGACTCTAGAACGGAATAAAGATTAGATTATATTATGGAACAGACTATGCTTAACTTTATTTTAGACTCTACTCTGGAGTTTAGTCAAGACTTTAGAGAAAACGAAGCTTTTTCTTGCTCAATCTACAAAGTTTAAAATTGTAAATAAATTCCATTCATTTGGCAAATAAGAATTTACTTCTTACCCTCCCAATCGAGTTTCTACTTTCAATTCCAATACGTTAAAGTTAGTTTGACTAATGTGTTGCTTTCATTGCGTGAAGTTGGCTTCTGCTATCATTAACATCGTCAAATGCTAGAGTTAAGTGTTTTTGACAATGCGTGACTATGTTGGCAAATTTGAGTTCTAATCTACTTTTCAGTTCTTAGTATTTTTTTTAAATTTTCTGCATAATGTACTTCTCATGTGGGTTTTTTTCGAAGTAGTAAAAAGCAAGTATTTAACGATATTATGCGGCTTTGGGAAGCCTTTTATATCAATAATCTAAATGTGTATGTATGAGTTGTTTATTATAGACTAGATATTAGATTGAGTAATAGGACTGTCTTCGCATTCTTTTATATAGTGGATTCATTTAGGCAATATTCTCTACCCGCTAAAGTGCTGTTGCATTGTGAATTGTATGTTAAACTAAATAAATTTCCCACATGAAAGTAGTTTGAACAAGATTGTGTGTTAATTTTTATAAGTGTGTGTGCTAAAAATGTTTATGTGTTAGTGTTTATGACTTGAGAAAAATTGCTTTTACGCGTTTTTCATATTCGCACGCTTTATGTTTTGTAAAATTATCGTCATCTTGATAAAGAAAACACAGCAACAACTTGATAAAAGTCAACGACTGTTTTTAAATACTTTTACTTTTCTTAAAAACATGCATGTGTTTTTGCTTTTCTTTATCTACTTTCTTCCAAATAATAACGCAATTGTTTAAGAAATTTTGCTGACTTAAGCAACAGTAATACAAATTTATGGCTTTCAATAAATTTAACCAATTTTCCTGAAACGTAGTTTTTGTTTACAAGAATTTGTTTGAAATGCTTTAGTAAACTTTGAATTGTATTTAAACAAATTTATATTTTTACTTAAAAATCCTTTTGTCTATTTGTCTAGCACCTTTTGCGGTTTCGTTTTACATAACAAGAATAATATTTACCTATAAAAAACTACAAAAAAAAAAACAACTCTAAACAAACCTAGAAAAATCTTTTTTGTTAAACACAAAAAAAGAAACAGAAATGTAAATTTATTTAGATTTTTCTGTGAAGACATGTCAGTGTATTTAGGTTGTTATCTAAAGCATTAATTTAACCCTTTTAACTTTAAGGAGTTCTTTACTTAGTAAAATTTTTCTGCTTACTTTCAACAAAGGATTTTTCTTTTAACTTTGCATTGTTAGCCACCCTCATCCCGTTTGATCCCCTCCCAAAAGTACTTTAGGTTTAAGTAGTATTTTGCATATCCTTATACCTTTTTGTATGTCTACTACTCCACAGGCATTATAATGTTAAAGGTGTAAGGAAAACTTTTTGACATTTTTGTTAAACATTAATCTTTCAAGTTTTCTTTTTTTTTTTGTATTTTACTATGTACCTTAAATAGACGTATACGTAATATTTAATTGAAATGGGTTAAATATTCATTATACGCCACCTAGAGACATTTTGTGTTTTAAATTAATATTAATTATACGTAATGTGAGCCTTTTATTATTGTCTATTTTATAAGTAATTAAAAACCTAGGTAACTCTATGGAAATATATTTTGGAAATAAATAACTGTAACGGACTCTGTTAAAGGGTTGTATAAGGAAGACAGTTAGACATTTATCTTAACATTAACTTACGACTGCTGTGGACCCTAAGTCCAGGCTGTAGACAGCTCAACATTTGCAATTTTAGTCTGTTCTTTAGATCAGCATATAGTCGGCCTCTTTGATCTGGACTACAGACCAGGCTATAAACTTATCTACATCGACTGCTCTATAGTTTTTTAGACTTAAGATTATTCCAAAATCTAGATTATAGAATATTTAATAGTACGACTATAGACTTCAGTCAGACTATATATTGTCCATACTGTAATCATTTCTATAGACTATAATCCGAACTACAGTCCATTCTATAGATCAGACTATAATCTATGGAACAGTCTACAGTCTTGACGATAATCTATTCTATAGTCCAGATTATGGAGTATTTTTTAGTCCATACTGCATTTAATTCTATTAGCCCAGACTATAGTCTTTGCTATAGTCCAGACTATAGTATATTCTATAGTCGAGACTATAGTATATTCTATAGTCGAGGCTATGGTATATTCTATAGTCCAGACTATAGTCTATTCTATAATCTAGACTATAGTCTATCCTATAGCTCAGACTATAGTCAATTCTATAGTCTGAGCTATAGGACTATAGTCTATTCTATAGTCCAGACTATAGTCTATTTTAAAGTCCAGACTATAGTCTATCCTATATTCCAGACTACAGTTTATTCTATAGTCCAGACTATAGTATATTCTATAGGCCAGAGTATAGTCTATTCTATAGTCTATTCTATAGTCCATACTATAGTCTATTCTATAGTCCAGACTATAGTCTATTCTATAGTCCAGACTATAGTCTATTCTATGGTCCAGACTATAGTCTCTTCTATGGTCCAGACTATAGTATATTCTATAGTCCAGATTATAATCTATTCTGTAGTCCAGACTATAGTCTATTATATAGTCCAGACTATACTCTATTCTATAGTCCAGATTATAGTCTATTCTATAGTCCAGACTATAGTTTATTCTATTGTCCAAACTATAGTCTATTCTCTACGCCAGATTATAGTCTATTATTTATTCTAGACTGTAGTCTATTCAGTAGTCTCGACTATAATCTATTCTATAGTCTAGACCATAATGTATTCAATAATCTCGACTATAATCTACTCTTTAGTCCAGACTGTAGTATTTTCTATAGTCCAGGCTATTGTCCAGACTATAGTCTATTCTATAGTCCAGACTATAGTCTATTCTATAGTCCAGACTATAGTCTATTCTATAGTCCAGACTATAGTCTATTCTATAGTCCAGACTATAGTCTATTCTATAGTCCAGACTATAGTCTATTCTATAGTCCAGACTATAGTCTATTCTATAGTCCAGACTATAGTCTATTCTATAGTCCAGACTATAGTCTATTCTATAGTACAGACTATAGTCTATTCTATAGTCCAGACTGTAGTCTATTCTATAGTCCAGACTATAGTCTATTCTATAGTCCAGACTATAGTCTATTCTATCGTCCAGACTATAGTCTATTCTATAGTCCAGACTATAATCTATTCTATAGTCCAGACTATAGTCTATTCTATAGTCCAGACTATAGTCTATTCTACAGTCCAGACTATAGTCTATTCAATAGTCCAGACTATAGTCTATTCTATTGACCAGACTATAGTCTATTCTATGGTCCAGACTATAGTCTATTCTATAGTCCGGATTATAATCTATTCTATAGTCCAGACTATAGTCTATTCTATAGTCCAGACTATAGACTATTCTGTATTCCAGACTATAGACTATTTGTATTCCAGACTATAGTCAATTCTATAGTCCAGACTATAGTCTATTCTATAGTTCAGACTACGGCATATTCTATAGTGCAGATTTTATTTCAAACTAAAGTCTATTCTATAGTGCAGTCCGGACTCTATAGTCCTGGCTTTAGTTTATTTTATAATCGTCTGCGCTTTTTATGGTTCCTTTTCTAAATCTTTTTTTTTAAATTTATTTTGCTTTAAAATTGCAAAACTCTAAATACTTTAAGAGAAAAACTAAAAGTCCATAAAATGATATAAACCATAATACCCTGAAATGGGTAAAAGGAAACCTTAACAGAGAATATAATGTATAAAAAAAGGTTAATCACAGTTGACTAACACTACAAACTCTTCAAATGCTTTTACGCCGAGAATGGGAATTGTTTATCTAAAATAAAAAATGTATAAAAGGACAACAAGTGGATTGAGTAATATTTTTTTCTTATAATAAATTATATTTCAAATGAAAACTTTAAAAACTTTGCTGTACCAGTTTAAAAAGTTTTTCTAAACAATTTCTTTTTTTCTCGTCTAAGTCCTTTAAATTCCCTGACATATTAAAAGTAAAAATATTCTTGCTTATTTAAGAGGTAAAAGTTGGCTGAATGCTTTTTTTCTGATTTTGCTTAAGAACTTTTTTCCCAAGAAATATTGAAGAAGAAAGCTTTTTTGGCTTAATATTTCAATTTTCATTAGTATTATTGTAATACAAATAAAAGGTAATAAAGCTTTCAAATAGGGTTTTATAGAGCTTGAACCCCCTTTTTTGTTACAATAGAGGAGTTAAAGCAGGGTCCACAATGTTTTGTGAAGTAATGAAGTATTAAGGTGAATTTTTGTTTTCTATACAAATCTCACTCCGTATAAAGCAACTTTGTGCAAAAATCCTTTGCATAAATAAACAACAACTTGTTGAGAGTTATAAAGTTCAAATGAAGTTAAAGTTGAAATTTTATTAGAGAAAGAGACAAAGTTGTAGGAAAAAAAAAAACAAATAACCAGGGTATGAGTAGAGATTTATTTTTTATAAGAGAGATAGAGAGTGAATGTTGTTGTGTAGAGAGTTGAAAAAGGAGTTAAAAGTTTTGTTTAGTTTTTAAGTATGTATTGTTTTGGTTGTTGTTGTTTTTGTATTTTTCGTTTAGATAAACAATTGTTGCTTGTGCTTTTGTTTTTATTTAACTGTTTGCAAAATTGTTTTTGTATCGTATTACTTCATTTTGAAGGGTGATTGTTATAAGTCCTTGGTCTGTGCGAGTTAAATACTTCTACGTTATTAGTAGACATTTTTTTCTAAAAAAAAGGATATATAGCGAACTTGGTTGTTTTTGGTTGAAATTCAGTAAAATTTTGACCAAATATTAAGGATCTTAAACCACATTACTTTTGGTAAAATTTTTCATTTTGGCTTTAAATAAAGAATATTTTTTTCAATATCAAAAACTTTAACAATTTTTTTTTTTAATTTTTCAACTCCAAATCATGATCTGCTTTGGTTGTTGAAACAAAAGTCATGATTTTTACAAAAACTGCTTTAAAAAGGATATAAAAGGAACGCTTCTAATATCTATTCAAATTCAATATAATTAGTACATGTTTAAAGGGCAACAACCGCATTCGTTTACAACAGTTTTTTTGAAGACACAAAAGTTGTAGCTTAAAATTAAAACTCTATACTTTAATTTACATTGGTTTCTTAGAGCTTGTTGTCTTATTTAGCTAGATATGTTTTTCATGCCCGTATAACTTCTACATAACTAAAGCATTACACAATAAAACCTTACAACAGTTTTATAATATCAAATATAATTTTCAACTTTAACTAGCGAAGAAACACAAAATGAAATGAAGTTTACTTGTTTCCCCTTTTGAAAAGTTAAATTCAACTTTTGAATCTAAAGGATACAATTTCATTTTGTTATTTATTATTTATTAACTTTAATTAGCATATTTTTCAATTGTGCTTGTTTACTTGCTGTTGGCTTTGATAATTTTAAAATACTTTGGCAATATTTTTCTAAAGTTATAGGTATAGTGTGTATGTTGGCGCGTTCTTTTTAATTGTTAATGGCTTTTAAGTAGTAATAGCTTTTTAAGACCAATTTCAATTAATCGGTATTAATTAACCATTATTCATGAATTTATTAAACGAATAATTTAAAGGATGTTGTAAGTTATTGAAATTATTAAGCATATTGTCACACTAATTTAAAGTGATGAATTGCTAAAGAAAGTTAAAATATTAATAAATAAAAAATTCAGTAGATACTTACTCTGGCGTATGAGTTTTATGTTGTTAACGTAATATCAATCATTCGCCTTGGTAGTAACGTAGCTGAAATATTTGATATTTTTGTCATTTAACTGAAAATTAAAAAAAATTAACTAACTAACTATCTAACTAACTAACTAACTAACTAACTAACTAACTAACTAACTATCTAACTAACAATAGACTAGACTATAGACTAGACTATAGACTAGACTATAGACTAGACTATAGACTAGACTATAAAATAGACTATAGACTAGACTATAGACTAGACTATAGACTAGACT
>NC_060954.1:7586282-7593082 GCF_022045245.1 Lucilia cuprina
AGACTAGACTATAGACTAGACTATAGACTAGACTATAGACTAGACTATATACTAGACTATAGACTAGACTATATACTAGACTATATACTATAAACTAGACTACAGATTAGACTATAGGCTTTAAAGACTACTCTAGAGGCTACTCTACAGACAACTTTATAGACTACTCCATAAACTATTTTATGGACTACTCTATAGACTTCTCTATAGACTACTCTATAGACTTCTCTATAGACTACTCTATAAACTGCTCTATAGACTACTTCATAGAATACTTTATGGACTACTCTATAGACTACTCTATAGACTACTATATAGACTACTCTATAGACTACTCTATAGACTACTATATAGACTACTATATAGACTACTCTATAGACTACTCTATAGACTACTCTATAGAATACTCTATAGACTACTCTATAGACTACTGTATAGACTACTCTATAGACTACTCTATGGACTACTACATAAACTACTCTATATACTACTATATAGACTACTATTTAGACTAATACACTAGTCTATAGACTATTCTATAGACTACTCTATAGACTATTCTATGGGCTACAATATAGATTACTCTATAGACTACTCCATAGTACTACTACATAGTACTACTACATAGACTATTCAATAGACTATTCTACAGACTACTCTATAGACTATTCCGTAGACTATTCTATAGAGTAGATAGTTGTCTAGAATTAAATCTAGACTTTTATAGTCTAGACATAGACTATATATAGACTAAATTATATACTAGATCATAGATTAAACTATTTCTTCCATGTTTAGCTCGTTCCTTTAACTAAAAAACTGTTTAAGACTATCAACTATACTATATAGTAAAGACTATAGACTATACTATGGTCAAGTCTACTATGGTATACCTTATAGTCAAGTCAAGATTACGTACAGCACTATAGACAAGAATATCAAATATACTACGGTATACACTAAAGTATAGAATATAGTAAAGTCAAGACTACAGACTGTACTATAATCAAGACTCTAACATAATAATTAATATCATATATTATGCTATATTTAACCATAATATAGTCAAGACTACAGACTATACTTTAAGCAATACGACAGAGGCCAGATAGACTATAGTACAGGTTATTAGCTAGACTATAAAGTAGACTATGAAATCGACTACAGATAATTATATAGAATAGACTACTGACCTGTATTGGCAAAACTATAGTTCATAGTGGAATGATTTCATTATAGCAAGCTAGACAATACATCCCTCAAAGAATTTTTACTTAAAATAGTATAAAGATAGCAAAAAACTATATTAATACAAAAAAAGCAAAGATTTTTGCGCTATTTGACTTTACTAGACGTTACAAACGTTTTTTGCATAATAATTTCGTAACAACAAAAGCCAAGTGCCTGAATGAAAAGAAAACGATATTCAAGGATAGAGACATAATGAGGTCCTTAAGATATAACAGCAGCTGTAGTGAAAGCAAATCAATAGAGAGATAAAGTGCGGTTAAGAAAAAAAATTTATTTAGAATATTTGCAAATGGTTTTTATGATTTTTCTGTGTTGATTAAACAACTGCTCTTCAGCAGTTGAGATTTTTGTGTATTATTGAAAAATGAAGTAGTTGAGGAGAAGTTGACTAACTGGTGCTTTAAAATAAAACGAAAAAGGATAATTGTTGAAAAGCAGAGTATGAGAAGTTTTGATAGTTTTATATAAAAATGAATTCGTAAGAAGATAAGGAGTTGGTGTTAATTGGGGGAGTAGTGTAAAGGCATAAAGTTGAGTTATGTAGGGAAAGGGAGATTGTAAAAGTTAAGCTATGAAGTTTAAGAGAATTGGAACTGAAAAAGATTTCTTTAATTTTTCTTTAAAAGTTTTTCCATAAATTAAATTGTTTGGGAAAATATTCCAATAAAAATTTTGGTAAAAATAACACAACGTTTCGTTATTTTTGTAGCTTAAGGTTATTGATTTTTGAAGAAGTTTTACCTAGAAATTTCAATCTTTTTTTACACACTTCAAAAGGTTTTTTTTCAAACTTCAAGAAAGAAAGAAAAAATAAACGAAAAAATGTAAATGATTTTATTAAGCAATCAATGTAATAAGTTATAATACAGCTGTTAGTCTTTCTAGGAAAATGCGCACAAGTGTAGTGATTTCAATTGATTTTATTTAAATTTTATTTTCATAAGAGAAATTTAGCCTGAAGCTGTATAAAAATCCTCACGCCCCCACTCCTTATCAAGCTTCTCAATTATTCCTTTATTTTTTTTGTATTGAAAGCAATTACATTTCAACTTCTTTTTGTATATTTTTCCCATTTTTTTTTCTTGTAACAAAATCATCATTTTTATTATTTTATTAACATCTGCATCGACAATCTTCACCATCATTTGGTAAATGTTTTCAATTGAGACAGCAATTGTAAGTTATTGCCCCCAATATGTATGGTATTGGCTGATAAGCTGGTAAGAAAAATCCATTCAAAAGTTTAGCTTTAAGTTTTCTTGAAATATTTTTATTTTAAAAAGCAATTAAACTTTTTTATTAAGAAAACTAGAAATATTTTCTAAATTACATTATTTACACAGAAAATATGTATATTTTCAATTGTTTACATAAAGTCAAATACAAAACTTTGTTTTATTTCGTGGTAAACTTAGAAAAAGACAATTTTATTAAAAATTCCTAACAAAACGTTTGTTGTACAATTGTTTACATTGTTGTTTACATCGGAAATTGGTTATTTACACAAATTTTACATTGTTGACATCAAAAACACGATTTCTTAATCTACTTAAACCCATTCCCAGACTTATTCCCACATTTTTAATTAGAAAACCTGAAAGTTTTCAATCGTTTACATCACGTTTATCGAAAATTACATTATTTCCCTGAAATATCAAAAATTTGCAATTGTTTACATGATGTCAAATAAAAATCTTCATTTCATTTGACTGGTAAACTCATAAAAAGAAAATCAAGTAAAAAAATCTTAATAAAACTCTTGCTGTACAATTGTTTACATTGTTGTCTACATCGGAAATCGCTTATTTACACAATCTTTACATTGGTGACATGAAAAAAAAACAATTTCTAAATTTACTTAAACCCATTCCCAAACTTATTTCCACATTTTTAGTTAGAAAACTTAAACATTTTTAATTGTTTACATCATAATTATCGAAAATTACATTATTTACCCTTAAATATCAAAAATTTTCAATTGTTTACACAATGTCAAATACGAAATCATATTCAGTTTACCTTTATAAAAGTAATGTAAAGCAAATTAAGACTAATATTCATTAAAAAAGCAAATAAAACAATTGTTTACATTGTTGTTTACATCACAAATTGTTTATTTACCCAATTTTGACATTGTTGACCTCATGTCAACAAATTCTCTATTTACTTGAATACATCCCACCACAAATACCAACATTTCTAGTGGAAAAAACTCAACATTTTTAATTGTTTACATCAGTTTACAGGAAAAATTACAGAAAATTATAAAGTTTTAATTCTTTACGTAATGTCAAATACATCAAAATGTTTATTTTACCTTTGTTAAACTTAAATAAAGAAAATTTACTGAAAAAATACTTTAAATTGGCTGGTTACACAATTGTTTACATTGAAGATACCTTATTTACCCAATATTGACATTGTTGACATTATGTCAAGAATTTTCTTAATTTACTTAAACATATTCCGTAACACATACCAACATTTCCAGTAGAAAATCCTCAACATTTTCAATTGTTTACATAAAAATTATTTACCATGTAAACAATGAAAAAATTGCTGTAAATATATTGTTTACCTTGTTGACATTATGTCAAATATTACATTGTTCAACTTTAATTCATTTTATTTGCAGAATAAATAGTTTTTCATTGAAAACTTTAAGAATTTTCAATAGTTTACATTTTGTAAACTATGTAAAGAATTATAATTATGTAATAATTACATTGTTTACCTTTATTAATATCATGTAAATTTTTTGTCTTTTTCACCAGAAATAATTTCAAAATAAAAACTTTTTTACTTTTTCCAAAATTTTTTAAAATTTTTAATTGTTTACATTTTGTAAATAATGTAAATAAATTAGAAATTTTACATTTTTACATTAGTTACCTCAAGTAAATTATAAAATTGTTAGTTTACTCAATATTTTGCAACAAATACCAAACGTTTTTTTGCCGAAATTCTTTAAATTTATAATTGTTTACGTGAAGTAAATAATGTAAATAATTGATTTTTTTACATAATTACATAATTTACATAATTGTTTTTTACGCCAATCTTAAGAGTTTTAAATTTGTTATTGTTTACCTTAGGTAAAATAGTAAAATAAGCCATTTTGACAATTATTTACACGATGTAAATTATGTAAACAATTGAATTTTTTACATAATTACATAATTTACATAATTGTTTTTTATATCAATCAAAAGAGTTTTAAATTTGTTATTGTTTACCTTGTTTAAAATAGTAATTTTGACAATTATTTACTCAATGTAAATAATGTAAACAATTGAATTTTTTACATAATTTCATAGTCTACATGATTGTTTTTTACATCAATCAAAAGAGTTTTAACTTTGTCATTGTTTACCTTAGGTAAAATAGTAAAAAAAGCTATTTTGATAATTGTTTACTCAATGTAAATAATGTAAACAATTGATTTTTTTACATAATTACGTACATTACATGATTGTTTTTTACACCAATCTTAAGAGTTTTAAATTTGTCATTGGTTACTTTGGGTAAAGTAGTAAAATAAGCTATTTGGACAATTATTTACCCAATGTAAATTATGTAAACAATTGCATTTTTTACATAAATACATAGTTTACATGATTGTTTTTTACATCAATCAAAAGAGTTTTAAATTTGCTATTGTTTACCTTGGGTAAAATGGTAAAATAAGCTATTTTGGTAATTATTTACTTAATGTAAATAATGTAAACAATTGAATTTTTTACAGAATTTCATACTTTACATGATTTTGTTTTACGCCAATCTTAAGAGTTTTAAATTTTTCATTGTTTACCTTGGGTAAAATAGTAAATTAAGCTATTTTGACAATTATTTACCCAATGTAAATTATGTAAACAATTAAAATTTTACTAATTTTACTTAGTTTACATGAAAAATATTTGTGCAGAATTATTGCAGAAGTAATATACATTTTTGACATCAAGTAAAATTGTGTAAAAAATGTAAAGTAAATGTAAACAATTAATTATTTACATCAAACATTGTTATAACATGTAATTTTTAAAAACTTTGCGTCAAGTGAAATTCTGTAAATTTTACTGCTTTGTGTATTAAACATTATTTGCAATTATTTACATTTTGTAAATAATGTAAACAATTGATTTTTTTACTAATATTTCAAAAATTACACGAATTTTTTTCATAAATCTTACAGGTTTTTATACATGTCGACGTTTACTTGAAGTAAAATAGTGAAAAAACCTATTTCTTTCATTGTTTACTCCATGTAAATAATGTAAACAATTAAAATTTAACTTCTCTTTCTTTGTTTACATTAAATTTTTTAGGTTAGAACTATTGTTAAAATAAAAAGTATTATTGACATCATGTAAAATAGTGTAAATTATGTAATAAAGAGGTAAATAATTAGTTATTTACATGTAAATTTACTAAAAAGGGATTTTAAAGAAAATAATACATTATTTACTTATTTTTCATGTCAAAAAGCCCCGTTTAATCCTTTTCAAACTTTGTCGCAACAACGCTTCTGCTTTCTAACCCAATTACGACTACAATGACGTTGTCACTGCCTCTACAATTGAAACAATACCTTTAGTATTTTACATTTTATTTAAATTTGTTCTATTTTACGTCATTGTTTTCGAATAATTTCTTATTGTTTTTTGCCTTTGTTCTATTCTACTTCTAATGATTTGTAAATATGTATGTATGTGTGTATTATATTATAGGTTTGCCAACCCTCAGTAATAGAGTGTATTGATGTTTACTCTTATGTTTGTTTTATTAGCGCGTTGTTTTTTCACTTGACTTTATTTTATTCTATTGATCAGAGTTCGGTATTAATTAACAACCAAACAAAACAAAATCCACTCCATAAACCTACCACTGCTGTCTAGTTCATAATGATGTTTTGCATGTAAAAATTTTGTTGCATAAAAGAAATTTTTATAAAAATTTCATTTATTACTTCACAAATTCCTAAAAGTATGCAACTTATATTGAGAAATATTGAACCCTATAAGAAATCTTAAAATTTTACTTTAAAAGAGAAAACTTATATTCAAAAAATTTCATCAAAATTGTCACATTTACTTTAATATCCCAAACGACTTTGACCCAAACTGTAGGGTATCGTAAAATAACCAATTACTATAATAAAATACCAAAACAATAATACAATATCAACAAAATAGATCAATATAAATTGAAAAAATAAAAAAATTATATACAAAATAAATTTGTATATAAACAAAAGGCAAATAAAATGTAAAGAAAAATAAACAAAAAAGGCATAAAAATTAAATAGAAAAATGCTAATGAATGAAAAACAAAACAATAACAAAAGTGTTTAGAAGAAAATTTTATTACACAATAAATTATTTACAAAAAAAATTCTAATAACAAAAAGGGTCTTGTCTTAACACAAAAAGTTTAATGCAGACTCTAACTCAGTTCTAGTTCAGTTCTAGTTCAGTTCTAGTTCAGTTCTAGTTCAGTTCTAGTTCAGTTCTAGTTCAGTTCTAGTTCAGTTCTAGTTCAGTTCTAGTTCA
>NC_060954.1:7593182-7595431 GCF_022045245.1 Lucilia cuprina
TAGTCTAGTCTGTAGTCTAGTCTATAGTCTAGTCTATAGTCTAGTCTATAGTCTAGTCTATAGTCTAGTCTATAGTCTAGTCTGTAGTCTAGTCTATAGTCTAGTCTAGTCGATAGTCTACTCTCTAGTCTAGTCTATAATCTAGTCTATAGTCTAGTCTTTAGTCTAGTCTGTAGTTTAGTCTATAGTCTAGTCTATAGTTCAGTCTATAGTCTAGTCTATAGTCTAGTCTATAGTCTAGTCTATAGTTTAGTCTATAGTCTAGTCTATAGTCTAGTATATATAGTCTAGTCTATGGTTTAGTCTATAGTCTAGTCTATAGTCTAGTATATATTAGCTTTTTAATTACAAGCTAAGCTTTTGCTTCTGATTGATGTTTCATTTATTAAGCTTCTTTAATTGTTATTATTTGTTCTTTGTAAATTATTTGCTCTTTCTTCTTTACTCTGCCTCAATTCAAATTGATCTCCTTTCATTATTTTCGCTCATTAAGATTCTGTTGTTGTTGTTGCTGTTAATTGAACAACTTAATTTTTGACACTTTTACTTTAAATTTTATTCTTTAACAATTAGTTTAATACAGCATTTCATTTAAGACGGTTCGGTGATCGGTTAATGTCGAGAGTGATCGTTTATTAATAAAAAAGGGTAATAAAAAAGAAAAAATGTATAAAAAATATCGGTTTTAGAATAAATAAAATAGTTTTAAATAAAATTAAATAGTAAATTTGTTATAATTGCTTTTTACTGAGTAAAGCTAAAATAATTCCTTTTTGAAATTGTTTTTGTTATAATAGTGTTAATAATATTTTTTTCTAAAATTAAAAAATGTATAATATTTAATAAAAAAAGGATAATAATAAAATCAGTCTCTACTAAAAATAAAAGTAAAATTCGTGATTAAATGTGTAAATAAGTGCGTAATTGAAATGCAGCAGCGGCTCATTTTTGTTTTGCTGCATTTTCTCTGTTTTTTCATTGGTTTTTCGTTAAAAAATTCTTTGCTTTGCGTCGCGTTTCGTTCGTTGTTGCTGTTTTTGCTGTAACACAAAATTTAAATTATTGAGCATGTCCGAACATGATCAATTGAAAAAGCAACAAAATGATAACAATATACTTAAGGTATGAATGTACATAAATACAAATAATTATTGTTGTTAAAAGAGATCATCAGCTAAGAGACATTACAAAAATTAAATAATAAGAGAAAGTATGCATGGGAAATAGAGAAATGTTTTGTTTAGTCTATAATATAGTCTAGTCTATAGTCTAGTTTATAGTTTAGTCTATAGTCTAGTCTATATGAAATCAGAAAAAATGCATTTAATGAGAGTAGTCGTTTTTTTTAATTTAAAGTTAAATTCGAGATCAAATATGTAAAAATGCGTAATTAAAATGCAGCAGCGGGGATGTATTTTCTCTTTTTTTTATTTTATTAACAACTCTTTGCTTTGCTTCGCGTTTCGTTCGTTGTTGGTGTTTCTTCTGTAACAAATAAATCAAATTATTGAGCATGTCAGAACTTGATCTTTTGTAAAAAATATTTACAAAATTCTTAAGGTATGTTAATAAATGCAAATATTTATTATTGGTATTGAAAGAGAGCATCAGTTAAGAGATATTGAAAACATGACAAGAGAAACAATGCATAGGAAATAGAGAAGTCTATTGTTTAGTCTGTGATGTAGTCTATGGTATAGTATATAGTCTAGTCTATGATCATGTCTATAGTCTACAGAATGGTCAAAAGTATAGTCTATTGTCTAAGCTGTAGTATATTTAATATACTAATCCATAGTCTAGTCTATAGTCTAATCTATAGTCTAAAATCTATCCTAGTATATAGTCTATCCTATAATCCAGTCCTTAGTCTAAACTATATTCTAGTTTATACTCTAGTCTAGTCTATAGTCTATCTTTAGTCTAGTCTACGGTCTATCTATAGTCTAGTATAAAGTCTAGTCTATTGTCTAGTCTAAAGTCTAGTACATTGTCTAGTCTGTAATGTAGTCTGTAGTCTAGTCTAGTCTATTGTTTAGTCTATAGTTTAGTCTATAGTCTAGTCTATAGTCTTGTCTTTTGTCTAGTCTATATTCTAGTCTATGGTCTAGTCTATAGTCTAGTCTATAGTCTTGTCTTTTGTCTAGTCTATATTCTAGTCTATGGTCTAGTCTATAGTCTAGTCTATAGTCTAGTCTATAGTCTAGTCTATAGTCTAGTCTATAGTCTAGTCTATAGTCTAGTCTATA
>NC_060954.1:7595531-7597283 GCF_022045245.1 Lucilia cuprina
GACTAGACTATAGACTAGACTATAGACTAGACTGTAGACTATAGACTAGACTATAGACTAGACTATAGACTAGACTATAGACTAGACTATAGACTAGACTATAGACTATACTATAGACTAGTCCATAGACTAGACTATAAACTAGACTATAGACTAGACTATAGATTACACTATAGACTAAACTATATACTAGACTATTGACAAGATCATAGGCAAAGCTATAGATTATAGACTTGATTATGGACTACGCAAGAGACCAGACTATTGACTAGACTCAACTATAGCCTAGACTATAGAGTAGACTATAGAATAGACTATAGTCTAGACTACGGTATAGACAAGAATATATACCATACATTAGTCTAGAATATTAGTCTAGACTTTAGACTAGTGTGTAGACTAGTCTATAGACTTGGCTATAGATTAGACTATAGAATTTGTCATGGAATAGACTATATACTTCATTATAGAGTAAATTATTTCTTCCTCTTTTAGCTCCTTCCTAATACTGATGTTACAAGGTAACTGTGTATGATTATCTGTGTGTATATATCCGCCTATGGGTTCACAAGTGACTGTATATACCTACTAGAGTATATATTGTTCAGAAATTTGTTCAAAAGTATATATTTTTGAAAAATACCTTTGAGTGTTTTTCATTTGATTAGAAAATTATGTTTCATTAAGCGTGAAATTAAACTGAAAACAAATGAATCATAAACACAGAGTCATTAAAAACAATAACAACAATAACAACAACAAAAACCATAAGGAGCAACAATAAAAGAACTTTCAGCTACTAAAACTTGAAAACAAAAATATTATTGATTTTTTTTTATTTAAATAAAACAACATAATATTGTCATCAAATAACATAAAAGAAAGAAAAATAAAAAGAAATCTTATTATTAACACAAAAAGGATAATTTTAATATGATGGCAAATAGAATATAGAAAATCATATACAAGGTCATCAGCTTATATTAGCCACAAAAGGATAAAAACTCATTTTAATTTTATTATTTTATCCCTCAACGCTATCGTTATGGTCAAATTAGATCTTTTGGTAGTAATTTACGAGCAACTAAAGTAAATAAGTATTTATTTATGCTTTGAATCTATTTTTAGATTTATCGTTATTATTTTAATATGATTTTGCTATAGTTGTTTTTGTTTTGAAAAAAATCTACAAAAGATTGTAATAATGCGTATTTTGGTCCTTTTAGGTTCCCTATGGCGTTAGCCTTTAGCTTAAAGTAGGAAATTGTCCAATAAGTAATGTTTATGAATGAAAATTAAGTAAGTAGAAAAATTGCCTAAAGATTATGCCAATGTTTGGAGTCATGCTACACATGTATACATATACATGTAACAATGTAGTTAGTTGAGTAACTAATTTACTAGTCAGACTAGGCAATCTATAGAATAGACTTTATACTAGACTAAAGACTGAACTAAAGATTAGACTACAGACTAGATTATAGGCTACACTATAGACTAGACTATATACTATATTATAGACTAGACTATAGACCAGACTATAGACTAGGCTATAGACTAGACTATAGACTAGACTATAGACTAGACTCTAAACTACACTATAGACTAGACTATAGACTATAGAATAGACTATAGACTAGACTATAGACTATAGAATAGACTATAGACTAGACTATAGACTAGACTATAGACTAGACCATAGACTAGACTATAGACTAGACTATAGACTAGACTATAGACTAGACTATAGAC
>NC_060954.1:7597383-7598710 GCF_022045245.1 Lucilia cuprina
CAGGTTCACCTGGTTCACCACGTATACCTTGAAATCCCTGAGGACCCGAAGGACCCATATTACCAGGAGGACCACGAGGACCAGGTTGTCCTGCTGTAGCTTGTATAAATTGAGGAGCAGCATATAAAGGAGCGGTGGGACCTTTATCAGTATTGGCATATTCAGCAGCCAATTGTTGATGATAATAACTCATATCAGGTATGGGCCCAGGAGGACCAGGATTACCGGGAATGCCTGGATTACCAGGGGAACCGGGATAGCCAGGTTCTCCAGCAGGTCCTTGGGCACCAGTAAAACCACGATCACCTCTAGGACCATTTACAACGCCATCATAAGGATTATAAGCAGGTGTTTGGGGCTGGGTTGGAGTTGGCAGCATAGGTTTAGCAGTTGTTACCGGATTTTCCTCCGGAGGCTGACTATCTTCAATCCCAACATTTGGTTTACAATTGGCAGGAGCCCGACAAATTACTTCGCCCTCAAAGCAAACACAATTATGAACACAACCATCACGTTCACTCGTAAACTCGTCATTTTCACGATACCAATTACCCTCGAAATGGCAGGAAAAGGCAGCAATAACATTATCAGCAGCTCGAGTGCGAGGAGTAGAAGATTCAACGGCTAAATGAAAACAAAAAAGATTTTGAAGCTAAACGTTTAACATTTCACTCCACACCGTACTTACTACCTTCCTCATGTGTCTCATACTTTTCCACATCAGCGCCAGTATCTACATCTGTAAAACAAATAAGAATTGCATCAATTGACCATTAAATACAAACATAAATCAGACATTTATTTGTGTCACAATTACTACAATGTTCGTGTACACACTGACGTGTTCTATTTATTTATTTTTACTATTTATCACTAGGTCAACTATTTGAATCTAAATGTTTGTTTTTGTTTTCTTAGTCCCCTGTAGCTCTATGTATGGGTTTTCAATTAATATTATATGTTGCTTAGACTTTCAGTCCATCATCATCATCAAATTGGTGTTGACAAGATAATAAAAATATAACGATATAGAACATGAACATGAATTGTATCTCTATTAAAGCTGACATATTCTTCAGACAATAGCCAATATAGCCGATATTGGTTTTAAGTACAATAAAGTCTAAACTAGAACTGAACCAGAAAATAACTAGAACAGAACTGGAACTGAACTAGAACTGAACTAGAACAGAACTGAACTAGAACAGAACTGGAACTAAACTAGAACTGAACTAGAACTGAACTAGGACTGAACTAGAACTGATCTAGAACTGAACTAGAACTGAACTAGAACTGAACTAGAACTGAACTAGAACTGAACTAGAAC
>NC_060954.1:7598810-7603939 GCF_022045245.1 Lucilia cuprina
TCACAGAGGCTTAATAGGTTTACAAGGTATGCCTGGTGCACCAGGTCTAAAGGGTGATACTGGTCTTCCCGGAGTACCAGGAGCTCCAGGAAAACCCGGCGAAATGGGTATGAGAGGTCCCCAGGGAAGAGATGGAAATCCAGGACCAGCAGGGCAAGCAGGACCACCGGGCCCCAGAGGTTATAACGGAAATGATGGCAAACCAGGTCCAATGGGTCCAGCTGGTCCTCCAGGACCACCAGGCCCACCCGGTGAAACTTTGGGTTATGATGTAGCAGCCCTAACAGCCTTACTCAATCAAGGACAAACCAAGGGTGTAGATGTTTTAGGAGACCAACCTATGCTCGATCAATTAGGTGAAGGTTTAACCGATGAAGAGAAACACGCTTTGGTTTTGAAGGCCTACGAACATGTGAAGGCCTCTTTCATACGTTTAACTCGACCCAATGGCCAACAATCAGCACCAGCTAAAACTTGCCGTGATCTATTTGCTGCCTATCCCGAATATAATTCTGGAGAATATTGGATTGATCCCAATGAGGGTGACCCACAAGATGCTATTCTAGTGTATTGTGAAAAAGAAAGACGTGCCACCTGTATCAGACCTCAACCCAAACAGACTAAGGTGATTAGCTATAAGGGAAAGGAGGAAGAAGAGGCATGGCTAAGCGAGTTGCCATCGGGAATGAAAATCCACTACAAAACTGATTCCTATCAAATGGGCTTCCTACAATTAATGTCAGCCAAGGCCTCTCAGCAAATAACATTCCATTGTAAGAACACTGTGGCCTACAAGGACGAGAAAAAGGATACCTTAAGGTTTGTTGTGAAATATATTTAAACACAAATTTGTTATCTAATGGTCACTGTTTTTTACAGAAATGGATTGAAATTGCTATCCTGGAATGACGCCGAATTAACACCCGACGGTCCTCAACGTTTGAGATATGAAGCAGATGAAGATGGTTGCAGAGTAAGTTTCTTATATTAATATAGATATGACTACAGATTGGATTTATTACTATAAACTAGACTATAGAATAAACTATAGATTAGACTATAGACCAGACTAAAGACCAGACATTAAAATAGACTAGAGGTTGGACTAGAGACCATAAATTACAATATAAACCAGACTAGAGACTAATATATATAGTAGACTATGGACTAGACTATAGATTAGATCATAGACTAGACTATAGACTAGACTATAGACTAGACTATGGACTAGACTATAGACTAGTCTAGACTATGGACTGGAATATAGACTACTATAGACTAGACTAGACTATAGACTATAGACTATAGACTATAGACTATAGACTATAGACTATAGACTATAGACTATAGACTATAGACTATAGACTATAGACTAAACCATAGACTAGACTATAGACTAGACTATAGACAAGACTATAGACTAGACTATAGACTAGACTATAGACTAGACTATAGACTAGACTATAGACTAGACTATAGACTAGACTATAGACTAGACTATAGACTAGACTATAGACTAGACTATAAACTACACTATAGACTAGACTATAAACTAGACTATAGACTAGACTATGGACTAGACTATAGACTAGACTATAGACTAGACTATAGACTAGAATAGACTATAGACTAGACCATAGACTAGACTATAGACTAGACTATAGACTAGACTATAGACTAGACTATAGACTAGACTATAGACTAGGCTATAGATTACATTACAGACTAGACTATAGATTAGATTAGACTATAGACTAGACTCTAGACTAGACTAGGCTAGAGTATAGAATAGAAATGCTTAATATATTTTAAAATTAAATTATTAAATTTCTCTTTTAATTTTAGAAACGTTCCAATAACTGGGATAAATCAGTTCTAACCTACACCACCGACAAATCCCAACGTTTGCCGATTGTCGATATCGCGGTGCGCGATATCGGTAATGCAAATCAGGAATTCCGCATTGAGTTAGGAGCAGCTTGTTTCTATTAGAGGCTTTTTAAAATGTTTATTTTAAAGAAAACAATATACTTAAATACATTTTAATTAAATTAGTTTTAAGAATGAAAACTTTATACAATCTCTCTCAAACTCTCAAGCTCCTTTAATCGATTCTCTCTCTCAGCGAACGATCAAATAAAAAAAACGAATTTTTGACTTAGTTTATTTTTAAATTAATAAATGCTTGTAAATTTTTAATCGTAAGGTAAAATAAATTTGGTATACAGAATTTATTTAAAATTAAGTTAGTTTTTATTTAGAAAAAATATCTAATGAACAATAATAAAACAATTTTTAAGCATAAAAATATTGATTTTATTTTATAGTTTTTTTAAGTTTACAGTGGGATCAAATGATTTTTAGAATCAAACTAAAGACGTTATTAAGAAAACCATTTTAACTATTAAGAAATCAACATAAAGTCACTACTAGAGTTTAAATTTTAGAGAATGTTACACTGTCGACAGGATATATAACATAAGAGTAAAAAATTTACACACATTAATCCACCTTTGTCCCACTATGTGCAATAAATAACAATAAAAATGTATGATTTTTAGAACTTCAAAACATTGATATAAAAACTTTAAAATGTTTTTCTTAATATAAAAAAATACAAATGCAACAACAAAATCATTAACATGAAAGCAATTTTATACAAAATGGCCTACAGCAAAGAATTTGCAAAAGGAGGGGAAAAACAAGGGAATTATTTGTATGCTGAGGATACTCTTACAGAAACAAAGCGAAAGAGAAAAGGTAAACATGAAGCAGATTTTAAAGGTGTGTGCATATAATGAGAACAATTGAATAAGTGAGTATTAGGTAGGTCCCACAAAAGGGATTAAGAAAATCTAACTTGACTATAGATTAGATAGCAGAATGGATTATAAACTAGCTGGTATACTAGACTATGGAATAGATTATAGACCAGACTATAAAATAGACTAGACTACAGATTAGAATATAGACTATACTATAGAATAGACTAGACAACAGATTAAGATATAGACTATAGACTAGACTATAGACTAGACAATAGACTAGACTATAGACTAGACTATAGACTAGACTATAGACCAGACTATAGACTAGACTACAGACTAGACTATAGACTAGACTTTAGACTAGACTATAGACTAGACTATAGACTAGACTATAGACTAGACTATAGACTAGACTATAGACTAGACTATAGACTAGACTATAGACAAGACTGTAGACAAGACTATAGACTAGACTATAGACTAGACTATAGACTAGACTATAGATTAAATTAGAGATTAAGCTATCATTTTTTTAATTGTTTATATTTTTTTCATATCGTCAAATTTTTGCTACAAAATCTAATTTTAAAATCTAAATTTTATTTCTTCAAAAATTGTGATTTAATTCTTAAAATAAAAAAAATATTATATATTTTGTAAATAAACTTAACCTTTTAACACCCCTTAAGCATAAATAAACAAAACAATAGAAATATTAAATAGCGATTAATTAAAACTATTTCAAACAGCACTTTCATTCACATACATATGTTGTATATAGTTCTTTAAGTATGACGCAACAAAATAGGCTTCTCGACAAATCAACAGCCAGCCGGCCGGCCGGCTTTATTTTCAAAGTGAAGATAAGAATATTGCACCGAAATTTTAAATCCCATAATTTTAACACAAGAGCACAAGAAGAAAAATCTTAAGTTAAGCCTGAAAACATAAAATCTCTTATCAGTGAGTATAATGAAGATCACTCTCCAAGAGTGCTCATTGAAAAGTGATCTTCTCTCTTGTTCTCTTTTCTTTATTACTTTAGTCATACGCACTATGTGACAATCAATTTTAATTACTCTACTTGCTCTGAATATTGAAATATGTTCTAACGTTAGAAAATTTTTATGCTGAATTCATGTCTTCATTTAAAATAGTTTCTATTGTTCTATGTTTTTTCGATGATTTTTTTTTTCGTTTTCTTGCGCCCAAGAAGACCATAAGAAAACTATAAATACTGAAGTCAAGCTTAGAAATTTTACAGTTTTAATAAATTTTTAATACATTCAACAACTCGGAAAATAATTAAGGAAAACGGTTCGGTTAAGTGGAATAGTGAAAAAAAGTGAAGTGCAAAAGATTCAAGTGACTAAAAAAAAAACATGAATGAGTTTTGAGTGAGAATTTTTGAAAGTGAGCAAACAGGATCAAAAGTAAGCAAAAAGAAAAGTTAAAGAGATTTTGAAAAATATTTAAAAAATTTGTTCAAAAACTAAAAAAAAACAAAAAAATAAAATTTAATTTTTTTAAAATTTTGTGTTTTTTTTTTTAAATAAATATCGAAATTGCCTAAAAACTTATCTAAAATATGATTTTTGTTTAAAAACGTTTAGATATAATCTGTGCAAAAAAAATATTTTTTAAGTCTAGACTCTTTAGATTCCATTAAAGATGCGTCTATCTGCACTTCAAAAGTTTTGTTTCAATATCAGCTGCATTCTCTTACACAATTGTCATTCATTCTTCAGTGAAAACAGGAAATAATATTTTTTTTATAAAACTTTATAATTAATAATTGAGAAGCACATTTTTTTCTTTTAATACTTTTGTTTGTGTTTTATTTAGTCAAAAATTAAATGATAAGAAATACTCCTAATTGTTTTAATGTCTGTCTCTGAAACTATACATATTTTTTCATCAAAAACTAATAGTGAACTCTAACATTTGGTTTAGAAAAAAATTAAGACAATTTAAAATTTAAAAGAAGTGATTAAACTAAGAAAACAGAGACGTAAAAAGATGGATAGACAAAAAGAAAACTATTTCAATGCAAATGAAAAATGCAGTTACAATTAAAAAATTGAAGACGGTTTGTGGTTAAAGTGACTCTAGTCTAGCATATAATAAAATAAAAACAGCATCAAATTAAACCTCAGAAAAATATCTGAACAAGAAAAGAACTAGAATAGAATTGGAACAGAACTAGAACAGAACTAGAACAGAACTAGAACAGATCTAGAAGAGAACTAGAAGGGAACTAGAACAGAACTAGAACAGAACTAGAACAGAACTAGAACAGAACCAGAACAGAACTAGAACAGAACTAGAACAGAACTAGAACAGAACTAGAACAGAACTAGA
>NC_060954.1:7604039-7605753 GCF_022045245.1 Lucilia cuprina
ACTAGAACTGAACTAGAACTGAACTAGAACTAAACTAGAACTGAACTAGAACTGAACTAGAACTGAACTAGAACTCAACTAGAACTGAACTAGAACTGAACTAGAACTAGAACTAGAACTGAACTAGAACTGAAGTAATCCCAAAATAAGACTAAACTGCAATGTTCATTGGTATATTTAAAATAACTATGAGTGGTTACACCTAGAATACTGTACATATTTGTATAATTGATGTTGGGCAAACAAAATGGTCACATATCTACCTCCTTGCATTCATGGCAAGTATCACACACACTTAAACCTGTATATGTAGATGAAAAATACACGCTTTTCATACATGACGATCAGAAACAATGCACATCAATTGATACTGTGGCCTAAAGAAATGTTGAAAATGATGATGATGATGGCGCTAACAAAGCGTACAATAGGGGAATGCATGAATTCTCACCATGATGATTACAATGTTGATGACTATAACGATGATAGCGCCATTTGAAACTAATTGAAAAATATGTTAAAGTAATAAAATGGCAAATTTTCTTTATAAAAAAATATAATTCTCTGTTTTTTGTGTTAATAGCCAAAAAGTGTTTCAAGTTTTGCTACTTTATCGGGAAAATCTTAAAAAAATAATTAGCCGGCTTAAAAGTCTGTTATAAATTAAGGTCATTAAAAACATTAAACTTAAACACAAAGTAATAATAAAAATTCTAAATATAAATAAATGATTTTTCTTTATTGCCAAAGAATCTCTACATAGTCTAGTTAAAAAACCATAAATTTGCTTTATTAAAACTATTCATAAATTTATTTATGTCATTTTTTATTAATATTCATTTTTTTTATTAATTTAAGACAGGAAAACAATGTAAAATCAAAACTCACCTTCATCATAATTATTATAATCATAATTTTCCAAATCATCTAAGTCTGCTACTTCCGGCTTGGGTTCTTCAGCTTGTGGCCGTTCCACTAGTTTTTTGGGGGTTTTTAATTTCTTAATACGTTTAACACGTTTGCCTGTCTTGACTTTAGCATCTTCAGCTTCCGAGGCAGCGGCAGTTACAATTTGCAATAGAACACAAGCGGTGATAAACAACCAAAAGATTTTTAAATGTTTTAAATGCATTTTAGTTTAAAGCTAATTTTTTTGTTTGTTTTTCGTTTATTTTATTTTACTCCTCTTATAAATGAACACAAAAATTATTATTGAACAAAAACAAGAACAAGAACAACAACAGTGAATACATCAAGGCATGAGTTTTGAAGTAATGAGTGAATAATCTGTAAATAAATATAAAATTAGAACAAAATCATTAATATAGACATAAAAAATAAGAAAAAAACAATTTTTTGAAAGAAAAAATCTTATTAATAAACTAATGCAGTACAAGAACTAAATATACAAAAAAATAAAATATTTAAAAAAAAAATGTATAAGCATTTCATACATATGTAGCTAAAAACAAGTCGGGCATGGCCGACAATATTATACTCTACACCAGTTATAAATATGTTCTAGTTCTGTTCTAGTTCCCTTCTAGTTCTCTTCTAGATCTGTTCTAGTTCTGTTCTAGTTCTGTTCTAGTTCTGTTCTAGTTCCCTTCTAGTTCTCTTCTAGTTCTGTTCTAGTTCTGTTCTAGTTCTGTTCTAGTTCTGTTCTAGTTCTGTTCTAGTTCTGTTCTAGTTCTGTTCTAGTTCTGTTCTAGTT
>NC_060954.1:7605853-7607391 GCF_022045245.1 Lucilia cuprina
ACTAGACTATAGACTAGACTATAGACTAGACTATAGACTAGACTATAGACTAGACTATAGACTAGACTATAGACTAGACTATAGACTAGACTATAGACTAGACCATTTACTACACTATAGACTAGACTATAGACTAGACTATAGGCTAGACTATAGACTAGACTAGACTAGACTATAGACTAGACTATAGACTAGACTAGACTATAGACTAGACTGTAGACTAAACTATAGAATAGACCATATACTTAATTATAGACAAGACTATAGACTAGTTTGTAGAAAGGCTATAGACCAGACTATAGGCTAGATGATTGGCGTGACTATAGACTAGACTCAGGACTGGCTTATAGACTAAATAATATACCAGACTGTCGACTAGACTATAGACCAGTGTATAGTCTATAGACTAGATTATAGGCAAGACTATAGGATAGATTTAAGACTAGCTTATAGACTATATTATAGACTAGACTACATACTAAACTACAGACTAGACTATAGACCAGACTATAGTTTAGACTAAACTAAAGACTGGTCTGTAGACTGAAGACAGACTTTATTTTATTCCAGGTTTAGTCCATACTGTTGACCTAAACCATGACATCAATTCTTATTAAGTCCAAACTTTATACTTTAGTATGATCCAAAAACATCGGCAGAGGCTATAGCCTAGGCTATAAACAATAGTTCGAAACAAATACTAAGTTCTGAGCTGTCCTCTATGTGCTGACCCATGCTAGGCAACATTATATGCTTGTACATTTTTATATATTTTTAAAACATCACTACAAACAAAGGTGAAAAATAAAGGAACAAGAAAAAAATACTACTTCATTTTCAACAATATCAAGTAATGAAAAATTTTGTATAGAAAAAGAAAATCCTCTCAACATTCATCTTTAGTTCTATAATCCATTGTTAAGCGCACTGGACTATTAGTTAAATAAAAACAAATAATCTATTTCTATTAAAAACATAAATACACACACATAAAGACATACAAGGTCTTATATTTTCTTTAATAAAGTATCTTTTTGTTTAGTTTTGTTTTTTCACTGCAAAGTTTTAATTTCATAAATCCAGGTCTATTGTTTGGAAAAATAATAAAAACTACAAAAAATTATTAAAACAAAATCACTAGCTCCTTTGGAAATTAAGTTTATTTATGTTCATCAAAGATTTTCAAGAAAATTATCCTGTTTACAGGGATATTTTGTTTTGTTTGGAACTTTTAGTTCGGAGATTAAATTATTTTGAAAAATTTCAGATTTTAGACAATATATTACACTCGACTATAAACTAGACTATACTGTAGACAAGACTATATTCTAGACTATATACTAGACTACAGACTAGACTATAAACAAGACTATATACTAGACTACAAACCTTAGACTATAAACAAAACTATAGATTATACTGTAGACTACACCAGAGACTAGACTATAGACTAGACTATAGACTAGACTATAGACTAGACTATAGACTAGACTATAGACTAGACTATAGACTAGACTATAGACTAGACTATAGACTAG
>NC_060954.1:7607491-7611382 GCF_022045245.1 Lucilia cuprina
TTCAGTTCTAGTTCAGTTCTAGTTCAGTTCTAGTTCAGTTCTAGTTCAGTTCTAGTTCAGTTCTAGTTCAGTTCTAGTTCAGTTCTAGTTTAGTTCTAGTTCAGTTTTGTTCTAGTTCAGTTTTGTTCTAGACTATGGACTAGACTATATTTAAGACTTCAGGCTAGACTATAGTTAAGACTTTAGGCTAGACTATGGAATAGACTATAGACTATACTATATACTAGACTATGTATACACGGGACTGTAGACTGTATTTTGTATTTTGCATATGCTCTGAATAATTAAGAAGACTTCAGTATTATTGAATAATATTTCATTGTAAGGTACTAAAATGCTCAAACTACTCAAAAAAAACAGCCAATTTATGCCAAAATAAACATCTGTAAGCAAAATAAAATTAAAACTCATATATCGCATATTTTCCTTTATTTTCATGTGTTTTGTAGTTGGAAAAATATTTTTATGAAAAATCAGCTAGTCAGCCAAACCAAATACTTTGCCCCTAAGAACCCCTCTTTTTTAGAATATTACACAAAATGCCTTTTTATTTTAAATTTTAATTTTGTTTTTGCATTTGCGTAAAAGTGTATTTAATACAACAACAAAAGCAAAAGCGAAAAAAAGAACAACAGCAACAACTACAACGAACATTTAACGTACAAAATAATAAATACTTATTTAATGACGTTTTCAATTATGAGCAGCGTTAGTGTCAGTCTAGTGTCTGTTTCGAACACAGAACGAACAAACGCAATAAAACGGAACGGATTAAGATTTGCACGTTTAAAACGTTTAAACGTATGTTAAGTGGTTTTTATAAAATTTATGAGTTTTTTTTAAATTTGAGTGGAAATATGTTTGCTACAAATTTGTATTTTGTTGTTCTGATCATTTGTTGTGCACTCATCAACAACATCATGAAGAGGATGATGATGATGTCTTTATGATAGCTGATGGAAATTCATAAATATTTTCAAATCAAATTTAATTGAGATAATGTGCACAGATATCTTTTAATATCTGATGTTTAGTGTCAGATCAGTGTCAGTTTACAATGGTTGAAATACAAAATTACAAAAGAAATGTTTACAAAAAAATAAAAAAATAAACAAAAATATATAAAAAATCTTAAAAAAAAGATAATAATTGTTACAATCATCTGGAATATAAATTAAAATCATTTAAAAAGCTAAATAAGCGTGTGAATTGTGATTAATCAATATTTAGCAGCAAATAAAATCTTTGAACGAAACCTGCTATTAGCCAAAAAAAAAAAAAAAATAAATATCATTAAACGGTGTTGGTGTTTATTAAGCAAAATCTTGTTTAATTCATGCTTTCAATTAAAAGTGTTTTAAAATATTTCACAAACAAAAACAAAAAATGCCTCCCAAATACGAAAAAAAAAAACCAGAAGTACTTGTTACACTTAAATCTGTCTATTTTAAGCGTATGACCTTAAATCAATAAATATACTTAAAAGAACCGGTGTGGCCTGTCAAGTGGAACGTAAAACAAAAACTCTACAATTCCATGGCCCCTCAAAACCTCCACTCTCTTAGCCTTAGCTTGCATATGCTTTGTTTATAAACATGCTTCGAAATAAAAACAATAATCTATAAAAAAACAACAACAAATTCATGTATTGATTTTTAAAACAACAAAACATTAATAAAAATTTGAACAACAAACATTTCATTTTGGGTCAAATAAAAATTTTGTTAAGATATAAATGAGGCATTAGGGTGACCAATTAAAATTAAATTTAAAATTTCTTGCAAAATTTTAAATATTTTTTTATTAAAATATTTTTTTTTAAATTTGACAATTTTTTAAAACAGTTTTAGTTCATTTCTAATTCTGCTCTGTTCTAGTTCTATTCTAGTTCTGTTCTAGTTCTGTTCTAGTTCTGTTCTAGTTCTGTTCTAGTTCTGTTCTAGTTCTGTTCTAGTTCTGTTCTAGTTCTAGTTCTGTTCTAGTTCTGTTCTAGTTCTGTTCTAGTTCTGTTCTAGTTCTGTTCTAGTTCTGTTCTAGTTCTGTTCTAGTTCTGTTCTGTTCTAGTTCTGTTCTAGTTCTGTTTTAGTTCTGTTCTAGTTCTGGTCTAGTTCTGTTATAGTTCTGTTCTAGTTCTGTTCTAGTTCTGTTCTAATTCTGTTTTAGTTCTGTTCTAGTTCTGTTCTAGTTCTGTTCTAGTTCTGGTCTAGTTCTAGTTCTTGTTCAGTTCTAGATTAATTTTAGTTTAATAATAGTTTAGTCCTAGTTGAACTTTGGAAGGCTAGTTCAAAATTCGTATATAAAATTTGTCTTAAATGTGTTTAAATTGATTTGTTGTTTTTGTAAAAACATTGCTTGTTTTATATATACTACTGACCCAGACATTAAAATTATTATTTTTTTAGTATTTTTGCTCTTTATTGTTGTTTATTGATAAACAAACGATACAATTTCATAAATATCAGATATTTAATGTGATCAGCAAGTAGTCGCAACAATTATAACAACAACAACAACAATAATAATATTTTGTTATAAATACAATAAATAACACAAACAACAAGCAACCACAACAACAGGCAGCAGCAACAAATGATGACGGCAAAAGACTGTTAATTGATAGATTGTATATGAATTAACTAGAAAACATTTAAACAAACTTTAATAAAATGCTCAAATGTATGAATGAGTATTATGTCTGCGTATGAGAAGAATATCATTTGGAGAGTATGAGTGAGTGTGTTTGTTCATGTAGTTAATGTAAACAAATACGATACAATGACAACAACAAAATTGTATACAAAATAAAAACTATCATACACACAAACATACACTTATAGCTGAGTGTAAGAAAAAAAAAAAACTGGAATGTGAGTGCTTGTGAACAAGTAGAGTAGCAATAACAAAATCGTTATAGGCTTATATTCGTTTCATCAAATACGACTGAAATACGAGTTCCATAAAAAGCAACAACAGCAGCAACAACTACACTTAACATGTTAAAAAGAAGTGTCAAGTGCTTTTCAACACCAATTGAAGTGCAATGTGATTTATTTTTTTTTATTTATTAATTAATATTAATTAAAGTATTTTGAAATTTAAACAAAAAAGCTTGTATGTGTTTGAATGTCTATTTTACAATAAATAGAAATATAGAAATATTATTAAACGTAACCATTTACCCAAAAGAATTTAAAATGATTGTTGGTGATTTTATTTTAATAGAAATAAATTAAAAGTGCAAAAAAATAAATAAAAACAAATTTAAATATTTTAATAAGCAACAAAACTAACTAAACACAATTACAACTTGTAACCGCAAAACGTGTCGTTTTGTATACATTTCAAAAGGAATTTGTTAAAACAATTATAGATATAACAAAAAAATATATATGAAAAAAGCCACTATAAAATACCCTACACTAGCAAGATTGGTTTTAGAACATAGATAAAAAAGAACTACACACAAACTAGAATAGAATAAAAACAGAAATAAAAAAGCACCAGAACAGAAGTAAAACAAAACTAAAACAGAACTGGAATAAAACTAGAAAAGAACAGAATAAAACTAGAACAGAACTAGAACTAGAACAGAACTAGAAGAGAACTAGAACAGAAGTAGAACAGAACTAGAACAGAACTAGAACAGAACTAGAACAGAACTAGAACAGAACTAGAACAGAACTAGAACAGAACTAGAACAGAACTAGAACAGAACTAGAACAGAACTAGAACAGAACTAGAACAGAACTAGAGCAGAACAAGAACAGAACAGAACTAGAACAAAACTTGAACAGAACTAGAACAGAACTAGAGCAGAACTAGAACAGAACTAGAACAGAACTAGAACAGAACTAGAACAGAACTAGAACAGAACTAGAACAGAACTAGAAC
>NC_060954.1:7611482-7614554 GCF_022045245.1 Lucilia cuprina
CTGTTCTAGTTCTGTTCTAGTTCTGTTCTAGTTCTGTTCTAGTTCTGTTCTAGTTCTATTCTAGTTCTGTTCTAGTTCTGTTCTAGTTCTGTTCTAGTTCTGTTCTTGGAAAAACGTTTTTTTTCCAAATTTTACAGAAACCCAATATATTATTAGCTAATTTTTGTTTTCTAACATTGCAGCCTAATTAGTCTAGTCCGCATATGTTTTTGCCTGTCTATCTGTCTGTCTGTGTTTTTTCTTTTATTCAACAATTATTTCCATTTATATTATTATTAATGAGTTTATGAGTTTTTTTTCCTTAATTATTTTAAGTGTCTGACATTTGCATACAAACGAAAAAACAGAATTATAACAGCAAATGAATGTCTTTATTTACACTCTAGCTAACTGACCATCCGTCCTTCCTTCCTTTCAATTTACTAACTATGAACTGTTGAACTGTTTTTAGAAAAAAGTGTTAACGTATAAATTAGCTTGTGTAGCTAATTAATTAATTAAGCTTAGTTTTACACTTGTCTTTTTCCCACTTTATAATTGTTTATTGTTTTTTATTATTATTGTTATTATACTACTATATTTCCCTTCCTTTTTTCCTGCAATTTTTTGTACTAAATTTTGTTTTTTTTTCTCATTTGCAGCGCGTTTTTGTCTAAGGTAAGTTGTTTTTGTTGTTTTTTTTTAGTATTTTTAACTGCAGAAATAAAAGCAAATATTATGCAAATTATGTGCTAAAGTCTAGAAATGTATTTCACAAGTTTTTCTTACGGCTTCCACGTTTATATTTGCATGCAGTTTTATTTTAGCGCTATGTGTTTTTTGTGGACATTTCCAAACGGTGTAGGGTTTTGTCAGAAATCTTAACATTAAAAAATGTATGTATAATGTATACTATTCTAAAAACTTTTAACTTTTTTGAATACCCTATTTTTTTTTTTGACAGTTTGCATTTCATTTAGTTCTTCTTTTATACCTTGTATTTAGCGCTATTTTTTGTAATGTTAAGGTAAATATAACAGTCTCAGTAAGACACTTTTTTTATTGTCTCTTTTCTTGTCGACCTAGATCAATTTTATTCAGACTATTCTAATTGACTCAGTAGTCTGAGTATATTTTAGTCTAACTAGATCATACATTTTTTAAGCAATTCAGAGCAACAGTTTCTCAGATCAGTTCAAGTTAAGTTCTAGTTCAGTCTTAACAAATTTTAGTTCAGTTCTAGTTAAGTTTATATACATAGTTCTAGTTCAGTTCTAGTTGAATTCCAGTTCATTTCTAGTTCAGTTCATGTACGTATGATAATTATTTTTTTGTATCTTTTATAACTCATACGCCCTAGTATTTCAGTTCTATTTCAGTTCTAGTTCAGTTCTAGTTCAGTTCTAGTTCAGTTCTAGTTCAGTTCTAGTTCAGTTCTAGTTCAGTTCTAGTTGAGTTCTAGTTTAGTTCTAGTTCAGTTCTAGTTCAGTTCTAGTTCAGTTCTAGTTCAGTTCTAGTTCAGTTCTAGTTCAGTTCTAGTTCAGTTCTAGTTCAGTTCTAGTTCAGTTCTAGTTCAGTTCTAGTTCAGTTCTAGTTCAGTTCTAGTTCAGTTCTAGTTCAGTTCTAGTTCAGTTCTAGTTCAGTTCTAGTTCAGTTCTAGTTCAGTTCTAGTTCAGTTCTAGTTCATTTCTAGTTCAGTTCTAGTTCAGTTCTACTTCAGTTGTAGTTTAGTTCTAGTTCAATTCTTATTCAGTTCAGAACTAGAACTGGTTCCGCCCCAGTACGTATGATTACTATTTTTTATCTTTTATCACTCATACGCCCTAGCCATGTTGCATACATTAGGGTATTTTCCAAAATTTAATAATATTTCCTTTTTCTTTTGTTTCGCTTATTGTATAAACAATTTCCTTAAACCAATTAAAACAAATCATTTTAAAATTAGTTTAATATTTTCCACTTACCATATAAAATCCTTGCAGTGAGAACAAAAGGTGGGCTGCTTAAAGAAGCGCGGTATAAAGCAATGGTCCTTGACATTGAAAATGTTCTTCTTCTTGAGGGCTCCCTTGCGAAGACGGGATTTCATTTTATTTTCACCAGCGGCCTCATCGACCGTAGTCTGTGCTTGATCGTCGCCATTATTTTCGCTCTTTTCGGACATATTTGTGGTGGTGCTGTTGTTGTTGTTGGTGGTTGCTGTAACTGTTGTTGGTTTTGTTGCTAAAATTATTAATGATTTTTTTTTTGTTTGGTTTTGATTCTGTATGTATTTAATTCTTTAGGCGGTTTCTGTTATTGTTGTTATTCAAACGGTGGTTTCCAAATAAAATTTCTGGATTTTGTTGTAAACTTGTATTTCTGTTGTTGGTGGTTTTTATTTATTGTTGTAGTTGTTTGTTTGCCTTATTTTATTATTCCTGGATTCGGTGTTTTTTTTTTTTTTTTGGTTGTTTTCTTAACTGTGTACTTGTATTTGTTTTACGTTTGTGTTAGAAAAACTTCTTTTTGTTGGTTTTGGTGTTTGAGTTTCTTTTTTTTGTTTTTTTTTTGGTGCTTTATGGATTTTAAAATTTATGACTTTAAAAGGCGGATTTCCGTTTATTGTTTTATTTTGTTAAAATCTATATTTTTTATATTTTTCCTTTTGGTTGTTGTTTGTTGCTAGTGTTGTTATGTTATCGTTATTATGTTGTTATTTATTGGGGATGAGATTCAGTTTGTTTTGTTTTAATTTTAATTAAATTTACATTTGTGATTTTTAAGGATTTAATTTGATAACTATAAAGAATTCAATAATAAAAATTAAATAAAACAGGAAAAATTAAAATTTTAAGCAAATATTAAAAAAACAAAATTGAAATGTGTGCTGTTAAAGACGTTTATGTAAAGAAAAGTGAACCAAATTAGGAAAGGTCTAGAACTAGAATAGAACTAGAACTGTCCTAGAACAGAACTAGAACAGAACTAGAACAAAACTAGAACAGAACTAGAATAGAACTAGAATAGAACTAGAACAGAACAAGAACAGAACTAGAACAGAACTAGAACAGAACTAGAACAGAACTAGAACAGAACTAGAACAGAACTAGA
>NC_060954.1:7614654-7624179 GCF_022045245.1 Lucilia cuprina
TCTGTTCTAGTTCTGTTCTAGTTCTGTTCTAGTTCTGTTCTAGTTCTGTTCTAGTTCTGTTCTAGTTCTATTCTAGTTCTGTTCTAGTTCTGTTTTAGTTCTGTTCTAATTCTGTTTTAATTTTTTTCTAATTATGTTTCTTTTTGACTTTTTATATAGATTACCAGGAAAACGTTATTAATTACTTCCAAAACAAACACACTCACATTTACATATACATATGTATATGTATCTACGTGAACTCATTTAGTAATATTATACTAAGGAAAAAAACATTCAAAATCATTAACATTAAACACGCTAAAAACATAAAAAATAAATAAATTCCAGTACATACTTACATACACACATATCCATATGTATTTGTAAGTACCTAGTATTATTAAAAAAGCAAAATATTAACATAGAAAAAAATGGCAGAGAAATAAAACAAAATGACATTTTATTTCTAAAACAATATAGTTAAATTTCTCAATGTCAGTAATAAAACAAGGAAAAACGAGATACACACACATACGTGCATACGTACAAATACCTTAACAAATAAGCAAGCACGCAAAGAAAAAGTACTAGAAAAGAACAATAAAATTGAGACCAAAGAGATAAGCCATAAAGTATACATGTCTATTTTAATATACGTACATATGTACATGCATCTATACATACATGGCTCATGTGTTTTCTTAACATTTACTCTAAACAAACAAACAAACTTACATACACGCACCGCCATACTCCAGAAACAGAGAGAGTGTTACAATGAAGTAACAGCAGTGAATATTTGTTTATTTATGCAAGAGTGAATATGTCATGTTTATGTTTTTATTAAATATGTGCTATTTTTCATACAACTCTCAGTCATATTTATTACCCTGGCCAAAAAACTACTACTCTAATATGCTATCACTTTTGATCTAACACATACAACACGTCCATATAGTCTATTTGGAAAATCTCTTATTTCAAAAAAAAAAAAAGAACAACATAACAAGTCTTCTAAAGTATTCATAAATAAAGTATCGTTATTTGTTTACAAGTATTAAGTTACTTCCGTTTTCTTTTTGTGCGCTCCCTATTCTATTCCCCTCTCAGAGTAGAAAATTTATTAAATTTTGTTTTGTTGCTAAAATATATTTTTTGTTAGAAAATGTAAAAATAACTTGAAAAAAAAACGATGAAAAAAAATAAATACAATATAGCAGGAAAACTCATGTCATGTCAGTGACATATTGACAATGTTTGTCCTTCTTTCCATTTTGCACAAATTTACTCGCTTTACATTTACTTTATATATTTTGCAAATGTATGTTGACTTTTCTAATCATAATCATTTTCATATTTTCAAACATCAGTTGTTGTAAACATGGGTTCAAATGATAATTTTCCAAAAAAAAGAAGTGGCAGAGTATAATGGATGGTGGAATTATCCTAACGACGATTGACTCTACCTGAATCCTTATCATAATCATAATGTCTAAATTTTACTAGATTCCATCCATTTGACCCTAAACAGCAAAATTAACATAATAGACTTTATTCTTAACGATTAAAATCTTATTACTCCCTATTAAAGCCAATTGCAATCTACTCTAGTCTCTTCTTTTCCAATTGATCCATTATTTTCTATTTCAATTCACTGGACCTTATTTGAGAAGATCCCAATCGAAATGATTCCAATTGATATCTTTCCCAGTCGATTTCTTTTAATCGCCCAAATTTTAGTCAATTCCGGATCAATTCCAATCTGGTTGCTCTTTTCTTGTTAAGTTTCAATCCAGTTGACCTCCTCGACTTTATTTTTATCCATTACAATCTGATCAATTGCGATCTACTCCATACAATTCTAATCTAGTCGATCCTTTCATTTTGGATTCCAATCCACTCGACCAGATCAACTTTGTTCTAGTCGATTCAGGTCAAACATATTCTAGCCGATCCAGATCAACTATACTCTAGTCGATTCGGATCATTAATAATCTTATTTTTAACAATTCCAATTTGATTAATTTATGTTTCAGTCAAATCCAGTTGATTTCCATTCTATTCCAGCCGATCCAATTATTGTCTATTCCAATCCACTCGACTATATTTAAGAGGATCCCAAACTATTTGATTTCAATTGCTCTCTATCCCAGTCTAATTCTATCCAATCGCCCAAATTTTAGTCAATTATCTATCAATTCTATTCTATTTGATCGTTTATTCCATCCAGTTGACCCTCTTGTGGACAATTTTAATCCAATCGACATTATTCTTATTCATTACAATATCTACTCTATACCATTCTAATCTAATCTAATCGATCTTTTAATAATCGATTCAAGTCAACTCGACTAGATTAAGTCTATTGTAGTCAGTCTACATCAAGCGTATTCTAAACGATTTTGATCAACAACAACTTAATCTTTAACGATTCTAATTCAATTGATCTCTGTTTTAGTTGTTTTCAATTCGGTTTATACGTTTTCTAGTAAATTCGCAAGCTATCGACTCTATTTTAGTCGATTTCATTTCAATCGGTGCTATACTAGTCGAATCCGAATCAATGGAAATACTTTTCGGAAATTCCAATTCAATCGATCCCTATTCTACTCAACTTCAATCCAATCGATCTCTTTTTTATTCAAATGATCTCTATTTTAGTCAATTTGAAACCGATCGACCCCTTTCTAGGCGATATCATTTTAAACGGTGCCATTTTGGCAATTCCGAACCAATTAACCTCCTTTTTTCAATTTCAATTCAATTGATATATTTTCTAGTCGATTACAATCCAATCTAGTTAGCTCGAATACAATCGACTCTATTCTAGTCGACTTAATTTCAATCGATCCTATTGTAGACGATTCTGATTTAATCAACTTCCTTTTTATCGCTTCCAATTCAATCGTTCACTGTTCTAGTCGGTTTCAATTCAAACGATCTCTATTCTATTGGATTCGAAACCGACAGACCCTTTTCTAGGTAATATCATTACAAACAATGGCATTCTAGACAATTCGGAACCGATCAACCTCCTTTTTGTCAGTTTTAATTCAATTTATCCCTTTTCAAGTCAATTACAATTCAATAGATCTTTTGGTAGTTAGCTTGAATACAATAGATCCAAACGATCCTTGTTCTAGTCGGTTTCAATTCAAACGATCTCTATTCTAGTCAATTCGAAACCGACAGATCGTTTTCTAGTCGATGGTATTTCAATCGATGTCATTCTAGTCAATTCCAAATCAATCAACCTTCCTTTTGTCAATTTGAAATCAATTGATCCCTTTTCTAGTCTATTACAATCCAATAGATCTTTTTCTAGTTAGCTCGAATACAATCGATCCTATTCTTGTCGATTGCATTTCAATTGATCTTGTTCTAGTTGTTTCCAATTCAATCAACCTCTTTTTTGTCGATACCAATTCAATTGTTCACTGCTCTAGTTTTTTTCAATCTAATCGATCTCTATTCTAGTCAATTTGAAACCGATCGACCCTATTCTAGATAATATCATTACAAACAGTGCCATTCTAGACAATTCGGGACCAATCAACCTCCTTTTTGTCAGTTTCAATTCAATTTATCACTTTTACAGTCAATTACAATCCAATTGTTCCTTTTGTAGTTAACTAGAATACAATCGATCCTTGTTCTAGCCGGTTTCAATTCAAACGATCTCTATTCTAGTCAAGTCGAAACCGACAGACCGTTTTCTAATGGATATTATTTCAATCGATGCCATTTTAGTCAATTCCGAATTAATCAACCTTCTTTTTGTCAATTTGAAATCAATTGATCCCTTTTTTAGTCAATTACAATCCAATAGATCATTTTCTATTTAGCTCGAGTAGAATCGATCGTATTCTAGTCGACTTCATTTCAATTGATTCAATTCTAGTCGCTTCCGATTTAATCAACCTCTTTTTTGTCGATTCCAATTCAATAGTTCTTTGTTCTAATAGTTTTCAATCTAATCGATCTCTATTCTAGTCAATTCGAAACCAATCGACCCTTTTTTAGTTGATATCATTTCAATCGATGCCATGTTAGTCAATTCTAGTCTGATTCATCCTATTTTTAGCAATTCCAAATCAATTGATCAATTTCCTAGTTGATTTCCATGTTATTGTTTCAAATCCAATTCAATCATATTGATCAACATGGATTTTGAATTCCAATCTAATCGTATCAATGCTAAACCGATCTTGTTGATTCCCATCTAATCGGTCTGTATATCAATCGATTATGATCCAATTGATCTTATTTATGTCAGTTTCCATCCAATAGATTCTATTTTAGTTTATTTTAATACAATCGATAATATCCTTGTACAATCCAAGCTGGTACTGAAACGAACCATAAAATATGGAAAAAAACTAATCAATAATTTATGTAAAAATAGAGAAAATAAATACACACACACAATAAAACAAACTCATATTTCTAGTTACTTTCTTCTTTTATTTTAAATAATAAATCAATAATTTTTTAACTATTTCTTATACTTTTATATACAAGGAGGCCATTAAGTTTTTTTTCAACAAATTTCAACATATTTTCTTTAAAGGAAATGCAAATTTTGATTTATGTTTTTTTTTCTTATATAGATAAAGAATGGGAGTTTGCAGCTAAAACGTTACATTTTATAAAATTTGACTTTACACTTAACATTTTTACTTTAGAACAACTTATTCTTTAATTTATATATAAAAAGTTAAGAAGGTTTATTAACGCCCCAAAAACAAAGGAAAAGCAAGAAAGAACAGAAAATTTTCATGGAAAAGTATTTAATATTATTATCAAATTTTGTGCATGTGCACATAATGTATACGGTTGTTGGATTTAAATTTGGATTTTTTTTTTTTTTAGCAAAGAAAAGCGCTGTTTTTAAAAAAAAAATTTACTTGTATTTGTCATATGTGGCGTATACGTGATAATAAATTGTGCAAAATGTAATGTTTAGAAAACAAGTAGGTATTTAATTTTTTAAATGTTTTTGACAAAGTAGACGTTAACGATTTCTGTTTTTGGTTGAGAATAAAATGACAAGACAAAAGCTTTAAGTTTTAGAAATAGAAAGTTAAAAATGGTGGAAATATAAACATTAATTCCGATTTAAAGCTTGTTGAACAATAAAACTTTTAAACAGATTTAAATTGAATAATAAATTTCTTACTATTTTAGGCTTTAAAAAGATCGTGTCCTATCTAGCCAAAGGATAAAATTTCAGTATTCTTCTGCTCTAATCAATCTCGTTCAAGTCAAGTTTTGTCCAAACGAGTATCCTCTTCTAGTTGGCTTCTATTCTAATCGACCTCATTCTTGTTAGATGCAATCGATCATGATTCTAGTCAATTTCCTTCTTAATTCTAGTCAATCTCCATCTAATCGACCTCAATCAGTTATAGTTCTATTCCATTGTAGTCAATTTCCATCCAATCAAACTTAATCTAGTCGATCTCTATTCAATTGTCCGTAATCTAAACAATTTTACTCAAATCGATCTATTTTAAGTTAATTTAAATCCAATTAAGCCTCTTCTAGTCAGCTTTCAATACAATCTAAGCAATTTCCTTACAAATTCTAATCGAATTACAACCAATCGTTCTCAATTTGGTATAATTTATTCGCATCGATTCAATTCATGTCTATCCTAATCATTTTCTAGGCGGCTTAAGGTCCAATCGAATTCATTCTAGTCAATTTCCATCCAATCTGCCTTAATCAAGTCGATCTTTATCCAATCGCCCTTAATCTAGACAATTTAAGTCCAATCGGTTCAACTTTAGACAATTTCAATCCAATTGAACCTCTTCTTGTTCTCTTTTGATTGAATCGACCGCATTTTCATCAATTTTTATCCAAACGACTCAATTTTAAACGATATTCAGCTAATCGAATTAAATCTTGACAATTTTAATCAATTTTCAACAAGAAGTTTCAATTCTCGTTAATTTTCATACAATCGACATCAGTCTTGATAATTTTATTCCAGTCGATTCAATTTTACACAATTTAATTATATTCGATCTTCTTTTAGTCTAGCTTGTGATCCAATCGGCTCTATTCTAGTCAATTTCCATCGAAAAGATTTAATTCTCGTCAGTTTCTATACAATCGATATAAGTTTTGTTAATTTTAGTCCAATCGATCCAATTTAAAAGATTTTCAAACCAATCAGTCCTCTTTTAACCAACACGCGATAATATTCTAATATATTAGAATCCAAAAGACCATATTCTAGTCAATTTCTAGGCAAAAGTCAATCGTCATGCAATCGAACTCAGTTTAGTTGATTTTAGTCCAATCGATCCAAGTTTATACATTTTCAAACCAATCGATCCTTTTCTATCCAGCATGCAAACCCTATTCAAGTAAATTTCCAACCAAAAGTTTCGATTATAGTCAATCTCCATACAATCGAGCTCTATTCAGTTAATTGTACTGCAATCGATTCAATTTTAAACATTTTCCGACCAATCGATCTTCTTCTAATCCAGCTGGTAATCCAATCTACTCTATTCTTGTAAATTTTCAATTAAAAGTTTTAATACTCGTCAATCTCTAAAAAATCAAACTTAGTTTAGTCAATTTCAGTCCAATCGATCCAATTTTAAGCATTTTCCAAACAAATCGATCTTCTTCTAATCTATCTTGTGATTCAATCGAGACTAATCTAGTAAATTTCCAAGCAAAAGTTTCGATTATCGTCAATCTCCATACAATCGATTGATTTTAGTCCAATCGATCCATTTTAAACATTTTCAAACCAATCGATCTTCTTTTTGTCTAGCTTGTGATTCAATCGATCCTATTCTTGTCAATTTCCAACCAAAAGTTTCGATTATCGTCAATCTCCCTACAATCGATCTCAGTTTAGTTGATTTTAGTCCAATCGATCCAATTTTGATCCAATCGATCCTGGTATTGTCAATTTCAATTTAATCGACCCAATTTTGTCTACCTTGTGATCCAATTGAGCCTATTTTTGTCATTTTCCAACCAAGAGTTTCGATTATCATCAATCTCCATACAATCGATCACAGTTTAGTTAATTTTATTGCAATCGATCCAATTTTGATCCTATCGATCCTGTTATTGTCAATTTTAATTCACTCGAACCTATTTAAGTTAATTTCGACCTCTATATTGTCAAGTTTATCCAATCGATCTTGTTCATGTCAATTTCAATTCAATGGATCTTCCGATCTCTAGTCGACTAATGATCTAATCAACCCCATTCTTTTCCATCTAAACGAAACTATTGTAGTCGATTTCAATTTAATCGATCTACATCTAAACCATTTTAATCCAATCGATCCCGTTATTGTAAATTTTAATTCGATTGATCATCCGATCTCTAGTCGGCTAATGATCCAATTAACCCTATTCCAGTTAATATCCATTCAAACGAATCAATTTTACTCAATTTCAATTTAATCGATCTCTACCTTATCAATTTTAATCCAATCGATGACGTTCTTGTAAATTTCAATTCAATTTATACTCCTCTAGTCGGCTAATGATCTAATCAATCACATTCAAGTCAATTTCCATCTAAGCGAAACAGTTTTAATCGATTATCAGCCAGTCGACCTTCAACTAGTCCAATCGATGGAACTTTAGTCAATTTTGTTTACATTCTAGTCGTTCATCCAATCCAATCGTTCGATTCAATTTTGATCAATTTCAGTCCAATTGATCCTCAGCTTAATAAGCTTTTAATCCGATCACTATTTTAGCCAATCTCAGTCAAATCGTTTCCATTCTAGTCTATTTCAATCTGATTGATTTATATTCTAATCGATTACATTTTAATCGCTCCATTCAAAACATTGTGATCCAATCGATACAATTCAAGATAATTTCTAATAAATCGGTCCTCTTTTAGGCAATATCATCTCAATCCACCTAATTCTCCCCGACTTCTATCGAACGGTACGTATTATGATGACTACAATCCAATCCAATCAATCTCAATCCAGTCAACCCTGAATAAATTGATTTCAGTCGACCCTAAGTAAATCCAATTGATTCTATTCTAGTTATTGCTAATCATTCCTTTCCTAATTGTCATATCAATTCTAAAAACCACAGCTGACACTATCGTGTTCAAAACCTTAAAAAATGTACACTTAGTGGTTAAATTTTTTCACTTTCATTTTGGCCAGAAATCTCTAAAGTATTTTGCACTTGAACACATGCTGTTGCAGTGAAAAAGAAACATCAATTATATGACAAGTGTTTTTTTTTACAGAATGGATTGAAAGAGTAGAGAAAAGAAAACATTTTTCTATGAGACCAGTACTACTGGCATTCCCATGATGATGTTTACAAAGGACTTTTCATTACAAGGACATTTTATGGAAACAATGCGATGGTTTTGGTTTGCAAAGCATTTAGGCTTAAAGCGGGCAAGTAAATTGATTATAGACAATGAAATAACAGACAACAACTAGTTAATTGAGTTTGAATCAAAGAGCTAACGCATAGTCAAGACTGAATTTAGGTTTCTTCCTGACCAACAACTCAAAATCAAGGATAAAACGAGAAATTAACAATAACAAACCTCAATCACTCTCAACCCTTTCACTTTTAGCTAATTGTCCCAAAAACTATTGTTATACTTTTGCCTTTAAGTGTACCAAGATAACCAACTACTATACACAAATACAGAAAAAAAACACAATAAGTCAGGGATTCTTAAATACCAATAAAAGTTTTACTAAAATAAATATTTATAGATAAAACATATTAATGAAATTTAATTACTATATTGACTATCAACTTAAGTTATTTATTACTTTTCGATTTCATATTTTACATAAATATTTGTACATTACTCTCGAATCAATAACCCCCCTCTGTTTAAGTACAAAATAATCACCCAAATAAATTGTCTATTCAAACGAGATAATTATTTATGCTTTGATTTCTAAACAAAAATTAGATAATAATATTTTGTACAAAAAAAAAATACAAGATAAAACAAATAACTATACTAATAATATTAAAACATAATAAAACAATTCATAAACCAAATAAAAAGGAAAAAAACACAAATTGTACAATAGTATTAATATCAAAAAAACAACAAAATATTTTCATTAATTAAACAATTTCCAGGAAGGATATTATATATCATTAGAAATTATTATATATATATTTATTACCAATGTTATTTAATATCCTTCTTAGTTTTTCATTAATTAAACAAAAAATAGATAATACTGGTCGACTGTCCACGACTAGACTACACCGAATGCTAGGTATAGTATAGTCTATGGTATAGTCTATAGTCTAGTCTCTAGTATATATTCTAGTCTATAGTCTTTAGTCTAGTGTATAGTCTAGTCTATAGTCCCTAGTCTAGTCTATGGTTTAGTTTATGGTCTAGTCTAGTCTATAGTCTATTCTATGGTCTAGTCTATTGTCTAGTCTATGGTCTAGTCTATAGTCTAGTCTATAATCTAGTCTATAGTCTAGTCTATAGTCTAGTCTATAGTCTAGTCTATAGTCTAGTCTATAGTCTAGTCTATA
>NC_060954.1:7624279-7632266 GCF_022045245.1 Lucilia cuprina
ACTGAACTAGAACTGAACTAGAACTGAACTAGAACTGAACTAGAACTGAACTAGAACTGAACTACAACTGAACTACAACTGAACTACAACTGAACTAGAACTGAACTAAAACTGAACTAGAAGTGAACGACAACACAACTAAAACAGAATTTTACTTAAAATCCTTATTTCCGCTGAAAATCCATACTTTGATGAAAAAAACATAATATTTTTATAAATAAAAATATTTTCAATAAAAATCTAAATTTTTACTTAAAAACAATATTTTTACTAAGAACTTATATTTTCATTTAAATTCCAAATTATCACCCAACAAATTATATTTTTCCATAAAAAAGTATTATGTCTGTATTTTGTTGTTGACTTTTGTTAGGCAGTTAATGCTTTATTAAGGAGAATAAAATTGGGTATTTACAGGGTATTTATTATGAGAGGAGGCTTTAATTAATTATTCAGATTTAAAACAGTTTCATTAACATCACATTTAGTTTTACTCTGTTCAGTGTTTTTGTCCAATATCTAGTAAATTTTCATGCATAATTAAGAAAAATTATTGTGAAAATTGAACAAGACATGTGAGAAATGTAGCTTTGGTATTGAGTAATCTATATATCTGTTAATCTGTAGCAATGTAATATTTATTTATACATTTCTATGGAACCTTCTCTGTTTTCTATCTTTCTCTGTCTCTAAGACCTCACACCCTAAAAGTATGCTAACAACTACTTTATGCTTTAGAAATCTAGTTTATTATACGGAAATGTATTTGTTACGATTAAATACACACATGTTTTGTAACTTATTCTCCCCCTCCTGCACTCTACGTTTGGAATAACAGATATAATTTCCTTTTTGCTGTTAATCACTCTCTAGTTATGTTGAATGGAAAAAAACTCTAACAATCTAAAGAATAACGTAGAGAAATATACAAATCGATTTATTTCAAAATGTTTGAATTTATTCATCTTGAATGAAATTGGTTTGTATTGCATTTAATGGTTAAAAGAAGTAGTATCTTCAATTGATGTTCAGTATTCAAGGTAATAAATTTAAAACAGTTTTTTATTCCCTTGAAATCATGAATACTTTGTAAGCTTGAATTCATGTTTCAACTAAATAAATTTAGAAAATAGAAAATACTTGAAAATACTTTAAAAATAAGCTTATTATTTCCACTATTTTTCCTCGACTTAAGGCAAAAACAGTTCTGCTTTTGATGGCTCATATTTTCTTTTAATGTTTTTCCACTTCAAAACCACTATTCAATTGTGCGTGTTGGAGTGTTTTTAATTAATTTGCCATTTTTCGGGTTTTCTCTATAAGAGGGCAAACACTCTATTACATTGCGGCATTACAAAGAGATACTTGTATGTATTTACATCCGTCTGTCCGCCTGTCCATTCGTCCTTCCGTTTATTTGTCTATCTGTCTATGATTGTGTATTATAATTTTTTCTTTCTATTTTATAGCCCTAAAGCTGTCAGTAGCCAAGACTATATATCAACAAGCGTGCCAACAGCAGCAACAGCTGAAAAAGTAGGGAACAATAAATCGCAAAGACTTTGAAAGAAATATGCTTTAACGCGCTCTAAATCTGAGGGGAATTGTTGAAACATCAACCAAAAATAAAAATAAACCAGCAAAACATTTAGATCTATTAACAAAAGATCTTTAAATACTTTACAGACCTAAACCAACTCTGTTTTAATTCAAAACTTGTTCAGTTATGTTTAAGCTTAAGTCTACTTTAATTTTAGTTGGAATCAAGTTCAGTTCTGTTTTAGTTCTGTTCTAGTTCTGTTCTAGTTCTGTTCTAGTTCTGTTCTAGTTCTGTTCTAGTTCTGTTCTAGTTCTGTTCTAGTTCTGTTCTAGTTCTGTTTTAGTAATGTTTTAGTAATGTTCTAGTTCTGTTCTAGTTCTGTTCTAGTTCTGTTCTACTTCTGTTCTAGTTCTGTTCTAGTTCTGTTCTAGTTCTGTTCTAGTTCTGTTCTAGTTCTGTTCTAGTTCTGTTCTAGTTCTGTTCAAGATCTGTTCAAGATCTGTTCAAGATCTGTTCAAGATCTGTTCTAGTTCTGTTCTAGTTCTGTTCTTGTTCTGTTCTTGTTCTGTTCTAGTTCTGTTCTAGTTCTGTTCTAGTTCTGTTCTAGTTCTGTTCTAGTTCTGTTCTAGCTCTGTTCTAATTCGTTTCTAGTTCTGTTCTAGTTCTGTTCTAGTTCTGTTCTAGTTCTGTTCTAGTTCTGTTCTAGTTCTGTTCTAGTTCTGTTCTAGCTCTGTTCTAGTATTGTTCTAGATCTGTTCAAGTTCTGTTCTAGTTCCGTTTTAAGTTCTGTAAATGTTGTTGGGTTTATCTCCTCACAAAAAAATGCCAAAACAAAAAATTTTACAATACCAATGTGACCTACAAAATAAATTTTGTACTTACTACCGCCATACACCATAAGAAGCAGTACTAAAGCTTAAAAATAAATAGTATTAAAATTGATGATAAGTATTAAAACAAACACCACAGCCTAAATGTATGTATGTGCACATAATAAATTATAAACCCCCTGAAGTATGCTTTAAATCAAATAATCATGATCATCACCCACCATTTTATAAAATAAACATTTATAGCCAATTTCTATAAATCCACTGTAGTCATAACAATTATTAAGAATATAATATATTGATAAAATTGTAAACAATAATTAAAATTTACATGAATTATAGCCTATTTTAAGGCTCATTATATTGTTAAACACTTTTCAGTGTTAATCAATATTTATATGTTATAAAATTGGCTTGTTTTTCCATTAAATTTATTCCATATATAATTGTATTGTTTTTTATCTCTCTATCTTTTGTTTAAAGCGTGACATTTATATAAATGCGTATAAGTTTGAGAACATTACAATTACAGCTTCCTCACCGAAGTGATTCAGCTTGGATTCACGTTTTTATGTAAAGTGTTTAAAAACTGTCTTCGTCGTTTTTTCTGCCGAAGTATTTGCTCTTTCATGTTGCTGCTAGTAATGAATTATTCATCATTATGATTATTATGTTTTTCGCACAACTACCCAAAATTTTATATCAAGAATTTATATGGATATATATATTATTTTCGTTTTTTTTTTCTTTTCTTCACAGTGGATACCAACACGGTTATCAGTGGATGTAGGTATTTGGTTTCATAATTTTTGTGTTCATGCTTTATGTAGGTATTATTGTTATTTTTATTGTTCTTAAGAATTTCCATAAATATTCAAATATTAATTCATAAATATTAATATTAATAAGTTTGCTCAAATATTTGTGTACCGAAGAATGGAATGATGGAGTGAAATTGCTGCTCATTTCATAATATCCTTTCGTATTTCCGACGTCTTTATTAGGAGAAATCAATAAATGTAATAAAAAACTAAAGAAATAAAATATTTTCATTAACCAGAAAATATTTTATTGAAAATAAATGAATGGAATCAGAAGGAGAATGGAAACAGATCAACAACAAATCTAGAAAGGAACTAAAACAGAAATAGAACAGAAGTAAAACAGAACTATAACAGAACTGAAACAGAACTAGAACAGAACTAGAACAGAAATAGAACAGAACTAGAACAGAACTAGAACTGAACTAGAACAGAACTAGAACAGAACTAGAACAGAACTAGAACAGAACTAGAACAGAACTAGAACAGAACTAGAACAGAACTAGAACAGAACTAGAACAGAACTAGAACAGAACTAGAACAGAACTAGAACAGAACTAGAACAGAACTAGAACAGAACTAGAACAGAACTAGAACAGAACTAGAACAGAACTAGAACAGAACTAGAACAGAACTAGAACAGAACTAGAACAGAACTAGAACAGAACTAGAACAGAACTAGAACAGAACTAGAACAGAACTAGAACAGAACTAGAACAGAACTAGAACAGAACTAGAACAGAACTAGAACAGAACTAGAACAGAACTAGAACAGAACTAGAACAGAACTAGAACAGAACTAGAACAGAACTAGAACAGAACTAGAACAGAACTAGATCAGAACTAGAACCAAACTAGAACAGAACAGAACTAGAACCAAACTAGAACGGAACTAGAACAGAACTAGAACAGAACTAGAACAGAACTAGAACATAACTAGAACATAACTAGAACAGAACTAGAACAGAACTAGAACAGAACTAGAACAGAACTAGAACAGAACTAGAACAGAACTAGAACAGAACTAGAACAGAACTAGAACAGAACTAGAACAGAACTAGAACAGAACTAGAACAGAACTAGAACAGAACTAGAACAGAACTAGAACAGAACTAGAACAGAACTAGAACAAAACAGAACAGAACTAGAACAGAACTAGAACATAACTAGAACAGAACTAGAACAGAACTAGAACAGAACTAGAACAGAACTAGAACAGAACTAGAACAGAACTAGAACAGAACTAGAACAGAACTAGAACAGAACTAGAACAGAACTAAAACAGAACTAGAACAGAACTAGAACAGAACTAGAACAGAACTAGAACAGAACTAGAACAGAACTAGAACAGAACTAGAACAGAACTAGAACAGAACTAGAACAGAACTAGAACAGAACTAGAACAGAACTAGAACAGAACTAGAACAGAACTAGAACAGAACTAGAACAGAACTAGAACAGAACTAGAACAGAACTAGAACAGAACTAGAACAGAACTAGAACAGAACTAGAACAGAACTAGAACAGAACTAGAACAGAACTAGAACAGAACTAGAACAGAACTAGAACAGAACTAGAACAGAACTAGAACAGAACTAGAACAGAACTAGAACAGAACTAGAACAGAACTAGAACAGAACTAGAACAGAACTAGAACAGAACTAGAACAGAACTAGAACAGAACTAGAACAGAACTAGAACAGAACTAGAACAGAACTAGAACAGAACTAGAACAGAACTAGAACAGAACTAGAACAGAACTAGAACAGAACTAGAACAGAACTAGAACAGAACTAGAACAGAACTAGAACAAAACTAGAACAGAACTAGAACAGAACTAGAACAGAACTAGAACAGAACTAGAACAGAACTAAAACAGAACTTGAACAGAACTTGAACAGAACTAGAACAAAACTAGAACAAAACTAGAACAAAACTAGAACAGAACTAGAACTGAACTAGAACAGAACTGAATTAAAACAGAACTAGTACTCAAATAAACTAGAATTAAAGTAAAACATTACTACATTTGTGTTTAGTTAATCCATGAAGACGTTTTAAACTTATTCTTTTGCAACAAACATCTCTCTTTTTACGCAAAAAACACTTTACGAACATTTGTTTCCCTCTAACATGATTTATGCATTTTTCCATATCATGTCATATTCGAAATGCATAAAGCTTTGTTTGTTTCGGTTTCTATGCATAAATCATGATACAATGTAAAAAAATTAAATAATGAAAAAAATCACAACTTCGTTTGTCAATCAATCATGATCAGAGTAATAACAAAAAAATATACATATATTTGAAAAAAAATCCTTCAAACAACTTATCACAAAAGTCATGCTGAGTTTTGCCGCGCTATTGCTGAGTCTACGAAAGAAATGTCGCGTTGACTGTTGGACTGTTGATGTGAGGAAAAAGAAACTAACATTTTATATGCACAAAGGACGGATAGATTTTCTGCTCTTTGATACACATACATACATAAGTACTCGTTTAGTTTGCTTTAATAAACTCACAACATGTCTCAGCAGAGTTAAATAGCACAGTAAACCCCAGGGTTTTGAAATATACAACGAGAAGATAATATAGTTGGTTGTGTGTGTATTTTGAAGGAATAGTAGTGGATAATAAATTCTCCAATAAATTGTTAGAAAAGGACTTTTTAAGGTTGTAGAAGTTATAACCTCTTAAAAATTATTAAAACTTAAAAAAGACTAGACTAGAAAATAGACTAGACTACAGACTAGACTATAGACTAGACTATAGACTAGACTATAGACTAGACTATAGACTAGACTATAGACAAGACCATAGACTAGACCATAGACTAGACTAGACTATAGACTAGACTATAGACTAGACTATAGACTAGACTATAGACTAGACTATAGACTAGACTATAGACTAGACTATAGACTAGACTATAGACTAGACTATAGACTAGACTATAGACTAGACTATAGACTAGACTATAGACTAGACTATAGACTAGACTATAGACTAGACTATAGACTAGACTATAGACTATACTATAGACTTGACTATAACTAAACTTAAAACTAGACTACAGAATAGAAAAAAAAGAAAACCTTTTAAATTATTGCCGAATTTTAGTCCTCAAATAAAATTGCCTGATTTTAGGCGGAATTTGAAGACTTTTAAAATGTATTGTCTACTGTGAGTCTTAAAATAATGAAATTTTGTTTGTTTTGTACTTTTTGCACCTTTTTCACATTACTCTATGGACTTTTTTTCAATATTCCAACAGGATAAAATCTATAGCCTGCCTTTGACTTTGGATTATTTTTAGTTTGCCAGTATATTTCTATTTCTGTGTCATAGTATGCAAATGTATAAAAATGGCGTTGATTGGAAAATGGTTTGTTAGTAAATAACGACAAAGAAATTTCCGTCAAATGGATAAACTAACTTCCGTAAATCTGTGAAAAGAAAAACAACTAAAAACAAAAGCGCGGAATATAGTAAAACAATGTTTTTTATTAATTAAGAAATTTTGTAAAAAAAAACAACTATTTTTGTCTACCGGTATTCTCTTTCACCATTTTAATTCGTAATAAACCCTTAAAATTTCTGCTGACACAAAATTGTCAGCATTCAATGTATTTGGCTTCCTTACAGGTTTTCTTCCTTATTTTTTTATTTTATTCTTTGCTTTCAATACTGTTTTTTTATCCATTGACTTTTTATGTTCTTTCCTATTAAACTAAGAACTTGTGATTATTTTTCTCAAAATTCATCCTGTTATTGTGTGCTGCTGCTAATGCCTGTTTCCACTGTTTCCACCAAATGGTGTTGATAAGGACTGTAATTTTCTGCTTCAATCAACAGGATGTTTGTGTTGCCATAATGTCAAGCAGATATTTGTTTGTATGTGTGTCTTTGTGTAGGGTCTTGTTATATGTTCGCCTGTTTGTATGCTTTGGTAAATATTTTTATTTCTCTTTCTTTCTGTGTTATATCCTTTGATTTTGAGTTTTTTCTTTGTATCTTTTAAATAATTCCAAGATTTTAGCATAAAAACAGTTGCATAAATTAATATAAATGTTAAGTCACTTAACGTTACGTTTTAATGTTTTTCCAAGAAAAACCTCTAAATACTTAAAATAATCACAGAATTCAATGAAAAAGGTTTGCAATTTTTTAAAAAGCCGTTAAATCAAGCATTAATTTACGGAAGAAAAGCTAAAATTTATTACGAGATACAAAATTTATGCAAAAAAAGAAATTGTTTATTAAATGAAATCTCAAGGCTACTTTTAGGAGGTTTTATTTAAAGAAATTTGAAAAAAATGTTAAATTTCGCAATCACCGAATCGACCCTAAAGAAGATTATGGGCTAGACTAAAATATAGATAAGATAAAAGATAAGACTAAAATAGACTAGTCTAGTTTAGAAAACACTAGACTATAAACTATGGACTAGATCATAAATTAAACCATGGACCAGACTATAGACTATGCTATAGTCTAGACTATAGACTACACTGTAGTTTAGACTATAGACTAGACTACAGACTAGATAAGAGACTAGACTAAAGACTGGAATATAGAATAGAATATAAACTAGACTATAGACAAGACTGTAGACTAAACTTAAGACTAGACTATAAGCTACACTTTAGTTCATACTATAGGCCATAGACTAGAGTATAGTTCCAAATATAGACTAGACTATAGACTAGACTATAGACTAGACTATAGACTAGACTATAGACTAGACTATAGACTAGACTATAGACTAAACTATAGACTAGACTATAGACTAG
>NC_060954.1:7632366-7636174 GCF_022045245.1 Lucilia cuprina
AGAACAGAACTAGAACAGAACTAGAACAGAACAGAACTAGAACAGAACTAGAACAGAACTAGAACAGAACTAGAACAGAACTAGAACAGAACTAAAACAGAACTAGAAAAGAACTAGAATAGAACTAAAACAGAACAACATACATTTCGTTATTCACTTCAGCAATCAATAAAATATTCAACTTTCATAAAGTCTTTAAATATTTGTTGCCAACTATGCTCTATTTAAGTTATTTGTGATCAAAAACAACAAAGTTCAAACTACTCAAATTGTTGGCAAAATATAAAAAGTAATGCATACTTATAGACTCACAAAAATATCCAAACTGAAAGTATGCAAAACTTATGATAAAGGATTATAGCCCTTAGGAAAGTACTTTAAATTTAAGAGTTTACTAAATATTGATTTTAGCTTATATAACTAAAAAGACAAAAACAATAGCCAAATGGTTTACAGCATTTTGCTTTGGGAAACATTTTAACTTAAAGACTTGCCTAACCTAACTGTAGATAAAACAATTAATAAAATAAATGTTAGTTTAAGAATTTAGTCACGTAAACTTATGTAAGCAAAACAGTTCTGTCGAGGAATTTTAATATAATATAAACTAAAAGTATGCAATAGTTTTTGTGTCAGCCTAAAAAAACACTCTTAATTTGTATAAAACTAAATTAAAATTTTAACATTTCTGCATTTATCCATAAAAAAATTTAACCGAATATAATCTTTGCTACACCAGAGCAATAGCAGAAGTCAAGGATTTTTGTGTGCAAAAATGAAAATTATTTAAAAAACTCTGTGGCAAAGCCTAAAACTAGGCAAACATTTGCTTAGTCATGCATAATATTACGCGTTGTGCTGAGTGGGTTTGGTGTGCTGTCGTTGTTACTTTAATTTAATTGTCATGCAAATGTGAAGGAATTTAAGCAAGTATCGCTCATTCCAAATATAAATCCCAAAAACTATGCCATACATTTTATTTGATTAAATTTTTAATAGCTTTTAGTGTAAACAATGCAATTTAATGCAATATTGTATGTCAATTTTATTTAACTGCTTTAAGTTGTGTACAAATTTCATATTTGGTTAAATGTCAACAGTTGGCAGATGACCTAAATTTAGCTGCCAAAAAGTATGCAAACATTTTTTTCTTATTTTGAAAGTTTTTTTATTTGTACAATGGTTTAAACGAGTTAGTTGCAATAAGAAGCAACTGCCAAATACAATATTGCTTAATTTGAAGTTTTATTTGTTTTGAAAAAGCAAGGGAATCGTTTTTGTTTCTAATTCTTTTAAAATCCCTTAAATAGTCTAAGAAATTTTTAGTATTTCATTATTAATCTTCGGGGATTGACAACATTATACTAAACGCTGTTAAAAATTTGAATATAAAGTAATTACAAGTTGGTGTTTATTCAATTACATATAACTAATTTCACGTTTTCAAATCCCTAAAGTAGGCAACACAGCAATTAAACAGCAATTAAATTTAAAATACATAATATTTTAATTATCAACATACAATACTAGTTTTGTTGTAGTTCTGTTCTAGTTTTGTTGTAGTTCTGTTCTAGTTTTGTTGTAGTTCTGTTCTAGTTTTGTTCTAGTTCTGTTCTAGTTCTGTTCTAGTTCTGTTCTAGTTCTGTTCTAGTTCTGTTCTAGTTCTGTTCTAGTTCTGTTCTAGTTCTGTTCTAGTTCTGTTCTAGTTCTGTTCTAGTTCTGTTCTAGTTCTGTTCTAGTTCTGTTCTAGTTCTGTTCTAGTTCTGTTCTAGTTCTGTTCTAGTTCTGTTCTAGTTCTGCTCTAGTTCTGTTCTAGTTCTGTTCTAGTTCTGTTCTAGTTCTGTTCTAGTTCTGTTCTAGTTCTGTTCTAGTTCTGTTTTAGCTCTGTTCTAGTTCTGTTCTAGTTCTGTTGTAGTTCTGTTTTAATAGAAAAAATCTTAAACATTTTGCTTTCCATCAAAAGAACCTTCCTAATAAATAACTAAATTTGTACAATCTTTGTTTGGAGAAGAAAAGCCTCAACAAACATTTGCAACTGTTAGTTTTTCCAAGTGGCTGAGTAAGGTAGAAGGAGAAAATAAACATAAAAGGTCAGTGGACAAACCATATATAAAACACCTTCAACTTGTATGTTTTACAATAACAAAAACACAAGTTGTATCAGAGAATAAAAAAAAGATTTAGAAAAAAAATAAAATATTTTGCTTGGCTTTAAAACAAATTTATAAAGCTCAGTTTTTATTTACTACATTAGAGAAACTAATACATTTGTTAAGTTAACCTTGTTGGAAATTAATTTAAAAACTGTTCGTTTCCTATGTTTTTTCTTAACCATCATGTTTCAATAAGGAGTTTCTGTATAAAACATGCTGAATTGACACAATAAGATGCGTCTCGCAATCCCATAATCTTAAAAAAAAAATTCCCCTAAAAGTATGCAATATTTAAACATAATACCCTTTTTTCTTTAATAAAAGTAAAGTTTTCCTAAAAGTATGCAATGTATTTTATATTTTCTTTTATATACAAAAGTAAATACTACATGTTTTTGTTCTGAAAGATGAAAAAAAAATATGAAAAATAAGAGAAACCAAAAGTAGAAAAGCAGCCCTTCAAAAAGAACTTTAACCCTAAATGTATGTGAAAAAATTTACCAAATGTATATGAGTTTGTGGTAAGAATTGTGTAAATAAGAAGAGAAATATAAAAAGCTGTATTTTGAAATCAACTTTTTGCAGCAAGTTGTTAAATTTTAATCAGGCATAAAAAAGGGTTTCTTTTACCACAGAGACAAAAAACAAATTCAAAGCAAACATTGCAATTTTTTTCAAATAGAGGGGAAACACATTGTTGAAAAACATGTTTTACACCAGCATTAGCAAGAAAGTTAGTTGTACAACAAACTAAGATCAGAAGATAGAAAAGAGTATAAAACCCCTAAAGTATGTTAAACATTTTATTTTTTTTTACTCACTTACATAAAGTATGCTTTAAAATAATGATTTAAAAATAATTTTCAGAAAAAATAATAAATATTTCAACTTATTCAATTTAGAATATAACTGTTATTCTCTATCCTCCTACAACTATACTTTAATTTTTATTATATAATAAAAATCTGCTCTTAACCAACAACTAACAAAACCACCATAAAAACCATTAAATATTTTGAAATTAAATATAAAATCTTAACTCTATCTTTGCCTTTGGATGTGCGACAGCCACATTTAAATTATATTTTTCTTTTCTACCAGAATATCTTAAATTACATATGCCAAGAGCCCTTAAGTAGGCAACAAAATAAACAACACGTTTTTCATACACATATTAAGCATATAAGCTTGAGGGGTCGGCATTTAGTCTAAACCAAGATATGAGCAACTTGGAAAATTAAAAAGAGATTTAACTGAGAAAAAATTCTTTTTTTTTTGGTTTCTGTATAATTACCAGAGATATTTTTTAACAATTAGCCTAAGGTTAGGCAGTAAAATATTAAAATTTTATAAACATATGTTAATAGAAACTATTATATAAATTAAGATAAGAAAAGTTAAAAATTTTGATGTGAATTATTTTTCATAGACTAGACTTTATAGGCTATACTAAACTGGCTACACTCTAGAGAAGACTATACACTAGACTAGACTAAAGACTATAGTCTAGTCTATAATATAGTCCGTAGTCTGGTCTACAGTCTAGCCTATATTCTAGTCTATGGTTTAGTCTATAGTCTAGTCTATAGTCTAGTCTATAGTCTAGTCTATAGTCTAGTCTATAGTCTAGTCTATAGTCTAGTCTATAGTCTAGT
>NC_060954.1:7636274-7637554 GCF_022045245.1 Lucilia cuprina
AGAACTGAACTAGAACTGAACTAGAACTAAACTAGAACTGAACTAGAACTGAACTAGAACTAAACTAGAACTGAACTAGAACTGAACTAGAACTGAACTAGAACTAAAACTGAACTAGAACTGAATTAGAATTGAACCTATTAACCAAAATGTATACTACACCTTTTGTTATTTAAAAAACAATCTTCAATTTTAGTTTCCCAAACAAAATCATAAGTCTTAAAAGTATGCTTTAAATATTTTCAAATGAGAGAATATTAAATAACTGCAGTTCAAAAGTTGCACATTTATAACTGCAAAGTCTAAAGCTATTCTTTAGTTATTTTTAAAGCTTATTTATGTTTACAAGACATAATTTGCAAAAGAAAATAATTAGTAAAGAAAACTGTAATTTATTTGTATACTCTTATCTTTGAACCACAAGTATGTCATTGTTTTAAAGAATTTCATATATGACACATTTCAAAATGTACAAGTGGGCTGTTTGCCATATTTTCAATGGTCATTGATTGTGCTAAAATCTACAATCTTAAATGTTCTTGTCAGTCTGCCTTCCTTCATTCTCCAGCCATAATACATTTCAATTTATTATCGCATTAAGGCAACATACTGCTGCAAAATATTTTATATCTTCTGCCTACATGTATGCTATTATTTTGTAATATTTGTTAGCATTTGTTCTATCATTCTCTTTAATATTTTATACAAAAAGTTTTCTTTTCTAGATAACACATTGACACTTGATGTTAGAGTGTAAACTTAATAAGATCCCTTTTGTGATTGTTGTTGTTGTTTTGTCTTCTAATACTTTTCAACACAACATATGCTTCTAAATGTATTAGTGAATGATAAAAAATGGCAATAAAAAAAGAGAGTGCGAGCAAAGGAAAAATCCAATTGGCCTTAACCAAATTGTTACCTCTTAATACTAAAAATGTCGCCTGGGTTGTCATTTTTGTTGGGTATAGAACAATGGACATTTAAATGTCCCAAATGCCATGGCTGATTTTATTTCAAAGTTCAAGTTTACTGTCGTTCATCAAACAATGTTAAGAAGAAAAGAGTAATCTGACAATAACGAGTAGAGATAGTTACATTAAAGGAAGAATAAAGTGGATCATATCATGCGGAATTTAAGCTTCTACATAAACTGGAACAGAACTTGTACAGAACTAGAACAGAACTAGAGCAGAACTAGAGCAGAACTAGAACAGAACTAGAACAGAACTAGAACAGAACTAGAACAGAACTAGAACAGAACTAGAACAGAACTAGAACAG
>NC_060954.1:7637654-7645138 GCF_022045245.1 Lucilia cuprina
GTTCTAGTTCTGTTCTAGTTCTTTTCTAGTTCTGTTCTAGTTCTGTTCTAGTTCTGTTCTAGTTCTGTTCTAGTCCTGTTCTAGTTCTGTTCTAGTTCTGTTCTAGTTTTCTTCTAGTTCTGTTCTAGTTCTGTTCTAATTCTGTTCTAGTTCTGTTCTAGTTCAGTTCTAGTTCAGTTCTAGTTCAGTTCTAGTTCAGTTCTAGTTCTGTTCTAGTTCTTTTCTAGTTCTTTTCTATTTCAGTTCTTAAATCTAATATAATCTACAGATAAACATAAGATTCATGTTGCCTTTTGTGTAATAATTATAACCATTAAAAGAGTTTCCTATTCCAATTTCATTTAACATTTACTTTTGCCCCTTAATTTACTTATGACCATTAACTTTAGCATATTTTTAGGGATTTTGTTTTGCATTTAAAACGTTTTATACACATTTTACATTTTGAACTTAATTTCATTAAGAACTTTAATAATTGACCCTTCTGGTCTATAAATGAGACAATGTATTCCCTTTGACAAGCAATTTAACGACAATTACTGTGCGTGACAGTAATGTTAGACTGAGCTGAGGTCTTGTTCATATAAATACAGTGAAAATGTTTATTTAAGATTTTGAGTTTAAAGGAAAACCATATAAAATTTGAAAGATATAAAAGGAAAAGAGATATAATTTTTTAGAGAAATTATTATGATGAAAGCATGTTAGTTTTTTAAGTATATTAGGTTTTTGTAAGATTTTTAAGTTAAAGCTTCATTTGTGTTTTGTCTCGTCTAAACATCAAGTCTTGTAATGTCTTTTTTATTTTTTTTTTATAAATTTAAGAGAATTTTATTTTCTTTTTTAATATAAAAACACTTGCAATTTTTCTTATTATTTTAAATTTTTATAAATATTAAAAAAATCAATAAATATACCCAACATTTGTTTATGTGAATTATTATGTAAAATATGGTCAAAACAAATGAAAAACCAAAACAAAAAACTGAATGAATAAATGAAAAAAATACACCATAAAATTGGCTGGAATGATTTGCTCAATAAACAAATCAATACAAACTCTATGTACTCTCACAAAAAAAATAAAACAAATCTATAAAGGATTCACCCAAAACTGTACACCATTTTGAACCATTTACATACGCAGGACCAACATTCTGCGATCATTGCGGTTCCTTATTATATGGCATTTATCATCAAGGTCTAAAATGTTCAGGTAACAAATGAAACAGATAAAAATACGCAATTTTTCTAAAAATTAAAAAGAAACCAAAAAATCCCACTAAAAAATCTTGATCTTTTCTCAAAAAAAGTTCCCCTTTTCTCTATTTTCGAAAAAAAAGTTTTAAAAACTCTTTTGTAACTATCTAACTATCTATCTATCTCTTTCTTTACTCTAACTACTTTTCACTTTTGATTAAACTTGAGCTCTCTTTTTTAACTTTAATTTTTTTAAAAAAATATTTAAAAAAATTTGTTTTTTTCTAAATTTCATTTGGTATGAATGAAAGTAATTTAACAAAATTTTATGTATTTTTTATATTAATTTATTATAAATGTATATTTATTTTTTTGTTGTTATTTAATTAATTTATTTTGTTATTTTTTCTTTAATTTCTAACTAATTTTTATTTTTTTTTTCAGTTTTTATGCAAATTTGTTTTTTTTTTTTAATAAAAAATTGTATTTATTTTAATTTATGCCATTTATAAGTAAGTGTGTGTGTGTGTTTTCATAAGCTTTTTATTTTATACATGTATTTGTTGTATCTTCACTTATAAGGCCAATATAATTATGCTTTTATTGTAAGTATATGTGTGCCTTTGAATGTTTGTGTTAATCATACTCTTTCTCTTTTCAATGAGAAATATGTGTGTGTTTGTGTGAGTGTGTGCCAGACAAAGTGCGTTAGTGTATGAAAGAATGTTTTTCAATATAAAATTAAGAAATAAATCACTTATAGATAATTAAACTATTCAGAATTGCCCTTAATTGAAAGAAATTTTTTGCTAAAAAAAAGTTGCTTTGAATCAAAACAACCTTTTAATAGAAAAGTTGCTCTGAATCAGAACAACTTTGTATTAGGCAAGTTGCTCTTAATTAAAAAAAAAACTATTAACTAGAAAAAGTTGCTCTAAATCAGAATAATTTTTAATTTTAAAATGTTGCTCTTATTCAAAACAACTATTTACTTGAAAAAGTTTCTCTGATGCCGATGAACTTATTACTAAAAAAATGTGCTTTGATTCTGAGCAATATTTAACTAGAAAAGTTGCTCTGAAACAGAAGAACTTTTTATTAGAGAATATATTTTGAATCGCAGCAATTCTTTGCTAGAAAAGTTGCTCTAAATCAGAAGAACTTTTAACTAGAAAAGTTGCTTTGAATTAGAGCCACTTTTTAGTAAAAAAGTTGCTATAATTCATAAAAACTTATTGCTAGAAAAGTTGCCCGGAATAAGAACAACTTTTTACTAGAAAAGTTGATCAGATTCGGAAGAAATTTTTATACAAAAGTTGCTTTGAATCAGAACAACTTTTAGCTAAAAAAGTTGCTATCATTTACAACAACTCTCTGCTAGAAAAGTTGCCCGGAATGAGAACAACTTTTTATTAAAAGAGTTGCTCAAAATTCCAACAACTTTTGACTAGAAAAGTTGCTCTGATTCAGAAGAAATTTTCCTACAAAAGTTGCTTTGAATCAGAACAACTTTTAGCTAAAAAAGTTTCTATCATTTACAACAACTCTCTGCTAGAAAAGTTGCCCGGAAAAAGAACAACTTTTTATTAGAAGAGTTGCTCAAAATTCCAACAACTTTTGACTAGAAAAGTTGCTCTGATTCAGAAGAAATTTTCCTACAAAAGTTCCAACAAATTTTGACTAGAAAAGTTGCTCTGATTCATACGAACTTTATAGTAGAAAGTTGCTCTGATTCAAAAGAAATTTTCCTACAAAAGTTGCTTTGAACCAGAACAATTTTCTACTAAAAAAGTTGCTATCATTCGTAACAACTCTCTACTAGAAAAGTTGCCCGGATTGAGAACAAAATTTTCATTAGAAGAGTTGCTCAAAATTCCAACAACTTTTGACTAGAAAAGTTGCTCTGATTCATACGAACTTTATAGTAGAAAAGTTGCTCTGATTCAGAAGAAATTTTCCTACAAAAGTTGCTTTGAACCAAAACAATTTTCTACTAAAAAAGTTGCTATCATTCGTAACAACTCTCTGCTAGAAATGTTGCCCGGAAGAAGAACAACTTTTCATTAGAAAAGGTTGCTCTGATACATAAGGACTTTTTACTAGAAAAGTTGCTCTGAATCAGAAGAACCTTTTCTACAAAAGTTGTTCTGATTCAAGAGAACTTTTAACAAAAGAAGTTGCTTTGAAACAGATCAACTTTTTACTAGAAATGTTGCTTTGAAACAGAGCAACTTTTTACTAGAAAAGTTGCTCTGAAAGAGATCAACTCTTTACTTAAAAATATATTCTGAATCAGAAGAACTTATTAACAGAAAAAATTGCTCATAAATAAAACTTCTTACTAGAAAAGTTGCTCTAAATAAAAGCAACTATTATCAAGAAAAATTGCTTTGATTCACAATAACTTTCTAATAGAAAAGTTGTATGATTCAGGAAATCTTTCTACTGGAAAAAATGCTCTCATTTATAACAAATTTTTGTTAGAAAAGTTGCTTGGAATAATAATAACAACTTTTCACTAGAAGAGTTGTTTAAAATTCCAACAACTTTTTACTGGAAAAGTTGCTCTGATTTTTACTAGAAACGTTGCTTTAATTACTTAGAACTTTTCACTACAAAAGTTGTTTTGATCCAGAAGAACTTTTTTCAACAAAAGTTGCTTCGAATCAGGAGAACTTTTAACTAGAGAAGTTGCTTTGAAATATAACAAATTTTTACCAGAAAAGTTGCTGTGAAACATAACAAATCTTCACTAAAAATGTTGCTCTGAACTTTTCACTCGAAAAATTTGCTTTAAATCAAAACAACTTTTTTTCTCGAAAATTTTCTTTGATTCAAAACAAATTTACACTAGAAATTCTTTAAACTGAAACAATTTTTCACTAGAAAAGTTGTTGTGAACCACTAAAGTTGTTGAGATTTTGCAACTTTCTTTTACCTCACTTCCTACGCTAAATGCAACATATTTTATAGAAATCTTGACATTTACTTCCTCTTCAAAAAAACATTAAATTTTTTAGTTATTTTTAATTTATTTCTCTGTTAAATAAATAAAATGTAAATATTTTTTTTTTTATTTTTCATAAATAATTTATAACAAAAAAATGAGCAAAAAAGAAACATATTCAACAAATAATTTTATACATATTTACAAATACCATTAAACGTGGGCTTTAGTTTTCAAAAAAAAAAAAAAAAAACGTTAACAAATATTTACGTGCTTAACTATGAATATATGACCTTTAAAAGTTAAATACGTAAATGTACGAAATGAAATTAAATGAAATGTATTTGTAAATATTTAAAAAAATAATTAATATTATAATTAAAATATTTCATAGTTCAGAGTCTGAACAACATTTTTAGTAAAATGTTGCTACAACTATTTAAATAAAAAACTGCTCAAAGTTGTGTAAAAAGTTTTTTAGACTTTGAGCATCTTTTTACTCAAAAAATTGCTTGGAGTCTGAACTACATTTGTAATGAAAATATGCTCTAAGCATGAACAACTTTTTCAGTAAAAAGTTGCTCTGAGTCTGAACAATTTTTTGGACCAAAAGTTGCTTTAAGTGTGAACAACTTACCTGGTAAAAAAGTTATTCGGAATATGAGCAATATTTTCAGTACAAAATTTCGAAATGTAAACAACTTTTGTAATGAAAAAGTATGAAAAACTTTTTTTGTCAAAAGTTGCTCAGAATCTGAACAATATTTTCAGTATAAAGTTGCTCTGAGTGTGAACAACATGCCTGGTAAAAAGTTTCTAAGAGTCTCAGCAACTTTTCTGGTAAAAAGCTGCTCAAAGTCTGAAAATTTTTTCCAATAAAATGTTGCTCTGAGATTAAACTACTTTTGTAGTAAAAAGTTGCTCATAGTTTGAACAACTATGTTCAGACTCTGAGCAACTTTTTTAGTCAAAAGTTGCTCAGAGTCTTAACAACTCTTCTGCTATAAAATTGCTCTAAAACTAGACAACTTTTCTAGTAAAAAGCTGCTCAAAGTCTGATCAACTTTTCTAGTATAAAGTTGCTCAGAGTCTTAACAACTCTTCTGCTATAAAATTGCTCTAAAACTAGACAACTTTTCTAGTAAAAAGTTGCTCAAAGTCTGATCAACTTTTCTAAAAGTTGCTCAAAGACTGAACAATTTTTCCAATAAAAAGTTGCTCACAGTCTGAACAACTTTTCTAGTAAAAAGTTGCTAACAGTCCGAACAACTTTTCTAGTCAAAAGTTGCTCAGAGTCTTAACAACTCTTCTGCTATAAAATTGCTCTAAAAACTAGACAACTTTTCTAGTAAAAAGCTACTCAAAGTCTGAACAACTTTTCTAGTAAAATGTTGCTCACAGCCTTAACTACATTTCTAGTAAGAAGTTGGCCTGAGTTTCAACCACTTTTCTGGCAAAAAGTCTGATCAACTTTTCTAGTAAAAAGTTGCTTAAAGTCTGGACAAGTGTTCAAATAAAAAAGTTGCTCAGAGTCTATGTTTCCATTTAAAATATGCCTTGAGTTTAAACAACTTTTCTAGTGAAAAGCTGCTTAAAATCTGTACAAGTTTTTTAGTAAAAAGTTGCTCTGAGTGTGAACAATTTGTCTAGTAAAAAGTTGCCCAGAGTCTGAAAACATTTTCTAGTAAAAAAGTTGCTCAGAGTGTGAAACACTTTTCTGCTAAAAAGTTGATCAAAGTCTGGACAATTTTTCTGCTAAAAAGTTACACAAAGTCTGAACAAGTTTTCTAGTAAAAAGTTGCTTTGAGTATGAACCACTTTTCTAGTAAAAAGTTGCTGCGATTCATATTACTTTTATTATCTAAATTCCGAAGATATTGCTTGACATATTTTAAATAAATTAAAGTTGATAGTTTATCTTTAAACCCCAAAAATATGCAGTAAAACTAATTGCTATTATAACTTTTACTAATGTAGGACAACATATGGTCGACCTCAATTTTGTTATAATATCCTTATGAACCCGTATGTTTTCTTATCATTATCAAAGAAACAGGTACAGGCAGGATATAACAAAAACACACAAACACGCACACACACACTCACACAACACAAGTACAAACGAAAAATAAGTCTTTACCTTTTTAGGGGGAAAAGCTATTTACACAAATAAAAACATGTATAAGTATATATACATATGTATGTATATGTATCTACATATGTATAAGTACATATATGTTTTCTTTATAAATATTTCAAACTAATTAAATATGCATAAAAAAGTCATTGAAATTAAATATTTACTTATACACATACACATAAAAAAGGTGTTTTAAAAATAATTTATATTAATTAAAAAATAAAGTATACTTTTTGGGTTTCTCAACAAAAGCCAAGGGAAATTTATAATATTTCAAGGAAATTGTATATTAATGAAGGGAATTTTATGTATTTTAAATTTAACAAATATTTGTTAAGGGGGAATTACAAACACAAATACATTTCATACAGTACGTATAAGTAATATCTATTACATTTTTTTTTCTAAAAATACTCATACGCATAAGTTGTTCTTTTACCAACTATTAGCAAAAAGCAAGAAAACAAAAACATAAATTCTTTTACCAATTATAACTTTGTGTAACGAATTGCCCCTTTCTGACCTTGTATCTCTAAATTTAAGACCCTCAACTTTCCAACAAACAAACAAACTTAGTTGTAGTTTCTAACTTGCCATTATCAATTACACGCAGTAAATTAATTCAAATATTTGTTATGCATTTGTTAGGGGTTTTCTTTTTCTCTTCAATAAATTGCTTTAGTTTCTTTCTCTACAATCTCTTTTTTTTTCTTTTAATAGCATAATCTATAGAGAAAAAAATACAGTTTTTTTAAGAAAAATTCTCAATATTTGTTAGCAATTTGGAGTAGTCTGAATCTGTCAAAAAGTTTTAAATGTTTCTTGTTATTTTTTTTTTACTTAGTTATTACTTTGTGTATTTTCCTGCAAATGTGCTTAAAGTTGTAGGGGTATTGAAAACTATTTTAAAAATGAAGATCGAGATAAACGAATTGAAACTGACAAGTTGACGTGAAGAAGAAAATTGTAGAGAATTGTTCAAGGGAAAAAAAGAATTGTTAAAACAACATTTATGAGATTAAAAACCAGCAAAAAAACAGAACTAGAACAGAACTAGAACAAAACTAGAACAAAACTAGAACAAAACAGAAACAGAACTAAAACAGAACAAGAACAGAACTAGAACAGAACTAGAACAGAACTAGAACAGAACTAGAACAGAACTAGAACAGAACTAGAACAGAACTAGAACAGAAC
>NC_060954.1:7645238-7646549 GCF_022045245.1 Lucilia cuprina
ACTGAACTAGAACTGAACTAGAACTGAACTAGAACTGAACTAGAACTGAACTAGAACTGAACTAGAACTGATCTAGAACTGAACTAGAATTGAACTAGAACTGAACTATAACTGAACTAGAACTGAACTAGAACTGAACTTGAACTGAACTAGAACTGAACTAGAACTGGCCTAGAATCGAACTCTTGCTCAGTTCCTGATCAATTCACTTTATCTTACATAAGCCACTCATATATAAATGTATTTACATTTAAATACTGTTTATGTAAATCTGATAATAAATATTTTACCAAAATAAAAGTACTTGAATATTAAATTAAAAAGAATTTCTTAAAACAAAAAATAAAACGCATTTGAACATTTTATACGTTTAGGTATCACGATTTTTTATCCTTAAAAATTTTTATTTAGCAAACATTTGACATGTTTGTTTATATTTTTATTTCATCTAAACAACGATAAAGAGCAGCAGCAGACGGTTTTTTTCTCATTTCATATTCATCTTCAAATCCTGATTATCTTTATCGTTATAACAATAACAGCCTTAAAATATACAACACAAATGGCATATATTGTTGAAAAAAATGAAAGAAACGTTAAAAATATATCTGTATGTTCTTAGCAATAATTACGTTTAAGTTGTAGTCCCCTGCCTGGAAATCCCTGCTGGTAGGTGAAACAGAACATTTTAGAAAACAGTGAAGGGGAAAAGCGACAAAAAATGGAAATACAAAACGATGGACATGTTTTCTTTAAGGTTTCTTTATTTTCTCATTCACAAACATGTTTTCACCTACATGAAAATGAGAGTGTTTTATTTTTTCTATACGTGGCTGTATGTGTGGATTAAAAAAAAAAAGAAACTAAAATATATTTAAACTTGAACGTGATTTTCTATTGTTCATTCTTAAGTATTTTCTTAAATCCTTGGCCTTAGAATGTTGTATTTGAATGAATGATAGACATAAGTAGGAAATGTATTCGTACAAAAAGGCAACAACGACAAGAAGGTAAAGGACAATTGTGAAATAATGTATAGAAATTGTTGAGGCATGACGAATAAGGCAAAACGATTAACAAAAAGCTAAATAAATTTAAAAAGATTTAATCTCAAAAATAATTCTTAAAAAATATCCAAAAAATTTTAAAATTTCTGCGAAAAAATATTGAGAAATAAAAATCAAGATTATAGTTGATTTAGAGTCTAGTTCTGTTCTATTTCTGTTCTAGTTCTGTTCTAGTTCTGTTCTAGTTCTGTTCTAGTTCTGTTCTAGTTCTGTTCTAGTTCAGTTCTAGTTCTGTTCTAGTTCT
>NC_060954.1:7646649-7648503 GCF_022045245.1 Lucilia cuprina
TTCAGTTCTAGTTCAGTTCTAGTTCAGTTCTAGTTCAGTTCTAGTTCAGTTCTAGTTCAGTTCTAGTTCAGTTCTAGTTCAGTTCTAGTTCTGTTCTTGTTCTGTTCTGGTTCTGTTTAACATCTAGTTCTGTTTAACATCTAGTTCTGTTTAACATCTAAAAAGTCTGACAAACTGAACGATTCTTCCTTACCTCTCTATTATAAAACTACCAAATCCATCATCTATCTTTGGTTATAATCTTAAGAAAAGACACAAACACCAAAACCTTGATAAATAGGCATCATATTATTTAGAGAAACAATGTTGTTGTTACTAAACTGTCATTCAAAATAAATGACAACAAGAGACAAGAGAAAGAAGAAGAAACCTAATAATAATATTATAAAACAAATCCAACTAGACACTTACAAATTTTAAGAATGTATTAGATACCTCCTTAAAATAGGCAATAATATAATATTGAAACTTAATCCTAAAAGTATGCTAAATAAATTAAAACTTTAAACAAGAAAATTTAAACTTTAAAAAAACATTACAAACAACAAATTTAAACATATTTTTTCTTGTTGTTTCTGTTGTTGCAAAACTTTTCAATGCGTAGCATGATTTATTAAATCTTTACGTTTAATTACTTGTGGGTGCAGGTGTTAACATGTGTTTTTCCTTTTTTAAGCTTATGACAATGTCTATGTAGATGTTGTTGTTGTTCTGTATATGTAATTGTGTGTATTGGTATGAGAAACTGCTTCTTAGAATTAACTTATTTGTACTTTAGACTTTAGAATTTAATTATAAGTCATTTATTTATTTATTCATAAACAAAAGACAAATTAATAATATATATTTACTGCTAATATCTATCTACAAATTGTCTGTCATCTAAAGTTTATTTAGATTGATTGCTCTTTATATTCAAAGTATTTCTTAGATATTTATGAATATTTAAAAAAATAACACTAGGACCTCGTAAGATAAGATATCAATTAAAAAACTTCAAAAATTTATAAAAAACCAAGAAAATGTAAAATTTTATTTTTACATTCAAAAGCTAACACCTTAGACTATTACAAGCTTTCAAAACCATTCAAAATTGTTTTTCAAACTACAAACTCAAACTTTCTATTCAAACCAAATATCCCTCAAAATTTCTTCCATTTTGTAGTTTCTTCTACATCGAAAAAATTCCGTTTAATTTTTAAAACCTTTTTCTGCTAAATACCTTTTTCGCACCCTCTGTGCCGTAAAGCCAGTGTTAATACTCATTTACTTTGACTTTTATAACCTTTTGATTTTCCAAGTTATTTTGTGAAAATACCAATTCAATTCACACCTGTTGTTAAACGTTACAAAACAACAACATAAACGTAAAGGTAATTTAAACAAATACACAGATACATATGTGAATCACTCATACTTCTGCAGAAAAAACGTTGTTATTTACTTACACCTTGAGAAAAAGATAAATACAATTACAATTATACGAACTATCCAATAGGAAAAACCTAAACTCGAATCTATGGTCAAATCTATAGATAAATCTATAGTCCTGGCTATAGAGAAATCTGTAGTTAAGACTATAGGCATATCATTAGTCCAGTTCTTAAATCAAAACTATAGACTGATCTATAGTCGTGACTATCGACTGATCTAGTCCAGACTATAGACAGCTCTATAGTCCAGACTATAGACAGCTTTATAGTCCAGGCTATAGACAGTTCTATAGTCCAGACTATAGACAGTTCCATAGTCCAGACTATAGACAGTTCTATAGTCCAGACTACAGACAGTTCTATAGTCCAGACTATAGACAGTTCTATAGTCCAGACTATAGACAGTTCTATAGTCCAGACT
>NC_060954.1:7648603-7652733 GCF_022045245.1 Lucilia cuprina
TTCTAGTTCTGTTCTAGTTCTGTTCTAGTTCTGTTCTAGTTCTGTTCTAGTTCTGTTCTTGTTCTGTTCTAGTTCTGTTCTAGTTCTAGTTCTGTTCCAGTTCTGTTCCAGTTCTTGTTCTGTTCTAGTCCAGTTCTTGTTCTGTTCTAGTCCTTGTCAGTTCTAGTTCAATTTAAAAAATTAACTAAAAATAAAAAATAAAATAGTTTGTTTTATAATTCCCTCATAAAAGATGACCTTTGACCCCTGTAAAAAAATACAAAAACATATTGACCGGCCAAAAATAGACCTTGATTTTATAACATCGCCAACCACAAAAAATTAAAACATATTTTTTTTAAATTAAAAACCACTCACTTAGCACATTAATTATAAATTTAAAATATTTTATAAAAATTTGTATGTTTTAAAATTTCATTGTCCCTCACACCATAAAAACTTAATTTGTAGCAAAAAGAAATATTTTTATTTAATCACCATAAAGTCTAAGAAATTTTTTTAAGAAAAATCTAGGAATTTTAGACCAAATTTTTAAAAATATTTACTCTTAATTAATAGACATGTATGTTTGTGTGTGTTAGTAGTTTTAACATTTAAACTAAAAAAACAAACCAAAACCAAAGCGAATAAGAGTGTTAATTTTCCATTAGTTTTCTCACCTTATCCTTAGGCCCATCAGATGCCACACAAATGGCAGAACGTAACCTTCCTGTCACCGATGTTTTGTGATCATTGCGGTTCTCTTTTACACGGTATCACACATAAAGGTCTAAAATGTCGAGGTAAATTTTGTTCTTTCTCTCTCTACATAATCATAATTTTTTTGTTGTGTGGTGGTGTTTTTACTCTTTAAGTCATACATATTGCAATAATAAAATAAGAAAAACATACACACCACTAGATTAACAACAACAAAAAATATATAAAAAATACAAAAACACTTATTTATTGTATTGTCTCTTAGTGGTCGTTTAAATTTGCATACAAAATAAAAAAGCAAGAGAGTGTTTTGTCCTTTAGTATAAGAGTATGTATGAAAGTATGTATAAGTGTGTGTGTGTTGTAGTTGCTGCTGGAGACTGTGTGTGAAGAGTGGGTGGATGTTGGTTTTGTACTGTAGGTTTTGGTATATGTATTTGTTTTTCAATGGTTAAGGTCTACAAGACAATCAAAAAATATCCCACCTTTAACAAATGCCATTGGGAAAACAGAGTGACATGTATTAAGGGGGACAATAGTATAATCTAATATTTGAACTTTAGTCTGGTCTATAGACACAACTACACTCCTCTGTTCTGTTCCATATTCTAGAATATAGAACAGTCTATGTCCGCCTTATAGTCTAGCATATTGTCTAATCTATAGTCTAGTTAAAAGTCTGGTCTATAGTCTTGTCAATAGTCTAGTCTATAGCCTAGTCAGTAGTCTATTCTATGGTATTTTTATAGTCTAGTCTATAGTCTAGTCTATAGTCTAGTCTATAGTCTAGTCTACAGTCTTGAAAATAGTCTAATCTAGACTATAGTATAGTCTATAGTCTAGTCTATAGTATAGTCTATAGTCTAGTCTATAGTGTAGTCTATAGTCTGGCCTATAGTCTAGCCTATAGTCTAGCCTACAGTCTGGTCTATAGTCTAGTCTACAGTCTATTCTATAGTCTAGTCTATAGTCTAGTCTATAGTCTGGTCTATAGTGTAGTATATAGTCTAGTCTATAGTGTAGATTTTATTCTAGTTTACAGTCTAGTCAAGTCTATAGTCTAGTATATAGTCTAGTCTATAGTCTAATCTACAGTCTAGTCTATAGTCTAGTCTATAGTCTAGTCTATAGTCTAATCTATAGTCCAATCTATTGTCTAGTCTATAGTCTAGTCTATAGTCTAATCTATAGAATAGTCTATAGTCTATTCTATAGTCTAGTCCATCGTCTAGTCTATAGTCTAGTTCATCGTCTAGTCTATAGTCTAGTTTATAGTCTAGTCCATCGTCTAGTCTATAGTCCAGTTTATAGTCTAGTCTAGTAGTACTATAGTCTAGTCTATAGTCTATAGTCTAGTCTATAGTCTAGTGTATTCCATAGTCTAGTCTAAAGTCTAGTCTATAGTCTGGTCTATAGTCTAGTATATAGTCTAGTCTATAGTGTAGTTTAGTATATAGTCTAGTCTATAGTCTAATCTATAGTCTAATCTATAGTCTAATCTATAGTCTAGTCTATAGTCTAGTCTATAGTCTAGTCTATAGTCTAGTCTATAGTCTAGTCTATAGTCTAGTCTATAGTCTAGTCTATAGTCTTGTCTACAGTCTAGTCTACAGTCTAGTCTATAGTCTAGTCTACAGTCTAGTCTATAGTCTAGTATATAGTCTAGTCCATATTCTAGTCTATAGTCTAGTCTATAGTTTAGTCTATAGTCTAGTCTATATCTGGTCTATAATCTCTAGTCTGGTACACAGTCTAGTCTCATCTCTACTCTATAGTCTGCTCTATATTCTGCAGTATAGTCTAGTCTTTTATCTGGACTATTGTGTAGTCTATACTCTGGGCTATAGTCTCGATTATAGTCTGGTCTACAGTCTAATCTTTCCAGTCCAGTTTTCCAATCTGATCTCTGACCTCTAATCTTTTATGATCTATTCTTATTGTCACACTGTTTTCTGAAATTCTCGTAGGTATTCAAATTATTATTTATTTTTCTTCCTTTTTCCTCTCTCGTTCTCCTCTTACTCGTTTATTTCCATTTTCCTGTTAAATGAGTTTTATTTGTGTTCTTATTGTTGTTTTTTTTTTATTTTATTTCTTTGTCAAATTTACATTATTTTACTGATGTTGTTACTGTGTTGTTGTTTTATTACTATTATTGTTGTTGCTGCTGCTGATAGTAGTGGTTTTAATATCACCTTTAGTCATTTCTTTGGAATTACAAAAACAAACAAAACCAGAAAAAAATCATGGCTTTATAAAATAAAAACAACAAGAGAGAGAAAATAAATAAACGTAGGAAAAACTTTACTCTGCCTCTTTAGCCGCCCATTTAAAAAATTTGCATATTGTAACTGTAATACCTACAGACCTATAAGGAATTTCATTATTATTATTATTCTTATTTTTTGTTGCTGTTGTTGTTGTGGCTGTTATTATTACTATGTTGTTTTGTTTATATTTTTGGATAATTTTCTCTTGTTGTTGTTGGATTTGCTAATGTAAATTATATGGCTACCAATACATATATAAAAACATACATCATTTTTCCATTTAACTTAAATGATCATTAACATAAAATCGTCATTATTATTGTTGTTGTTATTACCTTCTCTCATTATAATGCAGCTTTACATCTCTATAACGGTTTTGTTAACGTTTTGTTGTTATACTTTTGCATTCCTAATAGAAGAGTGTTTTTTTAAAGAAGTGTGTGTGTGTTTGTGTGTATATGTGTGGTTTGTTTTTATTTTGTTTTTCATGTAAATTTTACACGTGTTTTGTTTACTTGAGCTAACTTTACATGTTTTCTGTTTAGAGTCTAAATAAAAATCCTTTTTATTATTCTTGGGTAAGTATAGAATTTTTGCAAATTATTAATCACATTTAAATCTCGGTCAAAAGGTTAAAGAATTTAACGAAAAAAATTATTTAAACACAAAAGTTGTAATAAACCATTACTTTTTATATTTTTATCAAAAAACGACTGTTATTTTTGCCCCGTAATTTATTTATAACCCTTTTAAAAACAAAAAAAAAATCATAAAGAATAAGGTAAGTTTTAATCTTAAAAATGATCATAAATTGTTTAATAAAACCATAAAAATTAGCATTTTATTAATAATATTGCTATTAAATTAAATTTATTACTGCGTTAAATTTGAAATCTTACATCTAAGGGTTTTTATTCAGAACAAATTACAATTACCCTGAATACAAATAAAAAATTAAAATACTATAACCACTCCTGGTCAAAGAAATTTTATAAAAAAAGCACAAAAATATAACAGACTTCATGATCAACACAAAACATATATTTCAAGCTTAATTCTGTCTATAGTCTAGTCTATAGTCTAGTCTATAGTCTAGTCTATAGTCTAGTCTATAGTCTAGTCTATAGTCTAGTCTATAGTCTAGTCTATAGTCTAGTCTAT
>NC_060954.1:7652833-7654528 GCF_022045245.1 Lucilia cuprina
ATAGACAAGACTATAGACTAGACTATAGACTAGACTATAGACTAGACTATAGACTAGACTATAGACTAGACTATAGACTAGACTATAGACTAGACTATTGACTAGACTGTACACAAGACTATGTGAGAGACTTTGCACTAGACTAAGTACTAGACTATAAACCAGAATATACACTAGCCTTTACAATAGAGAAGGCTATTGACTACACTATAGACTAGACTATAGACCAGACTTTATACTAGACTATAAACTATACATTAGACTAGCTCATAAATTAACTAAAGACATATTTATTTATTGGACTAGTGTCTAGTCTCCTGTTGTTCCTATTTGCCGATCACACTATTATACAAGATTTGTATACTTTGTTTACATATTTGCATATTTTTAAAGGAGATTTATATGAATATGTTGGTTATCCTTTCTATTCCCATATTAAAAAAAAAACACTCGTACACTCTTTATAAATACATATGCACATAAGTATGCATGTGTTTGTGTTAAAACAACTAGTGTGTTAACATCCTACCATAGTGAGATAAAAGGGTGAAGAGGAAAATAAGCAGCAACTGAGTAATAGGAGCATTCCTAGTTGAGTATCACTAAAAAACATCAGTTAAATAAATCACATGCCTTTAATGTTGATTTTCTATTGTATATGTTTAGAAAAAGAAATAAAACAAAACAACAACAAAAAGTTATAACTATATGTTTAGGATGTTGTTATAGATATTTATGAAACTTTTTTAACATGTCCTTCAAATTTATAAAAAATCAACAGACAAACGAGGTTATTTAAAAAAGTTATTTAAAAATCTTATATTAAAACACCCTGCATTATCTAATACTGCTTTGCCGAAATTACTATATAGATAAAAACCTTTCTAATAAAAAAATAATAATATTTATAATTATTTTTTTTTATATATTTTCAGTTAAAAAAAAGTTATTTTCAATATCCTTCTCCGCTCGCCATCGTAAACAATAATTTTGCGCACATGTAAGTACCATCCATGTTCTTTGCCTGAATAAATACAAATATATAATTTATTCCATATTTTTTTTATTTGCTATTTGTTTAATATTATAATGGCCTTAACAATAACTACAAAAAAAACTAAAGATTTGCTTTTTAGAGGATAAAATAGGATAATCAGCAAAAAATCTCAGAAAATATTCAACGGCATGATTAGTATAATTGGTATAAATGACATGCTAATGTTAGATGAAAGTATAAAAATAATTTTATAATAAAAAAAAAACATTAAAAATATATAACAATAAATATTTGAAGCATATGTAAATACAAAAGCTAAAAACTCTGTGGGGGTCTATGGTTGCTTAAGAGCAAATTATCCGGTATATTTAACAAAAAAACATTTTTTAATGAACATTTCTTTAAAGAAATTTAATGTAGTGATTAAATCTTTCAAATAGTTGGAAACGAGCAGTGTTTTCTATTTAGAACAGATATAAAATGGACTATAGACTAGACTATAGACTAGGCTATAGACTAGACTATAGACAAGACTATAAACTAGACTATAGACTACACTATAGACTAGACTATAGACCAGACTATAGACCAGACTATAGACCAGACTGTAGACTAGACTATAGACTAGACTATAGACTAGACTATAGACTAGACTATAGACTAGACTATAGACTAGACTATAGACTAGACTATAGACT
>NC_060954.1:7654628-7686432 GCF_022045245.1 Lucilia cuprina
TATAGTCTAGTCTATAGTCTAGTCTATAGTCTAGTCTATAGTCTAGTCTATAGTCTAGTCTGTAGTCTAGTCTGTAGTCTAGTCTATAGTCTAGTCTATAGTCTAGTCACATTCTTTGAAATATTCTAGTTTATAGTCTAGTATATTGTCTAGTTTAGTCTATTCTACTTTAGATTAGTTTAGTCTAGTCTATAATCTAGACTATAGTTCAGTCCACAGTCTATAGTAGTTTTTATAGTCTAGCTTATATTAAAGTCTACACTCTAGTCTATAGTCTAGTCTATAGCCTAGTCTATTGTCTAGGATAATCTATTGTCTAGTCTATAGAACTTTTTAGTCTAGTCTATAGTCTATTCTATTGTCTAGACTACAGTCCAATCTATAGTTTAGTGTTCTCTTTCAGCTGGCCACTGCTATAAAGCAAAAAAAAAATAACATACAATTTCGGAAACAACACATGCATAAATAATCTCAGAAAAAAGCAATATAAATAGCAGCATTCACAGGACCCGATTTTTCTATATACATATGTATTTGAATATTTAAGTTTGTGTATTTGTTTTTTAAAAATTTTCGCTTAAATTAAGTTATACAAATAAACCAGCTAACAAACAAATATAAAATATTAAAAAACTCCTGGAAAAAATTATAGAAATTAAAAAAAAATTTATAGAGGAAAGCATGACAGCTAATATATGACTTAAAAAATATAAGAGAGTTTTTGAATTTAAGACTTTAAAGAGTGAAGAAATGGCGGTAGGTCATTAAAAGTGTTTGTTATCATAAATTTTGAGGTTATATTAAAAGAAATTATGAAGATTTTTGGAAATAATGTTTTCACTTCTCAATACCTGAAGATTTGGTCTTTGCAATATAAAATACAAATTTTGCCAATTTTGTCACTTAGCAAAGTTTTGAAATGAAAACTTAAAATGCATTTTTGTTGATAATACTATGAAAATAAAACATACCCTGTGACGCTCAAATGTTTTTTTAAACCAATAAAGAAAATAGGATTTTCCATATAAACAAAAAAATAGATTGATGAAAAGCCAGCACGTATAGCAATATAGTAAAACTTCAACACCTGTGTTCATTCACTACGTTTCTCATTTGTAATTGAAGAAAAATAAATAAAATTAATGAATAAAAAAGTATTTTTCTTTTAACTTAAATCCATTTTTTTCTCTATTTTGGTTTTATGCAATTACGCCACAAAAAGATAAAATATAGTATTTGTCAGTAATATGCTGTTGCATGCCACACAATCCACTCAAATAGACAACAACAATAACAATAGTACTTTTAAAACCAACAAGATTGATGAACTGCAACAGTAGTGCAATAGTAACAGCAACTAAAAGTATGCAACAAATAATAAATTATAAAGCAAATAAGGACAAAAAAGAGTAGGAGAGAGGTAGAGAGGGAGGAAGAGAGTTAACAAACAAACTTTTCTCCATTATTCAACACTTTGTGGAAAGAAATATTTCAACTTAAGTGGAAGAAATAAAGTTAAACTAAGAAAAATAACAAGAATAGAAAACTTTTCAACAAAAATCAAATCTACAAAACATACGAAAAAATGTCCCAACTTGTAGGTACCTAAGGGTAGAAAAAAGTACCTTTATTCTTTATAACATCTTCTACTGTTTCCCAAAAAAACGTCCTGTTTTTACCCCAACTAGGCACCATCAACACATGACCACATTAGTTACTGTTGCTCAATTTCAAACAATATAATTTTTTTTAATGAACGAATTCTACAAATAAATAATATAACGAACAAAAAAACAGAACACAATCAATCTATTTTTATGTTTCTGCCACACACCAGGCAAGAGACAGCAGAAAAAGGATATAAAAATGTAAAGAAGCGTAAAATTTTTATTAAAAAAAAAGAACATGCACAGTCATGTGTGCATGTTAAAATATATAAAGAGGAAAAAAAAAACTTTTGTTAAATGAAAATTGCGGTAAAAAGGAAAATTAAAAATATATACAATGGCCCTGATTCATAAAAAGAGTCCTATATCAAGGATGAAAAAGAAAATAATTAACAAACAAGGGACTCTATACAACTGACAACATAATGTTTTAACTATAGAATAGTCTAAGATCAGACTAACGATATATAGTCTAGTCTGTAGTCTAATTTATAGTCTAGTTCATAGCCTAGTCTAAAGTCTAGTCTATAGTCTAGTCTATAGTCTAGTCTATAGTCTAGTCTATAGTCTAGTCTACAGTCTAGTCTATAGTCTAGTCTACAGTCTAGTCTATAGTCTAGAACAGAACAATTTCTAGACTATAGAGAAGAAAAAAAACTATACAGAACAAGAACAGAACTAGAACAGAACTAGAGCAGAACTAGAACAGAACTAGAACAGAAGTAGAACAGAACTAGAACAGAACTAGAACAGAACTAGAACAGAACTAGAACAGAACTAGAACAGAACTAGAACAGAACTAGAACAGAACTAGAACAGAACTAGAACAGAACTAGAACAGAACTAGAACAGAACTAGAACAGAACTAGAACAGAACTAGAACAGAACTAGAACAGAACTAGAACAGAACTAGAACAGAACTAGAACAGAACTAGAACAGAACTAGAACAGAACTAGAACAGAACTAGAACAGAACTAGAACAGAACTAGAACAGAACTAGAACAGAACTAGAACAGAACTAGAACAGAACTAGAACAGAACTAGAACAGAACTAGAACAGAACTAGAACAGAACTAGAACAGAACTAGAACAGAACTAGAACAGAACTAGAACAGAACTAGAACAGAACTAGAACAGAACTAGAACAGAACTAGAACAGAACTAGAACAGAACTAGAACAGAACTAGAACAGAACTAGAACAGAACTAGAACAGAACAAGAACAGAACTAGAACAGAACTAGAACAGAACTAGAACAGAACTAGAACAGAACTAGAACAGAACTAGAACAGAACTAGAACAGAACTAGAACAGAACTAGAACAGAAACTAGAACAGAACTAGAACAGAACTAGAACAGAACTAGAACAGAACTAGAACAGAACTAGAACAGAACTAGAACAGAACTAGAACAGAACTAGAACAGAACTAGAACAGAACTAGAACAGAACTAGAACAGAACTAGAACAGAACTAGAACAGAACTAGAACAGAACTAGAACAGAACAGAACTAGAAAAGAACTAGAACAGAACTAGAACAGAACTAGAGCTGAACAGAACAGAACAAGAACAGAACAAGAACAGAACTTGAATAGAACTAGAACTGAACTAGAACAGAATTAGAACAGAACTAGAACAGAACTAGAACAGAACTAGAACAGAACTAGAACAGAACTAGAACAGAACTAGAACAGAACTAGAACAGAACTAGAACAGAACTAGAACAGAACTAGAACTAGAACAGAACTAGAACTAGAACAGAACTAGAACAGAACTGGAACAGAACTAGAACACAACTAGAACAGAACTAGAACAGAACTAGAACAGAACTAGAACAGAACTAGAACACAACTAGAATATAACTAGAACAGAACTAGAACTGGAACAGAACTAGTCTATAGTCTCTAGTCTATAGTAAAGTCTATAGTCTAGTCTATAGTCTAATCTATAGTCTAGTCTATAGTCTAGACTATAGACTAGACTATAGACTAGACTATAGACTAGACTATAGACTAGACTATAGACTAGACTATAGACTAGACTAGACTATAGACTAGACCATAGACTAGACTATAGACTAGACCATAGACTAGACTATAGACTTTACTATAGACTAGAGACTATAGACTAGACTATAGACTAGACTATAGTCTAGACTATAGTCTAGTTATAGTCTAGTCTATAGTCTAGACTATAGTCTAGTCTATAGTTTAGTCTATAGTCTAGACTATAGTCTAGTCTATAGTCTAGACTATAGTCTAGTCTATAGTCTAGACTATAGTCTAGTCTATAGTCTAGACTATAGTCTAGTCTATAGTCTAAACTATAGTCTAGTCTATAGTATAGTCTATAGTCTAGTCTATAGTCTAGTCTATAGTCTAGTCTATAGTCTAGTCTATAGTCTAGTCTATAGTCTAGTCTATAGTCTAGTCTATAGTCGAGTCTATAGTCTAGTCTATAGTCGAGTCTATAGTCTAGTCTATAGTCTAGTCTATGGTCTAGTCTATAGTCTAGTCTATAGTCTAGTCTATAGTCTAGTCTATAGTATAGTCTATAGTCTAGTCTACAGTCTAGTCTATAGTCTTGTCTATAGTCTTGTCTATAGTCTAGTCTATAGTCTAGTCTATAGGCTAGTCTATAGTCTTGTATATAGTCTTGTCTATTGTCTTGTCTATAGTCTTGTCTATAGTCTTGTCTATAGTCTTGTCTATAGTCTTGTCTATAGTCTTGTCTATTGTCTTGTCTTTAGTGTAGTCTAGTTTAGAGTCTAGTTTATTATCTGTTACAGATCACATTCTTTAATCTAGTCTAAAATACAGTGTATAAGGTAACCTAAAGTCTACTCTATACTATAGTCTATTGTCTAGTCTGTAGTATATTGAGTAGTCTATAGTCTAGTTTATAGTATGTTATCAAGTCTCTAGTCTAGTCTACAGTTTTATCTATGGTGAATTTTACAGTACAATCTGTAATCTATTGAGTAAAAATTTTCAGCTAAATTGAATTGCATACGTTTTTGCATTAAACTTAAAATTTGTTTCTATTGCATACTTTTTGAGGTTACAAAAAATATGATTTTATTGCATATTTTTTTACATAAGCTTAGACAAACAAATTTTGTTAAAAGGAAGAATCATTAAATTAAATTTTTCTTTAAACTTAGTGACGTAGTGACCTGTGCTATGAAGAGGTTTGCTTCCATTTTATTAAACTTCTTTTATGAACTAAACTGCCTTTTTTAAAGTAAAAGGTTTTAAGGTTATAATAATCTAACAGATTTGTTTACTATCTCGGTAGTTATGTATATACATTATGCAGCTTATAAATAAACTAACATGTTGCTAAAGTAGTAGCCAGAAACCATTTATTTAACCCTTAAAACCAGGCACAACAATTCCCTTTAGCACAATGATTACTACTCTATGCCTCTATGACCTCTTAGCCAACAACTATTTGCCTTCTATGTTTGGCTATAACAATATTTATTTTAACAGAAAAATGAAAGAAAAAAAACCTAAAAACAAATTACTCCCACAGTGTTGTAGCAAGCAATACATGGTCAAAGTTTCATATTGATTTTCTTAAGGATTATTTGGTACTTTATTAAGAGAAGGCTAAGAAGGCGTTTGAAGAAAAAAGAAACAACAATTTTCCAAATGATTTAGTTTCTGGGAAATAAACTGAATGATGCCTAGATGACGGAAATTTTACTTTAGCCTATTGTAGGGAGCTTATGATTTTATTTGATTGTACATTTGTAGGACAAATGTTACATGCATGTGTCATTTTTGGTTTAACACAATTTTTTTCAGTTAAATAAGTGAATGGATGGATGAATGAGTGAAAGAAAAGAAATTGGGTTTTCAGGCAAAATGTCACAAAAAAAGGAGGAAATTGAAAGTTGAAATATTTTTATGTTTGTGGTAGAGTTAAGTATTCAGGGAAAAAATGGAATCATTTAATAAATTACTGTGGATTTCAATAACATAAGAAAAATTCATTTAAAATGTAATTTTACAATAATAAAGCATACTTTTAGGAATGAAATTCTTTAAGTAAGTTAACAAAACAAACTTTCTAGAGGCAGGTTTACGTTTCAAATAGAAACTGTTGCCTACAATCTAGGCATTAAAGATTTCAACAAATTATTGCGTAATTTTAGGAATAAATTATAAACAACATCCTTTAACAGTTAAACCTTAAAATTTTTAAACAATTTATGCGTCGTAACATAAATATAAATAAACATCCAAACATATTGATGTATTTATAATCAAAATAAATTAAAATAAACGTAAACACACGTCCTTTTTAATTACTACATTTATTGATTATATAATTTAAACATGATATAAAAAAGAGTGTAAAGCAAATATATAAAAATAAAAATAAATAAAAAAAAAACAATTTTGTCACATACATGATTAAGCAATAATTTTTCAAAAGAGCGAATAATAAATAAAATAATTATATACACACGTAGCTGGTGTATGCCGACATATTTCATATAAAATAGAAGCTGACATGGTCAGACAGACAGGTAACAAGTGAATAGTAGGCTGGTACTTGCTATAGGTAAAAAAAATATTAATTGATGGATTTCTTTCAAAAGAAATTTAAAATTAAAACATATAAAAGTATGCAATAGAATTTTGATAAAAGCAATCACCTTATAAAAACAGCCGAAAAGTATGCAACATTTTAATTAATTAAAGACCAGAATGCAGAATGGACTATAGCCTATTCTATAGACTAGACTATATACTAGACCATAGACTAGACTATAGACTAGACTATTGACTAGACTATAGACTAGACTAGACTATAGACTAGACTAGACTATAGACTAGACTAGACTATAGACTAGACTATAGACTAGACTATAGACTAGACTATAGACTAGACTATAGACTAGACTATAGACTAGACTATAGACTAGACTATAGACTAGACTATAGACTAGACTATAGACTAGACTATAGACTAGACTATAGACTAGACTATAGACTAGACTATAGACTAGACTATAGACTAGACTATAGACTAGACTATAGACTAGACTATAGACTAGACTATAGACTAGACTATAGACTAGACTATAGACTAGACTATAGTTATGACTAAATACAATACTATAGAAAAGACTGGGCTATAGACTAGACTATATACTTAACTATAGACTAGACTATAGACAGGACTAGACTATACACTAGACTTGACTATAGACTAGACTATAGACTAGACTATGGACTAGACTATGGACTAGACTATGGACTAGACTATGGACTAGACTATAGACTAGACTATGAATTAGACTAAACTAAAGATCAGCCTGTAGACTAGACTATAGACTACACATGACTATAACTAAACTTTCGAAAATACTTTAGTTTAGATATACATCAAAACTCTAAAACAAGGTTAAACTTTAATAATACACCCACAAAGTATGCTGCACGTTTTATGTTTGCACCCTAATACATTTACAACTTTTAACATACTTACATATTATATTAAAATTTTTATCTTTCTACATATACATAAGCCATTAAAACTATGTGATTATATCAATGAGCTTAATTATATTTCATGGTCTCACATATTATATACATATATGTATGTATATCTATCTATCACACTTTTGCAAGTAATTACTTACACTAACCCTTACCATATGTAATTAAAATTGATTAAAATTCAATTTTCAACAAATTTCATAATTTATTACATTGACGTTGCAACTACTTATGATCGTTTAAGCTGCATATTCATATACACGACAAAAAAAAAAGAATTTCCAAAATTTATTTGTAAAGGAAACACAAATAAATACACTTACGGTGTATATGCTAATTTTGAAGCCGTAAAATATGCAACTGTTTTTTTTTATTTTTCAGATTTTTGCTTATTTTACCTTGACAACAAAATGTATGCTTTAATTTCCGTTATTTAAATTGAAAATATTATTGACGAAAAAGAGTAGAGCATAACGAATCTTAAGAAATTTGCTCATATGTTATTTAAATGTGTTAAAGGGGATAAATGATGCAGCTAAGTTTATAGATCATGTGTGGAAAATAATATTTTTTGTTTTAAAAATATTCAAGCAAATGGAAAAATTCTTTGCAATTAATAAAAAATCCACTTTTAACATTCGAATTTCTCAGAATTTCTAAGAGTTGCTTATTTTTTAAATGTTTGGTATATCTTGAGGCTTTTTAAATGTCACAAGCAAAGTATACAATTGTGGGTTTTAAATCTGAAATGTTTAAATTAAATGTCAGTTTATAGCTAAAAACTGAAGTATACTTTGCGGGTTTTTGCAAATTGTAAGACATAAAGAGAATATAGACCAAACTACAGTCTAGATTAGTCTGGACTATAGATTATAAACTGGACTGTAGACTAGAGTATTGAATAGAGTATAGACTAGAATACAGACTTTACCACACATAGAGTAAAGTATAAATTAGACCATAGACAAGACTATAGACTAGGCTATAGACTGGATAAAAGACTTAACTATAGACCAGACTAGTTTAGATTAATGGTTCAAAAATGGACTATAGACTAGACTATAGACAAGACTATAGACTAGACTGTAGACTAGACTATAGACTAGACTATAGACTAGACTATAGACTAGACTATAGACTAGACTATAGGCTAGACTATAGACTAGACTATAGACTAGACTATAGACTAGACTATAGACTAGACTATAGACTAGACTATAGACTAGACTATAGACTAGACTATAGACTAGACTATAGACTAGACTATAGACTAGACTATAGACTAGATTATATACTATCGTCCAAACTATAGACCAGACTATATTCCAAACTACAGTCTATTAACATATTTACCACAAAATATTTATTTTCTGTAAAATAGTATCTATTTCCTTGATTTCATCAGTCAAAAAATACTTTTGCAATTAAATTGTATCTTAATAATGCCTACTTTAGGGGTCATTAGTAAAAAATAAAATTTCATACCCAAAAACATATTAATATAAGCGACCAACATTATTTTTAATTAAGCACTTTTGCTTTATAGTTAAATAAAAAGCCAACTTTATTAAGGTCAGCACGCAAAACAAAAATCACTGCATATGTTTAAGCGTTTGTTTTTAAAAAAAACTTTACTGCACAGTTTTAGGAGGATGGGGGGTGAAGTTTGGTTAAACAAGTAAATGTCATAATTAAAAATAAACAAAATGTTAGGAAATATTACTAATTAGATACATAGGGAAAAACTAAGTTGTATTGAAAGTAAAGGATTGTTTTTCCAAAAAAAAACAAGATAAGTATTGAATAATTTGTTGCTTTAAAAGAAAAGGTAAGTGGAATTTTTAATAACTAAATAAATATATTTTCGGTTTTTTATGTTTTCGGTATTAATTGAGGAAAATGTTTATATGTCTGTATGTATGAGCTACTGAGTGAGTGTGACTTTAAAAGTGTGCGAGTGTCAGCTTTCAAGTCCTGTTATGTCCTTTTTAAGTCATCTATCTCCCACCAAAAAAAACACTTTCTATTATTAACAAAACTAATTATTTTACTTAAAATAAAACCCACTAACCCACCTAACCACCAACTAACTAAACTTTGTAGTTTTAAAGCTAATACCTTTTCTAACAATTAAAAATTCCAAAAATGTAAAATATAATTTTAAACAAATAAACTAAATGCTATTCTTTTTTTTAATTCATATTTTTGTTTTGTTTATTTTAAAAATTTTCCAAATTAAATATGAAATGTTTAAACTAAATAGCATGTGACATGAACGTACATGCACGTTGCAAAGAGAACGTGCCCAGCTTATGCGGATGTGATCACACTGAACGACGTGGACGTATTCTATTGGAATTAGTTGTTAAGGAAAATACTCTAACCGTACAGAGTAAGTAGAGTAATGAGAAACAAACTAACTAAAACAACAAATGTTTAATTTAATAATAATATTATTTTAGAGTTTAGAGTGTGTTGTGTTGTTTTAATAAACTTTAACTGTTATCTTTGTTCATGAAAGCTTAGAAAGTTAACGCTCATTAAATGTAATGAAGTCCCTGTGAAATGTTGTAGTAACACTTTATTAACGGGGTAAATGTAAAGTAATGTTTTAATAGGGATGGTCACAGTTAAAAGTGCAAATAGAAAATGTTGCAATAGACTAAATCTAAATAGTCTAGTCTATAGTCTAGTTTATTGTCTAGTCTATAGTCTAGTCTATAGTCTAGTCTATAGTCTAGTCTAGTCTAGTCTATAGTCTAGTCTAGTCTATAGTCTAGTCTAGTCTATAGTCTAGTCTATAGTCTAGTCTATAGTCTAGTCTATAGTCTAGTCTATAGTCTAGTCTATAGTCTAGTCTATAGTCTAGTCTATAGTCTAGTCTATAGTCTAGTCTATAGTCTAGTCTATAGTCTAGTCTATAGTCGAGTCTAAAATCTAATCTACAGTCTAGTCTATGTTCTATACAGTCTAGAACAGTCTATACTCCAGACCATAGACTATAGATTATACCATAGATCTGGCTATAGACTAGACATTAGTTCTGGTTATAGACTAAACTATAGTCAAAACTATAGTTAAAAGTTATTTCACAATTTATTTTCATTTCCTCCCACTAAGAGCCTATGATTACATAAAAATCGCAAACAAATTGAAAGTTTTATTGTTATATACTGAAAAAAGCTATTGTTGCAAAAATAGCTCTACTCTCAATAGTCTAAATCCCAAGTGATTATACATATTTTTTTCATTTTAACACTTCTTATATGTACTTATACAAACATAGTATGAAAAGAATTTTAAATTTCTTTATTTCTTTATATTCTTATATTGTTTAACAGTCAAAGAGGGACGTAATCTCATTCCAATGGATCCAAATGGCTTAAGTGATCCATATGTTAAAGTAAAATTAATACCCGATGAACATGATAAAGGCAAAAAGAAGACACGCACCATAAAGGCATCATTGAATCCCATATGGAATGAAACTATAACATAGTAAGTAGAAAAGAATTTAAGAAAATATATATACATATGTATATACAAATGTACATAGATCTTTTAAGGAGTTTTAAATTAGGACCTGTCTATATAATAAGATTTGATTTAAAGTTTATACGTATTTTTTTGTATCAAAAAACTTCCTTCTCTCTTTCAGTGAACTTAAAGCTGAGGACAAAGACCGTCGCGTTTTAATAGAAGTTTGGGATTGGGACCGTACTTCACGCAATGATTTTATGGGTGCTTTATCGTTTGGTATTTCGGAAATCATTAAGGTAATATTTTCAACATTCATTAAATGGTTGATTGTCTTTTAAACGTTGGTTATAATTTTTAGAATCCTGCTAATGGCTGGTTTAAATTGCTGACCCAAGAAGAGGGCGAATACTATAATGTGCCATGTGCTGATGCAACACAAGATCTACTCAAACTTAAATCGCAAATGAGAGTAAGTTTCTAAGAGACAAGAGTAGTGCAGACTATAGTCCTGACTATATTTCAGACTGTATTAAAGACTTTAGATCAGACTATAGTTCAGACTATATTCCAGACTATAGTTCAGACTATAGTCTAGACTATTGTTCAGACTATAGTCTAGACTATAGTTCAGACTATAGTCTAGATTATAGTTCAGACTATAGTCTAGACTATAGTTCAGACTATAGGTCAGACTGTAGTTCAGACTATAGTTCAGACTATAGTTCAGTTTATAGTCCAGACTATAGTCCAGACTATAGTCCAGACTATAGTCCAGACTATAGTCCAGACTATAGTTCAGACTATAGTCCAGACTAACTTTAATCCAGACTATAGTTCCGACATTAGTCCAGACTATAGTTCCGACTTTAGTCCAGACTATAGTTTAGACTATAGTCTAGACTATAGTTCAGACAATAGTCTAGACTATAGTTCAGACAATAGTCTAGACTATAGTTCAGACTATAAGCCATACTGTAGTTCAGACTATAGTTCAGACTATAGTCCAGACTATACTTCAAACTATAGTCCAGACTATACTATACTATAGTTTAGACTATAGTTCAGACTATAGTCCATACTATAGTTAAGACTATAGTCCAGACTATAGTTCAGACTATAGTCCATACTATAGTTAAGACTATAGTCCAGACTATAGTTCAGATTATAGTTAAGACTATAGCCCAGACAATAGTTAAGACTATAGTCTAGACTATAGTTCAGACTATAGTCTAGACTATAGTTCAGACTATAGTCCACACTATAGTTCAGACTATAGTCCACACTATAGTTCAGACTATAGTCCAGATTATAGTTCAGTCTAAGCTATAGTCCAAACTATTGTCCAAACTATAGTCCAAACTATAGTCCAGACTATAGTTCAGATTATAGTTCAGATTATAGTCCAGACTATAGTCCAAACTATAGACCAGATTAAAATTCAGATTAAAGTCCAGTCTATTGACTGCACAATAGTTTAGACTACAGACTAGACTTTTGTTCAATCTATAGTGCTTTCAACAGAGCTTTCATTCAAAAACTTCATTTTGCAACATTTCAGAAATCTTCCCAAAGAAAGCCCATGGTTATGCGCTCCGAAACAAATCAAAATGTTGGCAAAACTGATATGATCAGAGCATCAGATTTTAATTTTATAAAAGTTTTAGGCAAAGGTTCATTTGGCAAGGTAAGCTTTTGTTTAAAGAAAGCTCTTTTCAAAAAGCTTTTTATGTTTTTTTTTTCTTCGTATCTACCAAAAGGTCTTACTAGCAGAACGCAAGGGCACCGAGGAACTATATGCGATTAAAATATTAAAAAAAGATGTTATAATACAAGACGATGATGTTGAATGTACCATGATTGAAAAGCGTGTCTTGGCCTTGAGTGAGAAACCACCATTTTTGGTACAATTACATTCCTGCTTCCAGACCTTAGATCGTTTATTTTTCGTTATGGAATATGTTAATGGCGGCGATTTAATGTTTCAAATACAACAGTTTGGCAAATTTAAAGAACCGGTGGCGGTGTAAGTTTTTCGCTTTGAACTTATGATGGGGGAATGTATTTTGAATTGATATATTTTTTAATTTTAATTAGATTTTATGCTGCCGAAATAGCGGCCGGTTTGTTTTTCTTGCACAGCAAGGGTATACTATATAGAGATTTGAAATTGGATAATGTTTTATTGGATTCAGATGGTCATGTGAAAATAGCCGATTTTGGCATGTGTAAAGAAAATATTTTAGGTGATAAAACAACAAAAACATTTTGTGGCACACCGGATTATATAGCACCAGAGGTAGAGATTTCTGCTATGATTCACATAAAGCTTTTTTTTTGTTTAATTGAGATGTTTTTTTATTCAACAGATTATTTTATATCAACCTTATGGCAAATCGGTCGATTGGTGGGCTTATGGTGTTTTACTGTATGAGATGCTGGTGGGTCAACCACCCTTCGATGGTGAGGATGAGGAGGAATTGTTTGCGGCTATAACAGATCATAATGTTTCCTATCCCAAGAGTTTAAGTAAAGAGGCCAAAGAGGCTTGCAAAGGCGTAAGTTTCTTTTTTTAGCTAAAGCTGCAGATCAAAGGACCTTTTTTAACATTATTTACTTTTACAGTTTTTAACTAAACAACCTAATAAACGTTTGGGCTGTGGACCATCCGGTGAGGAAGATGTACGTTTACATCCCTTCTTTAGACGCATAGACTGGGAGAAAATAGAAAATCGTGAAGTTCAGCCACCGTTTAAACCAAAAATTGTAAGTTTCATAGCAGTTTCTTTATTTTTAGAAAATTTTTCCAATGTTCAAGAAGCTTTTTGACTGGCTTTTAAGAAACTTTTAAAAATTTTGTCTAAGCTTTTAGAACAAGTTTCAAAAAGCTAAGTTTTATTTCTAAGGTTTTTCAAAAAGCTTTCTTAATCAGCTTTTAAAGCTGACAAGATGCTTTTACAAAAAAGATTTAAGAAACTTTTAGACAAAGTTACAGAAACTTCAAGAATAGTAGATAAAGTTTAAAGTACCAATTTGGAAAGCTTTTCTTAAGCTTTTATTCAGATTTAAGTTTTAAGATTTGTATCAAAAAACTTTCTAAAGATTCCCAAAGAAACCATTAGAAACAAATTGAAAAAAGAAACAAGCTTTTAGATAAAGTTTAAAAATGTTTTAGCAGAAAGCTTTAAGAATCGCTTAGAAGAAGTTTTACAAAGCTTTTAGGAAAAATATTACGAAGTTTTGAGAAAAACTTTTACAAAGCTTTAGGAATCTAAAAAAAATCTTTAAAAAGCTTTTAGGGAAAGAAGCTTTAGTATAAGCTTTAAAAAAAGTTCTCTGGAGCTTTCAGAAGAAAGTTTTAGTTATCTTAAATAAAACCATTAAGAAGCTTTTAGACTGGTTTTTAAGAAAATTAAAAAAAGCTTTAAAAGAAAGCTTTAAGAAACGTAGAGATAGTTTAGCTTTTAGAAAAAGTTCAACGGAGCTTTCAGAAGAAATTTTTAGAAAAACTTTGGGAATCTTTAAAAAAAAAACGTTATGACGTTCTTAGACAGGTTTTTAGGAACTTTAATCAAGAATATTAGTAGAAGATTTACGAGGCTTTATAAAGTTTATAAAAGCTTAGGGCTAAGATGATTTGGAAAAAAAAACTTTTAAGGAACACTTGAAAAACTTGCCAAAAGTTTCAAGAAAATTTGTCAAAAATATAAAAGACTATAATAAAGTTTAAACTTTTTATGAAAGCTAACCCTAAGCTTTCATAAAGTAGCTTTTAGGAAGAGCTTTTAAGGAACACTTGAGGAAAATGAATAAATTATAAAAAACTTCAAGTTTTAGGAAAAGTTTTAAGAATTCTTTAGAAATAACTTTAAGAAGCTTTTAGCGAGAACGTTGTGATATTTTATGGTATAGCTTTAACAAGCTTTTAGGGAAAGCTTAATAAATGTATGAGCTTTTTCACCAAAACACCTAATTTTCTCTATCTCCACTTTCTTCTCCAGAAACACCGCAAAGATGTCTCCAATTTCGACAAACAATTCACTTCGGAAAAAACCGATCTAACACCCACTGACAAGGTATTCATGATGAATTTAGATCAAAGCGAATTTGTTGGTTTCTCCTACATGAATCCCGACTATGTAGTGCCACTATAAAAACCCTGCGAATGCAGTGAAAACTAAAACGAACAAAAACAAACAACAAGCAAAAGAAAAAGGAACAAGAACAAGTGGCAAAAGCTCTAGGTACAAAACACTACTACTACTACTACAACTCGAGTATAGTAATAAAACAAGTCCAATGATTGAAATTTATTTAAAAGAAAAGAATATTGAAGAAAAGTTTGTTTGAGCCAAACAAACACTCTAGAACATTGGCACGTCTCTCCAAAATTCAAAAGTAAACTAATGAATTGATATTGTTTTATTTAAAAGAAATTTATTATAATTATTATTATTGTTATTATTATATTTTTAAGTAAAAAAAATATTTGTATAATTTAAAAGAACTTTATGCGAATTAACAAAAAAAAAAAAGACAAAGCAATATTATTTAAGTTTTAAGTTATAACAAAGAAAATATTATTACAGAAACAAAAACAAATAATAAATTTTTAATTAAAAAAAGTTAATTTTGTTATAAAATTATTTTCGTTTTTTTATTTTGTATATGAATGAGCACTTTTTAGTTATTTTTTGTTGAAAGTGAGTTCTTAAAGCTTTTGCTTTTCATCTAAAGCTTTGAGAAGTTTTTTTTAGTTTTTTGAAAAATTTTCATTTTACTATTTGGTTTAACAATTTTTTGGTATTTATTTTTCATTACAACTTTTAAAAGCTGTTTTCTTTAATTAAATTATAAAAAGCTTTTTGAATTTCTGTATTTTTTTTTTTTTTTTTTTTGGAAAGTGTTAAACAATTTTATTCTTTTAACATATAGCATCACTTTTAAAAAAGCTTTCTGCTTAGCAGTTTTTGTTTAAACTAACTAATGAAAGTATTTGCCTTTAAAAGCTCTTTTCTTTGGTTAACCTATAAGAAGCTTTTTGTAAAGAAGCTTTTAGAATTACTGTATTTTTTTTTGTAAAGCGTTAAAAAGTTTTATTCTTTTATCATTAAACTTCACTTTTGCAAAAGCTTCCTGTTTAGGAGCTTCTATTTAATCAAACTTATGTAAGCATTTGCCTTTAAAAGCTCCCTTTTTTGGTTAAACTATAAGAAGCTTTTCTTAAATGAGGTTTTTGAATTATTGTATTTTTATTGTAAAGCGTTAAAAAGTTTTATTCTTTTATCATTAAACTTCACTTTTTCAAAAGCTTTCTGTTAAGGAGCTTCTATTTAATCAAACTTATGAAAGCATTAACCTTTAAAGCTTTTGTTTTTAACATATTATATACTTTAAGTTTATTTAAAAAGATTTTCTTTAAATTTCTACTTATTTTTCAAATAAAAGCTTGTTTCATAAAAGCTTAAGACATATTGAAGCTTTTGTCATCAAACCTTTTAATAACAGGTTTTAAATATGTTTTTCAGAAACTTTTATTTACAGATTTTTCCATTAAAGTTTTTAAAAGCTTTTTTTAGTTAAAGTCTTTAAAAGCTTTTTAAAGCTTTAAACGTTTTCTTCAAGAAAGTATTTCTTATACTTTTTTATAACTTTTCCCCCTTAAGCTTATGATTTATCGAAGCTTTTTTATAATAAATTTATTAATTTAAAACCACCTAAAGCTTTCAAAGGCTTTTCTTATTTAAGTTTTTCTTGAAATTAAAAAAAATGTTTCTTTAAATTTCTTTCTTGAGTTTAAACTTTAACAGTTTTTCTCATTAAATATTTTTTTTATAAAAAGCTTTTTCTATAAACTGTTTAAAAGCTTTTTTCTATAAATAAAGCTTTTTTTCACTAAATTAATTTTATTAAACCTTTTAAAAGTCCTTATTACCTCTTAAGCTTTAAAAGTTTTTCTATTACAATATTTTTTTATAAAAAGCTTTTTTTATAAATCTTTTAAAAGCTTTCTTCATTATTATGTAAATCTTGTGAAAATCTGTTTCTTTACTTCTTTTTACATCTTTTAAATTCATTAAAAGCTTCTTTTCTATAAATATTGTAAAAGCTTTTTTCACCAAAATTTTTCTATTCAACCTATTGAAAGCTTTTATTATGTCCAAAGCTTTAAAAGTTTTGTCATAAGAAGCTTTATTCTATAAATCTGAATCCTTTTAAAGCTCCTTTTCATTTAAGTAGTTTTTTTAAGTTTTTTCAAGTTTCTCTTTTATTAAAACCTTTTAAACAAGGTTTTGGTTACTTAAAGCTTTCGAAAGAAAGCTTTTATATTTATATATTGACATTAAAGCTTTTGAAAACCTTATTTTATACTTTTTATTTTCATTTCGTAAGGGATTTAAATACCTTTAAGTTTTTCTCCATTCAAAGCTTTAATGTTGAGCTTTTTCGAACTATTTAACAACATATCGAATAAGAAAAGCAATAAAAAATGTCCTCAACGTTTTTTTCTTATAATAATTTTAGTTTTTAACATTTTTCTTAAGTATTTTTAATTAAAAATAAATGTTTATTTAATAAAATAAAACCATAGCTTGTAAGCTTTCTTAACATAACAATCATTATCTCCAAACTCTACTCCATATTCAGTAATATTTCCATTTTTCACTCAAAATAAACATTAGCCTATATTTAGGCATATAAAACAAACTCAAAGCCTACTTTTAGGCTTCATAGCAAACCCACAAAAAAACATAAAATCACTGAAAAAAAAAAACTTTGTAAAAATTCTATAAACTCGTTATTACTTTAAAAACCAAAGCAATATGCGCTACATCGTATAGTTTAAAATGAAATAAAACTAAATTTTAAGAACATTAGATACAATTAAAGCTAAAACTGAATAAATCACCCTAAAATCTGCTATATAGAACAGAATCAAATACATATCTATGAACATCAGTCTTGAAAACAACATAAACAACAAAAATATATAGAAATCAAAAAATAAACCTTAACTAACTTCTAATACTTTTTGAAACTCATGAAATGAACTGAAAAACTGTCTTGAAACCATTAAACAAGATGAAAGCTTTTCAGTTAGCAAAAGAAACCCTAATTAAACCAAAAACAACTTTCTTTAAATTCTTACAAAGACTTTCTATCAAAACTCTTCGCTAAAACTTTCACAAACATTGAAATGAAGTTAGTTCTAAAAGTAAAGCTTTGTAAGCTTTTAAAAGCATACTAGATTAAAAGATTACAACTTGGTGCTGTTTAAAAGCTTTTTGCAAAACCTCTTTTTAAAGTTTTCTTTTTGGTTCATTAATGAAACTTTAAGACGACTTTTTACTAAAGCTTTAAAAATGTTTTTTTCATCAGATCTTTTACAAAGCCTCGGTATTAAGGATAGGCTTAAAAGCTTTTAATCAGACTTTTTTAGAAGTTTTTTTTGTTCATTAAACAGTTTTTCATCACAGCTTTTACAAAGCCTCGATATTAAAGATTGGCTTAAAAGCTTTTTACATATGTAAATATTTTTTAATTGAAGCTTTTAATCTGGCGTTTTTTTGAAGATTTTGTGTTCATTAAAGCTTTAATGAAACTTTATAAAGCCTTTTCCAAAATAGCTTTTCAAAAGCATTTTTCAACTTTTAAAAAGTTTTTGAATTAAAAACGTTTCTTTATATTAACATTTTAAAAAGCTTTTATAAACATGTTTAAGCTCTTTACATACCAGTAAAAATTGGTTTTCATTAGATGTGAATTTATTGAATACAGCTTTAAGCTTGATTTTTTATTTAAGCTTTTAAAAAAAAATTATATTTCACTAAAGTTTTTGAAAAGCTTTTGATTTTATGTTTTGTTTTAAAAGCTTTTTAGCATATATTTTTCTTAGATCCACAATAAGCTCAGCTTTTGGCATTACATTAAAGCTATTAAAAGCCTAATTTTACCAGATATTTTATAAAGCTTTTGATTTATTCGATATAGAAATTTAAAAAGCTTCTCTTTATTAAATCAGGTTTTAAATTACAGCTTTAGAAAATCAATCTTAAAAAGAGCTTCCGAAAAGCTTTCAAATTCAATATTAGCTTTATAAATATAAGAAAGCAATTTTTCCCTTTCAAGATTCTAAAAGCTTTTATAAACTTAGTTCTGTTATGAATATGAATTTTGCTTTTAAAGTTAATTACTTTAAAAGCTTTTTATGCTTTATCGATAACAGTTGTAAACATGATTTTTATTTAACTGCATTAGGGAACTTCTTCGTAAAAGCTTATAAAAAGCATTCTTCGAAATTGCTGCTAAAAAGCTTGATATTTATTAAGGATTTTTTAATAGAGCTTTCAGTCAAATTTAAATTAAGCTTTCTTCATAACATGAACAGAAGCTCTGGTGAAATAAAGCTTAGCTGTAAAATTTTTTAGCATAATAAAGCTTTTTCAATAAAACTTGTTAAAAAAATGGTTTAGAAGCTGTATTTTCATAAAAGCTTTTTTCAGACAATTTTTTAATAAAATAAAAAACAATGTTTTCCTTTAAAGCTTTATTAAAAAAAAAATATTTTGATATTTAGCTTGGTAACTCTAAAAAGCTTTTTACTTTAAGAAATTTCAAAAGCTTTTGGAAGCTGTAGTTTCATAAAATCTTTTTTCATACAAATTGTTAATAAAAAAAGGAAACTTTATTACAAAAAAGCTTTGATATAAAGCTTTTTACTTGAAAGATTTTCAAAAACTTTTAATAATCAACCAGATTTTTTTTTAAATATCTTTTTGTTTATACTTAGTATCTCAATTATAGTAAAAAAGCTAAAAGTAGACCAAACCTTCTTTCTAAAAGAAATTAAGTGAAAGCTCTTTTCTTTTCAGGAAAGTTTTTTTTTAATTATTGCTCATATTTTCTATAAATTAAGCTCAAATAAACTTAACAGCTTTCCAAAACTGTCTTTGTGAAACTTTATTCCTTCAAAGTCTAGAAAAATGCTTAAACGTTATTAAAAGCATTTCAAAACCAACAATTTTCCAAACTTTCTTTCCTTCAAATTTCTTAAATGAATTAAAAAAATGCAAAAAAAAAATTGGAAAAAAGCTTCCAAACAAGGGAGCTTTAAAATTTTATTAATAAAAATCTTAGTAAATATATAAAAAATACAACAAAAAAACACAAACTCGTTTCAAAATAATGTCTGCCCCTGCATTACAAAAAAGCGAGTATAATTTATAAACTTAAAATAGAAAAAAAAGCAAAAACGAAAAAGTTTTTATTTAAACATTTTATTAACAAAAAAAATCATAATAAATTATTAAAAATTAAAGTAAAACATTTTTTTTATTAAATAATTATTTTTGGTGTTTTTAAGCAATAATTAAATTAAATAAATAGGAGTCTACAAGTACCACAAGTGAAAAAAATAATAGAAAAACTAAAAAAAATAATTTAAGAATTTAAAAAAATAAAACTAAAAAAAATTCAAAAATATAAATTAAGAATTATAAGAAAAAACAAGTCTTCAAAAAAATATTATTAATATAGTTGTTTAAAACTCATACATTAATACAAAAAAATCATTAAATATTTTAAGCTTTAAATAAATTAAACCACTTTATGAGTGTTAGATAAACATAACCTAACTATTTCAAAAAAACAATTTACATTTAACTAGGAAACTATTTAAACACTTTTAGAACTTTTTTAGTCAAGCCTATACTATAGTCAAGACTATAGTAATGACTATAGCCAAGACTGTAGTCAAGACTATAGTAAAGACTATAGTCAAGACTATAATAAAGACTACAGTTTAGTCTATAATCAAGACTATAGTTTAGTCTATAGTCAAGATTATAGTATAGTCTATAGTCAAGACTATAGTTTAGTCTATAGTCAAGATTACAGTTTAGTTTATAGTCAAGACTATAGTTTAGTCTATAGTAAAGACTATAGTTTAATCTATAGTCAAGACTATTGTAAAGAATATAGTTTAGTCTATAGTCAAGACTATAGTTTAGTCTATAGTCAAGACTATAGTTTAGTCTATAGTCAAGACTATAGTTTAGTCTATAGTCAAGACTATAGTTTAATCTATAGTCAAGACTATAGTTTAATCTATAGTCAAGACTATAGTCTAATCTATTGTCTATAGTTAAGACTATAGTCTAGTCTACAGTCAAGACAGTAGTAGTAAATACTTTAGTCAAGACTATAGTCTAGTCTATAGTCAAGACTATAGTCTAGTCTATAGTCAAGACTATAGTTCAGTCTATAGTCAAGACTATAGTTTAGTCTATAGTCAAGAGTATACTTTAGTCTATAGTCAAGACTATAGTTTAGTATATAGTCAAGACAATCGTAAAGAATATAGTTAAGACTATAGTCAAGACTATGGTTAAGACTATAGTCAAGTCTGTAGTCAAGACTATAGTTTAGTCTATAGGCAACAGTGTAGTTAAATCTATAGTCAAGACTATAGTTTATCCTATAGGCAACACTACAGTTTAGTCTATAGGCAAGACTACAGTTTAGTCTATAGTCAAGACTATAGTTTGGTCTATAGTCAAGACTATAGTTTAATCTATAATCAAGACTATAGTCTAATCTATAATCAACACTATAGTTTAGTCTATAGTCAAGACTATAGTTTAGTCTATAGTCAAGACTATAGTTTAGTCTATAGTCAAGATTATAGTTTAGCCTACAGTCAAAACTATAGTTTAGTCTACAGTCAAGACTATAGTTTAGTCTACAGTCAAGACTATAGTTTAGTCTATAGTCAAGACTATAGTAAAGAATATAGACAAGACTATATATAGTAAAGACTATACTCAAGACTATAGCCAAGTCTGTAGTCAAGACTATAGTTTAGTCTATAGGCAAGAGTGTAGTTTAGTCTATAGTCAAGACTATAGTTTAGCCTACAGGCAAGATTACAGTTTAGTCTATAGTCTATAATCAAGACCATAGTTTAGTCTATAGTCAAGATTACAGTTTAGTTTATAGTCAAGACTATAGTTTAGTCTATAGTCAAGACTGTAGTTTAGCCAAGACTATAGTTTAGTCTATAGTCAAGACTATAGTTTAGTCTATATTCAAGACTATAGTTTAGTCTATAGTTTAGTCTATAGTCAAGACTATAGTCTAATCTATTGTCTATAGTTAAGACTATAATCTAGTCTACAGTCAAGGCAGTAGTAGTAAATACTTTAGTTAAGACTATAGTCTAGTCTATAGTCAAGACTATAGTTTAATCTATAGTCAAGACTATAGTTTAGTCTATAGTCAAGACTATAGTTTAATCTATAGTCAAGATTATAGTCTAATCTATTGTCTATAGTTAAGACTATAATCTAGTCTACAGTCAATTCAGTAGTAGTAAATACTTTAGTTAAGACTATAGTATAGTCTATAGTCAAGACTATAGTTTAGTCTATAGTCAAGACTATAGTCTAGTCTATAGTCAAGACTATAGTCTAGTCTATAGTGAAGACTATAGTCTGATCTATTATCTATAGTTAAGACTATAGTCTAGTCTATAGTCAGGTTTAGTTTATAGTCATGAATATATTGTTCAGTCTACAGACTTGACTAAAGTTTAATCTGTAGTCCTGACTATAGTCTTGAGTGTAGATTAGTCTATAGTCCTGACTTAAGTTTAGTCTATAGTTTTGCCTATTGTTCAATCAATTGTCAATCAATAGACTAGACTATAGTCTAGTCTATAGTTCTGACTAAAGATCAGTCTATAGTCTTAGCAATAGCTCAATCTGTATTCTATAGTCTTGATTATAGTTTAGTTTATTGTCTTGACTATAGTTTAGTCTCGACTATAGTTCAGTATATAGTCTTAGCTAAAGCTTAATCTATAGTCTTGACTATAGTTGCGTCTATAGTCTTGATTATAGTTTAGTCTATAATCTTGACCTTAGTTTAGTCTCTTGTCTAAACTGGAGTTTGGTCTAAACTCTAATCTAGCCTAAACCTAAAACTCACACACAACAAGTGCTTTAAATTTTCACTTAAAACATCAAAATTCTTTTAAATTAAAGCAAAACTTTAGCTTTAATATTATAAAACCAACTACTAAAGCATACTTTAGGGTAACATTAGTAAAAAAAAAAAACAAAATGTTGCCCATATTTACATACAACAGAAATTTTACGAATAACCTAGCCAAACCTTTCAAAAAAATAAAAGGTTTAAAATTAACATTTCGTTATTACAATGCATATAAAATAAAGCATATTTTTAGGAAATCTAAAAATATGCATAAAAGTTAAATTAGCATTTCCCCCCTTTTTGCGAATAAAATTTAGAAAGAAAAATTAACATAAAGTTAGGCATTATAAAGGCTAATAAAAGCATGTTATGGTATTGTTTGTAAATTTTATTAAAATTTTACACTTAAGCCTTTAGGGAGAATGTTTAGCATACTTTAAGGCTATTATTAATTAAAAATGTAATAAAATTGTGAGAATAAACCATATAAATTGATAAAAACTAGGTTTTTATTTTGACTATAGCCTAGCCTATTCTCTAGTGAATAGAATGGTCTATAGTATAGTCTGTAGTCCAGTCTATAGCCTTTAATTAAAGTTTCTATGGAATTGAGTTTCTTTAAAACTTTTTCTCCAAATATTTGCTTTATTTTTTATCTAAACAACTTAACAAAAAAAAGACCTTATCTAAACTAAATTTAAGAACATTTTTAAGCTAAAACATCATTATCAATCAAGCGAAAATAAAAAAGAAAATCATACTATATATATAAATATATTTTATAACTTACTTTATAATTATAAAAATAAAAATAATTAAATACTAGTAGCAAAGCTATATTTATAACTAAACTAATTGAAAAAAATAAAACTATTTAATATAAAATATTATTATTATTAATATTTAATAAAACAAAAAAAAAACTCGGAGCATTAGTACCTATACTATCTTAAGTTTAAGCCAAAAAGAAAACAAAATATTTTCTTCTATTAAAAGGTAAATGAATATGAAAAATTAAAAAAAAATAAATTAAAAAAAAATATATATTAAACAAATTATAGACTTTATAATACAACAACAAAAACTTTATATACACTAAATTAATAAAGAAGAAAAAATAAATTAGAGTTTAAAAAAAGGGTACCAAATATTACATACTCTAGTCTTGACTATAGTTTAGTCTATATAGTCTGGACATTTTTGAGCTATAAACTTGATTATAGTTTACTTGATAATAGTCTTGACTATAGTTTTTTTAGTCTTATCCCAACAAATGTTAACACTTTTTATTATAATTATTTAATATATTTAAAAAAAATTAGAAATTTTTAAAAAAATTTAACCACAAAAAAATCTCAAAAACAAAAATTAATTTTCTTTCAAACATGTTTAGTAAATTTAATTAATTTATATTACTTATAAATAATTTTCTTAAGGTTTTTTTTAATAAACTAAAAAAAATTATAAAAACACTTAAAAAAAATAAACTTGAAACATATTTAAATAAACTCATCTTTATTATACAATTTATTACTTATATAGAACACACTTCTTATCAACTTGAAATAGTAGTAAGTTTTCAAAAAGAAAAAACAAATTTCCATAAAATTATTTAATTTTAAACTACAAATCAAAACAAATTAAAAAAAAATAATAAAAATAATTTTAAAATAATTTATTAACTTAATAAAGGAGTAAAAAATAAATAAATAAATAAATAAAATTCATAAATCTTAATGTAATGCTCATTTCAATATATAACTATAATACTATCAATTGCCTAAATAAATTGTATAACTTTAATTGTATTTAAAGATAATGATGAGAAAAGAAAATTTAAGAAAAAAAATTTAAAATCAAATTATGAAAAAAAGATTTAAGTAAAAACCTAAAATTATACTATACAATAAAGAAATAAAAAAAACTAAATTCTTTAAATCGTAAATCTAATAAACTGTTTTATTTTGAGAATTACATATACAGACTACAATATAGACATAATTATGAAGTAGGACTTTAAACTGGACTATAGGTGTACTTTAGTCTAGAACATAGACTCAGCTATACGATAGACTATTCAACTCTACAGTTAGACTTAATGCCACAGGGATATGGAAGCCAAACCGACATGATCATGCTTCTATTTTGGGGAATATAACTTGCATTCCCGAGAATATCTTTTACGCTACTTCCGGACAAAAAAAATCACAGTTAAAATGTCAAACGAATCATTCTTCTCAGAGGGTTAAACACTTGACATCTATACTAATGGATCTAAGTGCTCAACAGGTGTGGATGGTAGAGTCTTTATCCCCCGCTTTAATAGGGCGATGTGTTTTAGGCTAGACAAATACTAAAGCGTCTTATAGGCTGAAATCTTAAGCTTTAAAAGGTCGGTTAACTAGATGTGATACTATAGAACATGCAATGGAAATATTCGAATTTGTAGTGACAGTAAACCTGCTTTAAAATCTATATCTCTACTATATGTTAGACTATATAGTAGACTACGCGCTAGAACAGACTAGACTAAAAACTAAAACTTAGACTGAGCTATACGCTAGATCTAGACTATAATTTGAACATAAACTTAATAGACTAAATAGACTAAACTAATCTATAGAGTCGAGTATACAGTAGACTTTAAACTAAACTGTATATTAGACTATATAGTAGACTACAGGCTAGAATATATAGCAACCTAAAGTACATACTAAGCTAAGTTTATAAACTATAAACTAAACACTAGCCTGTGCGATAAGCTATAGACTAGAATACCGACTTAACTACAATCTAGACTATAGACTAGATAATGCAGTAAATTATAGACTAAACTATAGATTAGAGTATTTACAATACTACCGTCTAAAACACATAAAACATACTATAGTATATGGAAAATTAAAGCTAATACTAAGCTAAGTTTATAAACTAGATTAAGAATATATTCTGAGCTGCTCCAATATTAAACAGTCCTTTAGGTAAGTTACTCAAAATCTTTTACAGCTTTCACCTGTCAGCCTCCAAAGCTCATTGATAACAACGTTGATTTCTTGTCCCCAACGTCAGTGACAAAGAATCATTTCTTTTTACTTCGTTTTACAAATTGAAGCACTTTTTGATTATTATATTTTTAAAACTTTTACACGACATAAAACTTCACATGTTTACCGCTTCATAATTTATTAAGAACAATAAGAGATTGCGTGCTTTAGGCTGGAAATTTTTATAAAATCATCATCATCACAGATATATCAAGTGTAAATATAACATTATAAAAAGCATATAATAATTTCTTAAAAAAAATACCAAAAAAGTGACACATGATATAATTACAGGAATGTCTTGTTAAAAAAACAAATGTTTTAAAACTAAAGGCCATAAAAGATACTAAGAGAAAGACACTAGATTTTGCTTTTTGTTAAGGAAAGCCTTATTACAATAAGGATAGCAGCCGTGATAGTAAAACTTTCTTATTGTCTTTACTTAGATGTCTTGCTTTTTAAGATTAGATTAAAAAAATTAATCAAATAAACTAAAACTAAACTAAATCTTTGGTTTAAAACTAACAATTAGTATTATTTTTGTTCTCTCCTAATCAAATATAACATTTGCCATTTGTTAGGGAATTCTTTAGTTTAGGACGATTACGTTTCAATTCAAACTCATATAAAGCCAAACCAAATTGATGTATAAACGATGAAAACTGTTTACTAAAATATGAAAAACTTAGCTCAGGTTCTTGCTCTAAACTACAATAACCCTTTAGATTATCTTCCGACCAATGAGGAGGATCTATTATGGCAGGATGTCGACCCAAAAACTGAGGAAATGCTTCGGTAGATAGATGAGGATAAAAAATACGTTTGAGATCATAAGTTAGATAGGATACATTGCTTTGTTGCAAAACATAGTCGAGATCATCGCTTAGGGAAGAGGGTAGGGCTAGAAAAACACGATATCTAATTTTTTTACTTTCCTTTTTTAGTTCATTATTTGCTATTATAAGTTTAAGTTTGGAAATAACATTTTTCAAATCCATGCCACCATATTCATAAAGATAGAAATCTTTTTGTTTTTTATAACGTTGTTTGGTTTGGCGATTAAAATGTACCGTCTGAGAACTAGGTAAGTTGATAAACGAGAGCGGTACCATATAGGTATGTGAGGTAATCAGATGAAAATGTTGATCGGGAGATTTGAGTTTAACAGCTTGTTCAAAATATTGTGTCAAAGGAAATATGCCGGCTTGATGTATGAAACCAAAGAATACGGTTAAGGTTATATTGGAAATATACCAGATTTTCAAAACATACACAGCCGATACTTTAGAACACAGTATTTTATCATATAAAAGCCGGAGCCAAGGATGTTCCATGCGAAAGGGATAGTGAGCTGAGAAGCCCGTTAATAACTTGGGTCCGTGTAAAAGTATAATGGGAAATGTAAAGGGTATAAGAAATCTAGGCTCTTGATGATTGATAAGAGAAAGAAAGAATAAAGGTATAAATATAGCACCCGACATAAGACCCACTATACTTTGTGCTCTAGGTAAACCCTGGTATTCAGCACGAAAGAACCTAATCATCATGTGGGCAAAAGAAACCAAAGCTATGATACCCAAAATGCCATAAAGTAAAGGAATATTAACAAATAAATGTATATACTTGGGATGTAAACCATGTTCGGCAGTTTTCTTAGAGTCTAGATTATATTTAATAAAATTCCAAGGAGTAAATACAAAATTATCTATACTTATATGGCCAGTTTGTATTTCTCCCGCGGTTAAATGTTGATAATACAAAGAGTCGCAAAATATAAAGAAAACTGTGCAGGGTATGGCACTTAAACAAAACAAAATCATGCGTAAATGAAAATCTAAAAAAGTAACAGTCTTAGTGCCCATTCCTCTCAACAGCCAATAGAAAACCATGGGTGAACCGAATAAAAGAAAAGTAGGACGATTGAATACACCTGCCACACAAACAGAAGACATGGCAAAGAGCCTATTAAAGTTATGCGGTGGTAAAGCGGTCTTCAGTTTCCATATTTTAACACGTTCTCCTATAGAAGCAGCCTTATCGTATTTTTCCTCTAGAAATTCCTTTTTATAAACCACCGTATTAGTGGTAATCATGCATTCAGCCACCATATATAAAAGCAAAGAACACAAAGCCATTTCTATGGTATTCGAAAAGGTATGAGTGCCAAACACTAACATAACCCAACTACTGCCCAAAGCTAATAAACGTATCTCATATCTTAAGCTATACAAACAGCATACTCGATACAATGACCAATCATTAACAAATGATAATAAACAATAGATTAGGCGTGGGAATACCAAATAAGTATAACTAACTAATATATCTATACTTAGGTATTCCTTGAAATAAACAGCAAAGAATTCCAAAAAACTCCAGGGCACTCTTAACAGCATAAAGGGTAGTGTTATACTGCGCACCGGTAAAGTGTTGTTAAATTCCCAAGTTCTTACATGCTCCAAACGAAAATGATCACCTACAACACCATAAAACACAGAATTATCTTTGTCATAGAAAAAATAAGCATACAAAAACTTACCATTTATCACTTCCACTGTTTGAAAAAATTCATCGGGATGCACATAACCCAATTGAGGTATAAACACTAGCACTATACGCAATACGGCAAAAAATAAATAAGTACACAGATTTTCATCACTATTGGTACGTTTTCGAAACCATAATTGATTAATATTTGTGGCTAATTTCATATTTATTTTATTATAATTTTTTAATGAATGAAAATTTTATGAAAAAATCAAAACATTTCTTTGATGCAATTTATTAAGGGGTGACGTGATGACATTTAAAAGCATTCACAATAGTTTGTTATTGTTTTGCCAACCAAAATTTGTTGTTTGTGTGTGTAGCGGTGAGTGTCACAAACGAATCACAATAGCTGAACAGCTGTTTTAAAATGTTGTTCATTAAGAGATTATTTTATTGAAGTTGAGCGATTTTATTTATTTTATCGGAATACTATTATTGAATATGAGCGTTTTTTATTGCATTTGGAAGACCAATAGACTGTAGTCTTCTGTCTAGAATAAACTCTATAATATATATAGTCTTATTCACTAGACTATTGACTGAAATATATACTAGCCTGAAAATAAGATTATACGCTATAGATTGGACTATTGTGGGGACAAGAGATTTCTTTGGTCTACAGATTGTGTTAAAACCTGAACCATAGATTGAGCTCTATTCTGGACACAGTGTTACAACTACAACTGAACTATAACTGAATTAGAACTAAACTAGAACTGAGATAAATCTGAACTAGAACTGAACTAGAAATGAACTAGAACTGAACTAGAACTAGAACTTAACTAGAACTGAACTAGAACTGAACTAGAACTGAACTAGAACTGAACTAGAACTGAACTAGAACTGAACTAGAACTGAACTAGAACTGAACTAGAACTGAACTAGAACTGAACTAGAACTGAACTAGAACTGAACTAGAACTGAACTAGAACTGAACTAGAACTGAACTAGAACTGAACTAGAACTGAACTAGAACTGAACTAGAACTGAACTAGAACTGAACTAGAACTGAACTAAACTAAAACTGATCTAACACTGAACTAGATCTGAGCTAGAACTGAACTAGAACTGAACTAGAACTGAATAAAACTGAACTAGAACTAAACTAGAACTGAACTAGAACTGAACTAGAACTGAACTAGAACTGAACTAGAACTGAACTAGAACTGAACTAGAACTGAACTAGAACTGAACTAGAACTGAACTAGAACTGAACTAGAACTGAACTAGAACTGAACTAGAACTGAACTAGAACTGAACTAGAACTGAACTAGAACTGAACTAGAACTGAACTAGAACTGAACTAGAACTGAACTAGAACTGAACTAGAACTGAACTAGAACTGAACTAGAACTGAACTAGAACTAGAACTAGAACTAGAACTAGAACTAGAACTAGAACTAGAACTGAACTGAACTAGAACTAGAACTGAACTAGAACTGAACTAGAGCTGAACTAGAACTGAACTAGAACTGTACTAGGACTGAATTAAAATTGAAATAGAACTAAACGATAATTGAATTAGAACTGATTTAGAACTGAACTAGAATTTTACTAGATCTAAACTAAAATTTAACTAAAACTGAACAAGAACTTAACTAGAAATTAACTAAAACTGAACTAGAATTTCTGGACTATTGACAAGATTATAACTGCCTGGAATAAAATCCAGTATGAAGTCTATTCTTCTCTCTCATATTCACATATTCTCTTTAACATATAACTCTCTTACAATAAAACGGTAAAAAGCACAAGTATTTTTATCATAAATATCAACGTAATATTGTCATAAATTACCATATAATGAGTACATTTGTTTTGCTTATGTATTCAAACAAAACAATTACTAATTTTTCTTTTATTTTTTGCAAAAAAAAAAAAAAACAAAACAAAACATGTTTCTTATCTTTTATCCCGCTAGACAATTAACATTCACACGCATACTGCGTTACATGCAATATAAACAAAATAAAACAGGAAAAAAGTAAGAGAAGAAACAGCAAGTGTAACGGTTTTTTTTTTGGCATGTCAAACCAAAAGAACTGACAAATATGAAAAACAGTTGATTGACAGTCTTCAGCAGGTGAAGTTTGAACGCAAAAAAGCCAACAGAAAAAGTTATTAAACGGGAAAAGGAAACGGAAAATATCTAGAACTACAGCCTAGAAGTATGCAATGTATAGAAAGTACAAAGTCTTATTACAACAATACATCGTCAGCACTATTAGCCTCTATATTAGCCACCAGCACTAACAACAACTCCTTCAACTCTGAGGAAGCCTCAAACTCACACACCTTTAGCCAAGAATCGGGCGAAATAACAGAATGTGTGTGGCGTCGTAGTGAGTTATCAGCTTTGGAATTTGTTATTTATGCTTTTGTGGTGCCTTCGTTGGCATTTTTTGGTTTATGTGCCAACTTTATAAATGCCATTGTCTTTATGAGACCCAAAATGACACCGTCAGCCTTTAGTTATTTGGCTGCTCTCTCTTGGCTCGACTGTATATCGTGTATGCTAATAACCCTGACAGCTTTTTCACGCAGTTTTCTCTATTCGAGCACATTTTGGATGGCCTATGATTTTCAGTGGCAAACCCCTTTGTTTGGCATAACCACCGGAGCAGCAAATCTCATATTGGCCTGTGTTAGTTTAGATCGTTTTATTTATTTGCATTGGGGCATACCGAATGGCACACCTAAGTTTTGTAGACGTTTCGTGGCTAGAAGAATGATTTTTGCTGTGATTTTATTGGCGATTATAGTGAATGTGCCCTATTTTTGTGTATTTGTGGTAAATGATGATGGAACATTTGAAACAACGGCATTTTACTTTTCAAAGTGAGTAATTTACATTTTAAGTTCACACTATTTTTTTGTATTTTGTTTGCGATTATGAAAGGAAAAGGATAAATTTTTCTTTCTGTTATGATGTTTTGATAATAATGGATTTGTTTTGTCGCTTCAAAAATTTACTACCGTTATAAATTAATGTAATTTTTTTAATGCCTGATAAGATAAGAATGAAAAAAGTGGCCAGATGTTTGTAAGTTTTCTAACCCTGAATGGGAAGAGAAAAATGGCCAAAATTCTAAAATGGATTATTCAAAATTAATCTACAACTGAACTAGAACTGAACCAGAACTGAACTAGAACTGAACTAGAACTGAACTAGAACTGAACTAGAACTGAACTAGAACTGAACTAGAACTGAACTAAAACTGAACTAAAACTGAACTAGAACTGAACTAGAACTGAACTAGAAATATAACTAAACTAGAACTGAACTAGAACTGAACTAGAACTGAACTAGAACTGAACTAGAAATAGAACTAAACTAGAACTGAACTAGAACTGAACTAGAACTGAACTAAAACTGAACTAGAACTTAACTAGAACTGAACTAGAATTGTACTAGAACTGAACTAGATCTAAACTAGAACTGAACTAATACTGAACTAGAACTAAACTAGAACTGAACTAGAACTGAAATAGAACTGAACTAGAACTGAACTAGAACTGAACTAGAACTGAACTAGAACTGAACTAGAACTGAACTA
>NC_060954.1:7686532-7688456 GCF_022045245.1 Lucilia cuprina
CTAGTTCAGTTCTAGTTTAGTTCTAGTTCAGTTCTAGTTCAGTTCTAGTTCAGTTCTAGTTCAGTTCTAGTTCAGTTCTAGTTCAGTTCTAGTTCAGTTCTAGTTCAAATCGAGTCTATTTCCAGTTTAGTTCAGTTCTAGTTTAATTTTAATTCAGCTTTAGTTTAGTTCGAGTTCTATGCATTACTTAAAAAATCCTAATCAGAGTCTCAAATAAAATAGTTTCAGAAAATTAGTTTTATTCTTTATTCTACTATTTCTAAATTAAATGAAGGATTATCAAATGATTGCTTTACATTTTCTAAACATATAACAGAAATTTCCAGCTCTTGTCGCGCACTTTTTCCCTGGCTCGTCACATCTAAAGTGCTTTCATCTGGTCCATTTTCGTTCTCCTCATAACAATGAATATCACTCAAACTATGACCGTTAAAATCGGTACTCACATTATTTGGACCCTCATTATTAGCACACTCTGAATTTTTATGTTTCTTCTTTCGCGAACTGCAAGTTTTATGCCAACAGCTGGCCAAGGCCAGACAACCCATAAAACGAAAGCAGACATCCGATGCACCCTTAAGGCAATTAAAAAATTCTGGCACAAAGGAGGGATTTATCACAGCGTATACTATAATATTCATGCTAAGTTGTATGGCATTTAGCGTTATGCATATGACCTCTAAACGTTGCATGGTTTTAAAATCTACTTTCGAAACATCACCTCCATAAAGTAGATTAACGGCACTTTTGCGTGAGGTTAAATGGGCGGGCAACTCACCCACTAGATAAAGTGTTATGACAATGATAATGGTAACGGTTAGTTTCATTTGATGCTGAAAGTTAAACATTTTCATGTAATTATTCGATTTTTTAGTCATTTAATTATTTATTTACCTTATAGCGATTTTGGGCATTTTTATTGCTAGCATTGGCATAATTACTTTGACATTTTTTACTTTGTTTAGTCCATTGGCAGAAGGCAATTAAAATGGCTGTATTTCCTACCATTAAAAATATGGCCGGCAATAGAGTAAGCAGGATAAAAGTAAACCAATTGTGAATCATATAATATCTGTAAGAAAATATTAAATATTTCTATAACTTCCTGGTTTTAAAATTAGTTGTGCCATCATTTGCTCTAACAAACAATTCTTATTAAATTACAATTAATTCATCAATTGATTTGTTTATTTCATTGTTTAATATGTTTAATATTGACACATAAGTATATATTCTAAGAAACGTCACTGATTAGGCGTGCTTCCATTTTAATCTGTGTTAAGTGTGTACTTGCTGCTTTTGTTATGAAAATATATATATTTATTTATATATGAATATTTAGGCGGTATTTTACTTAACGTCACATATAGTTAGAGATAATGATTTTTTAACCGTCTCTCCTATATTTTATCTCTGAAAATCGTTTTATCAATAGTGATTTGGCATAAATCTCTAAGTTGCCAGTTAAAGGTGATAAAAACTAGATTGAAATCAGGACTTTATATAGTAAATAGTAGAATAAATATAGGGACATAGTTTTGACTATAGACAATTCTATACTTAGTAAATATAACATAATATTCCGGACTATAGATTAGACTATTTACCTGACTATTAACTAAACTATACACCAGACTCAAGTCCAGATTATAAACTCGACAATAGTCAAGGCTATAAACCAGTTTAAATACTAGAATAGAGTTCAGAATACATAGTTCAGTTCTAGTTCAGTTCTAGTTCAGATCTAGTTCAGTTCTAGTTCAGTGTTCAGTTCTAGTTCAGTTCTACTTCAGTTCTAGTTCAGTTCTAGTCCAGTTCCTAGTCCAGTTCTAGTTCAGTTCTAGTTCAGTTCTAGTTCAGTTCTAGTTCAGTTCTAGTTCAGTTCTAGTTCAGTTCTAGTTCAGTTCTAGTTCAGTTCTAGTTC
>NC_060954.1:7688556-7720966 GCF_022045245.1 Lucilia cuprina
AGAACTGAACTAGAACTGAACTAGAACTGAACTAGAACTGAACTAGAACTGAACTAGAACTGAACTAGAACTGAACTAGAAAAGAACTAGAACTGAACTAGAACTGAAGTAGAACTGAACTAGAAACAATTTTTTTGCTAAGTGTAACAGAGTTGTTATTTTATCGGAATAACTGTGAATTAGCCATATAGCAAATATCAAAATAAAAGTTTTCGATACATGTAGTAGTTAAAACACAACGGTACTAGACGGTCGGTTAACAAAACTAAAGTAAAATAAAAATAAATTAAAAAAAATAATAAAATGTGAAGAATAACTGAGAATAATATGAATAAATATAAAATTCTTCTAAAGATTTAATTGGTATATATATTTAAAAAAAATTAACCTAAATAATAAGACTTATAAACCAAAGAATACTATACGAATGCAAATTTAATAATTTGAGTTAAATATTGATTTTTTCCAAATTGCATTTAATCCCAGTGGAGTCATAATAAAACGAAGCCAACAGCTGTTGCTAAAAAAAAACTATATACACTCACGTAAACATACATATGTAAACACTTGTATATAAATAACGGTAAAATACAACGGGAATTTGACCTATAAAATAAACGAACGATGGAAAAAACCGAACAAGAAGAAACATCAGACATCTTTGAGGAATGCAATAATATGGAAACAATTAAAGACGAGAATGAAGAATCCCTTCATGATCTTAATTTCCAGGCCCTAAGTGCCACAACTGATGAAGAATTGCAAGATTTTAACAATTACCAATCGAAAACCAATAACAATCATCATGTTGTACCCGTAGGGGTAATAATTTGTTTAATGACCCTCTATTTGGGTTTGACGAGTGTACAAAAATGTCTAGTAAGTTGTGTGGAAAATACCCTCATGACAGAACAAGAACAGCAGCAGAAAGAAGACATTTTAAGTTATTTACAAAAAGCGGAAAATCTTGATAATTCACAAATTCTCGAAAGACTTTTGGAATACAAAGATATATGCAAAGATTTGGAAGTATTTACCAAGGATATTAAGCCTAATGAAGAGGAGAAATATGAGGAAGATGACGTAGATGAAAATCATTATAATGAAGATGATACAAATGAAGTTCTCAAGGTTATAGAGGTCAGCGGTGTTGGTGATGTTGATGGTAGTGAGGAGGAAGATGCAGACGAAGGCAGTAATGAAAGTAGTAGTGGGGCCAGTGGTAGTGGAGACTGTGTTAAAGCCTCACGTCGTAAACTTAAAAAATCAAAATATTCTATTAAGACTACAAATTCTAAAAATGGTTTCAATAAATACAATAAATCGACCAAAGCCAAATATCAAAAAAATCACAAAAAGGAATTGAATCTCAATAAAAAGAACTCTACAGCAGAACCAATTATTTATCTATTTGCTCTAGTTTTTATCTATTTACTTCTAAAGGCTGCCTCGGATATTAATCAGCATTATAAATCGGTAAGTTTTTCAAAATTTTTAAACTGCTATTTAAGCATTTTTTATAAAAAAGTATTATCATGTCGTTACTTTCTCAGTTTGATCTCTATGTGGTTTTAAACCATAATTTTGAAGTTAAATATAAACAAATTATCATTATAGTCCTTATAAACTAGAAGTGGACTGGAATAAAACTAAACGAGATATAAACTAAAACAAGAACTGAACTACAACTAAAACTGAACTAAAACTGAACTTGTACTAAACTAGAACTAAACTAGAACTGAACTAGAACTGAACTAGAACGGAACTAGAACTGAACTAGAACTGAACTAGAACTGAACTAGAACTAGAATTGAACTAGAACTGAACTAGAACCTAGAACTAGAATTGAATTAGAACTGAACTAGAACTGAACTAGAACTTAACTAGAACTGAACTAGAACTGAACTAGAACTGAACTAGAACTGAACTAGAACTAAGAACTAGAATTGAATTAGAACTGAACTAGAACTGAACTTGAACTGAACTAGAACTGAACTAGAACTGAACTAGAACTGAACTAGAACTGAACTAGAACTGAACTAGATCTGAACTAGAACTGAACTAGAACTGAACTAGAACTGAACTCGAACTGAACTAGAACTGAACTAGAACTGAACTAGAACTAAACTAGAACTGAACTAGAACTGAACTAGAACTGAACTAGAACTGAACTAGAACTGAACTAGAAATGAACTAGAACTGAACTAGAACTGAACTAGAACTGAACTAGAACTGAACTAAAACTGAACTAGAACTGAACTAGAACTGAACTAGAACTGAACTAGAACTGAACTAGAACTAGAACTGAATTAGAACTGAACTAAAACTGAACTAGAACTGAACTAGAACTGAACTTGAACTGAACTAGAACTAAACTGAACTAGAACTAAACTGAACTAGAACTAAACTGAACTAGAACTAAACTGAACTAGAACTAAACTGAACTAGAACTAAACTAGAACTGAACTAAAATTGACCTAAAACTAATCTTAATCTTAATAGAATTTATGTCATTCATATAAAAGTCTGTTTTTTGATACATAACTGATTTACCTTATTGTCTAATTTTAAGAACAATTTCAGTTTTACGAACTCTTTCATATATTTAATGCACTTCTTTTGCTTTTCTTTCATGCTTCTACAACTTTTAGCAAAATAAAAGCGATAAACGTTTAAGACGTTGCTCTTTACAATCCTATGCCCAAACCCATCGACCGGATCGTCGAGCCTCAAAAGGTATTTCAGCTAAAAGTTTGCCGAAATTCTAAAAAAAAAATGTCAATGTCAACTATAGCATTTATTCAAAATATAATCAAAAGAAAATGAAAAAGAATTCCAATTCAAATCTAGAAAAAAAAACAAATTACAAAAAAGGTCCTTAACTAAGGAACATATTCTAAACTAGTAAAAATGTTATAATTTCAAAAAGTTTTAACGAAAACAAAGAAAAGAACTTTAACTAATAGCTTTAAAACCAAGAATATTTTAACTAAATGGAATTTTTACCCCCATACACTTTATATTCATATTAAATATTATATAGACTTATCAATATCAATAGTAAATGTGTGCAATTTTAAATGTACTTGTAGTTAAAAACAAACAAACCAAAAAAAAAAGAAAAAGTTTCAACTTTTCTTACTATCTCTGAATGTATGTACTGTAAATGTGATTAATATTTTATGTAACAACTTCTTTTTTTATAAAATTCCAAACAAAAAGTATTGATAATAAATCGAAAAAAAAAGAGTTTAAAGGCTAGAATTAAATTCTACTTTTTTCCCTTTTTCATTTATTATTAATACAGTTTTTTTAATATTTACTATCTATTTATCTCTTTGCCTCATTTTTAAAACACTTTTGTGAAATTTTCTATTAAATCACACACTCACAAACATTTTCTTAATAAACCAACTGATCTCTCCCTGACTGTATTTTTGTATATACTTATTATAGACTATTTATTATATATTTATAATTTTTTAGAAAAATTTATACATATTTAACTTTATATATTGTATAATGTATGAAATTAGAAATTTTATTGCAACTTACTATAAATGTGTAATTTAAATGTATGAACCAAGAAAAAAAATAACTGAATTTTAAACTTAATAAAAAAAAACTATTATTAAAACTCTATTGTTGCCTTTAACTACTGTCTCATGTTGTTGCCATTAATTTCTTTTTTAACACTTAATAAGAACACTACCAATCTCACAACCCGAAAACAAATTTCTATAATTTGCAATTTATTCACTATAAAAGTGTTTTTAAATTTTATTTATTGAACTAGAACTGAACTAGAACTGAACTAGAACTGAACTAGAACTGAACTAGAACTTAACTAGAACTAAATTAGAACTAAACTAGAACTAAACTAGAACTGGACTAGAACTGAACTAGAACTGAATTAGAACTGAACTAGAACTGAACTAGAACTGATCTAAAACTGAACTAGAACTGAACTAAAACTGAACTACAACTTAAGTAGAACTTAACTAGAACTGAACTGGAACAGAACTAGAACTGAACTAGAACTTAACTAGAACTGAACTAGAACTGAACTAGAACTGAACTAGAACTGAACTAGAACTGAACTAGAACTGAACTAGAACTGAACTAGAACTGAACTAGAACTGAACTAGAACTGAACTAGAACTGAACTAGAACTGAACTAGAACTGAACTAGAACTGAACAAGAACTGAAATAGAACTGAACTAGAACTAAGCTAAAACTGATGATGTTCCTAGTCTAGACATTTTTCAGTTCGTTTTATTGTTATCCCTTTAAAATTCTATTAATTATTTATATTAACCAATTACGCTTTATAAAATTTGTTCTATTTTTTTAATTTCCTTTCTCAACACTTTCTACACTTATTACTTTACACAAACAAATTATATTTGTGTTGTTTTGCTAATTTTCCTGAATTTTAATTAAAAAATAACTAAAATTTACAAACAAAATTATAAGAAACTTTACAATTTACTAGTAATTATCCTTTCTAACATCCTTTAATCATTCCCAACTAATGAATCTAATAAAAAATATATACAAAAGCAACAACAGAATTGGCTTTAAAACAAAAACAACAGCTACAACTACAACGTTTAAAAACATTATCCCGCTCCTCCAGTCAAGAACAACAAAATTATCATTATACTCATCATCATCAACAGCAACAACATTTAATGGATGCATCACCACAAAAAACTGAACAACAAGTTATTCAAAGCACTGGCTCACCCGTACGCTCTAAAGTTTACTATTCAAACAATTGGCAATTATTAAGACAGCATACCACCACACAATCTGTGGATAATTCCGATCTATTGATTGGAGCTCGTGGTAATGCAGGTAAATTGTAATTCGTTTTAGAATATTCATATAAAATGTTGTGTAAATTTCTTTAAAACTTATTATTTAAGAAATACATGCTACAATGATGGCCAGACGTTGTTCAGTGCCAGCTGCCCTTAACTATCAAAGGCAAAAGTTATCCACCAATGTTTCACCACTAAGTATTGTTAATGATCATGTTAATGTATCCCTAAGTAGACGTACCTCTATAACATCATCCTTACCTTTAGCTACAATGGATCCCATAGATAGTTTGGCACCAGAAACCAAGCGTAGAGTACGTATGATAAATAGACATTAGGTGGGGTTGTGTGTGGAGAAGGAATATAAAACATTGATGTTTATTTAATAAAATATTGAATAGATATTAAGAAATCATTAAAATTACTCACCTAAGATAAACTAGAAGATGTTAAATGTTAGCTGAACAAAACTATTACACATTTTTTTATGCCACGCAGGGCTTTATATGAATTACACTAAAAAGATTTGGGACTAAACAAAACTTAAAACACTTTTATTTAACTAATGCCCCTTTAACACTTATTTAACACTTCACTTTTATTAACACAAACACTTTAATAATAAATTTTCTTTTTATTACATTTATTTTAATTTTTTTTTTTCATTTATATTAATTTATTTCTTAAAATTTTCACGAACGCCACAACTTCCCGCTTAAAACTCGCGTTATTACTTAAAATTGTCAATTTATATTTTTTTAACAAGCTTACCATTATTACAAAGTCTATGAAATTAACATAAAAAAATTTTACTTTTCTTTAACAATGAAAGCTTTGGCAATCCTAGTGCCAAAGGAAACAAGAAAACAAATGAAAGGTTGACAAATAACAATTACAAAAGGATTGCCATCAGTTAAGCTAGTAGGAAAATTGTTAAAATATTTTTTTGTCTTAAAACCTAAACTATTGCTACGGCAACTCTGTTATAAAATAAATAAGGAAACAGGAAAGCAAAACAAAAAACAAAAATAAACTTTTCCAAAATTTCAATTTTTAAATTAAATTTTTATATTTTTTTGGAAATTATGAATGAAAATTGTTAAATATAGAATTTTGATTATATAGAAATTGTGCAATTGGCCAAACTGTATTTGTTGAGTGCAGGAAAAAGACCGTCAACTTAACTACCATCTTTAATTTTTGAAGAAAAAGGAGCCAAACCAAACCAAAACTGTACTAAATGAACTAGAATGGAATAAAACTGAACTAGAACTGAACTAGGACTGAACTAGGACTGAACTAGAACTGAACTAGAACTGAACTAGAACTGAACTAGAATTGAACTAGAACTGAACTAGAACTGAACTAGAACTTAACTAAAACTGAACTAGAACTGAACTAGAACTGAACTAGAACTGAACTAGAACTGAACTAGAACTAGAACTAGAACTGAACTAGAACTGAACTAGAACTGAACTAGAACTGAACTAGAACTGAACTAGAACTGAACTAGAACTGAACTAGAACTAGAACTGAACTAGAACTGAACTAGAACTGAACTAGAACTGAACTAGAACTGAACTAGAACTGAACTAAAACTGAACTAGAACTGAACTAGAACTGAACTAGAACTGAACTAGAACTGAACTAGAACTGAACTAGAACTGAACTAGAACTGAACTAGAACTGAACTAGAACTGAACTAGAACTGAACTAGAACTGAACTAGAACTGAACTAGAACTGAACTAGAACTGATCTAGAACTGAACTAGAACATAACATGAACTGAATTACAACTGAAGAAGAAGTAAACTGTAACATAGCTAGAACTAAACTAAAACTGAATGGAAAACTGAAAACACTCCACCTACCTTTTCTCTAAAGCCCAAACATTTACTTAAACTTAAAAATAGTGTAATTAATAAGAAAAAAAAAACAAAATTTTCATTTTAATTATAAAACAATTTTACAAAAAAAGTAGTAGTAGTTTTTATTCAATAAGATGTTTTCTTAAATAAATGTTTATAGATATGTTGTGTATATGTTATTTAAATTAGTTTTTCTTTTTTTTAATATATGTATATTTAAATGTATGATAGTATAAGGAGAAAGGATATGTACGTAAATGAATGTTTTATTTTTTTGTGTTTTTTTATTTTATTAACGTAATAGTATATAATTTGTATAATTTAAACAAATTAAAAAAAATTTTATAAATATATATTTATTATATATATGTATTCTTAAGGGTTAATGTACTAATTAAAATATTATTTACAAACTATATTATAGAATTTAATTTATTTTACTAAATTAAATACAATACAGCTAAATATTAAACAATAAAATTACAAAATTATTTAAAAAAAAAAATTATTTATAATTTTTTTTAGTTAAAAAAAAATATTAAAAATTTTTGTTTTATTTATAGAATATAAAAATAGTTTTAAAATTTATGTTTAAAATTAAATTTACATGTTTAGATAATTTTTTTAAAGAAATATAAATGTTGTTTGTATGAAACTATATGTTTTAACTTAGTTATCTTATGTATATTTTTTTTATTAATTTTTTAAAATATACTTAGTAAATGTAAAGCTAACTAAACAATAGTAAGGCAAGATTATTTTTTTGTTTAATTTTTTTTTGTATTTATTCAAATGTATAATGTATTTAATATTCAGGCTTTTTTTTTGTTTATAATGATAAATATATAAATTTGAAATTAACCCTAAAAAGGTTTGATTTAATGGAAAAATATTTGATTTCTTTTCATGGAAGACAGAGTTTATTAAAAACAGCCTTTCGTTAAGAAAAGGCTGAGTAAATAGAACTGAACATTTGGAATGGATTTAGAATTTAGAACTGAAGAAAATAAATATATTTTTATATAAAAAAAAAAACTTTAAGGCCCATTTGTGTTTTGTAACGTCTTAATTTTCTTTAGACTTATAAAATAAGGTAAAAATAAAAAAAATTACAAAAACTAACTAATAACTGGCTAACTAAGTTCATTACCTTCATACAGACTCTCACAGCTCTCGAGTAAACGTAATACCGGTGATATATCATAGGGATACAGTTGCCGCGATACTAGACGTGATATTTGCAAACGTAAACGTATGAGAACACTCATGGCTTCGTCCAGTGTCGTTGAGCCCATACCGAAATCATGACAACTCTGTACAAACATTGACCAATTCATGCGTATATACTTAAGAAAACGCAAAAGATATAATAGAAAACAAGTCTCATTACTGACCAATAGATCGAGCAGTAAATCAGAACTATTCGATATCATTTTCAGGAACTCTAGAAACGTATAGACCGGATTGAGCATTGATACTAGTTCGGGAAAGGCATTATTTCGAAATGATATGCCAGCCGTGACGTCCAGCGTACACACCATGGCCTCAATAAGATGATCATCTTGATCATCGAATAAATGTATAAGGATTTTACTAAAATGACACTCCGGATGAAATTCCAAGGTGTGTTTAATGAATGATTCCAATTTACGTAATACATCACGTATGGAACGTTCGATTAGCACCATATCCTGAAAGGCATCATAGTCGGTGGAGTCTATAGAAGAATCTGAAGAATCACTGCGTATTTCTTTAACAGTAACGGCAATAGATTTAAGCACCAGTAGAACAATTTTCTGTAGAATAGTTTTATCCATTTCAATAACATCGCTAGAGTTTAAAGGATTTTCCGTGTTAAGAGAAAATTGTGGCTGTAATGTATTTAGGCCATAGTTAATGGGTTTCCTTTTGAAACCTATAAGACCCACTATATTTTCTGGCTGACGACGAGGTAGAGATTCTAAAATGCGAAAATCCTTAACATGCCGCACTATTTGATGGGCCAGCATACAAGTCTCATCAGGCAGCATATCCTGCAAGGCCAAGGTGGAACCATAGCAAAGAGCCTCATTAAACAGACAGAGCATTTGCTTGTAAACCGTACAGGATAGATTTTGATTTAGTAACAATTCAAACTTATCCAATTGAGCATAAAACGGCAGAGTTTCTACTATCGAGAGATTGGCCTTTACCGAGATAATGTTCTCCCATAGTTGGAGAAAATTTAATATACAATTTTCGGCATTCTCCACCGTTAAATGATTGGCTATAAGTGATGACATGTTCTTAACCAAAGCGGGCCATTTATTTTCGAGTATTTTTATGGTAATGCACTTGAGATGGGTGGTATCAAAACTTTCCGAGTCTGTAAGGGTAATTAAATGACAGCCCTGCTGCTGTATCAGGTGAGGATGAGACGTTGTTAGATGATGTGCAGGATGATGAAAAGCTGAATTTGGCAAATTGTTATAGTGATGATGAGGATGGGAAGAAGGATGATGTTGATTAGTTGTTGCTGTTACGGAGGACGAGGAGGAGGAGGAGGGACCCTCAGCCAGACTTTCATGGGAACGATAGTGTACTGCAAAATAGTTGGACTCTAGCGAGGGCTGTTGTGCTTGAAAATGCAAATAACCCAGATGGCTATCATCGACTGCCGCAACATTATGATGATTACTTTGAAATGTAGCAGAGGAAGGCGTAGTAGGTAGACTATCGTTTTGTGTATCAGCAATTTCCTCCTCCAACGGATGTAAATCAATATCTTTCCATTCGACTATTCGCTTAATAATTTCCAAACTAAAATGTATCTTTTGCACCGCTTTATGATCTAAACGATCAAAATTAAATAAATTATCCACCAACTTCTTTAACCAATCATCATCCATTTCCTGTTTGGCTATAACCAAAAAAGACGCCAATACACGTCCGGCCAAAAACTGTACATACGCATTACTATAGCCGGCCAACACTATAATCTCATCGATCAGATTGTGATCATTGCGTATGAGAGCATCACAAACATCCATGATGCGGGCACAAATGAAACCCTTTGAGTTTTGTTTCAAATAAATATCAAACATTAACTGTAGATTCGAGAGAAATTGCAGTAATTTATTAGTGGGCCATTCGCTAAGATTAGCCACACGCTTTTGGCCATTGGCATCCAGGGAATAGTGAGATTGAAACGGTTTCCTTAGCATACGTTCCGAGACACCACATAGACATTGTTTATTAAGGGATTCCTCAAATTCACGCATATCTTGTGAAGCGGTCAGCTCATCCAAATGTTGTTGTGTAAAAGTAAGTCGGGCATTATGATTGGTGGCATTAAGACTGTGTTTATTAAGTGCTAATAAGTCAGGTAATGTACTGCGATCTACTTCATCATGTGAATTGCTGCTGGAAGATGATGCGGAGGAAGAGGAGGCAGAAGAAGAAGTATAATTTACTAAACTATTAGACATAAGATCATCCGCTTCATGTAGATTATGTAGGTGCTGCTGCTGCTGAACATGATGAAGATGATGACCATTTGTTATAGGCAACATGTGTGTTAAATTTTGTACATTTAATAACTGCGTTAGGGAAGCTGCTCTAGACGATGAGGGTGTAGAGCTGGGTGAGCTATCCGTTGATGATGAACATGAAGAGCTTAGATTTTTGTTATTTTCTCCTGTATCTAGAATATCTGGAGGTGGTGATAACTTTGCTTTGGAACTGCAATTTTGATTTTTAATTTTTTCTATTTTTTGCCTTTTCGTTTGAGGCTGTTCTGTATTGTGTCCATTATTATTGTTATTGTTTAAGTTATTAGCTACCAAATTGCTAGAGATGTTAATATTGTTGTTATTAGCATTAGTTGGAGTTATGCCATTCGTTTGGCCATATAATACATCCTTTTGTGTTCTATTATTCTGTTCCGCTGAAGAAGACATAGTTGCCGTAGTGTTTAAGCGTTCCGGACGCTTTTCCTTAACACTACCACAATATTATTAATATAATTTAGCTTTTCTACCGCAGTCTTCTCGGCCAGAATTTACACACACTGCTATTTTGATTTTTTTGTTTTCTTTTTAATTTCAGCTAAAATTACACAAAAACAACAAAAACTTTAGAATTTTTTTCTTTTTTTAGTTTTACGATAAATAAAATTATTTGAAGCATCACCATAAGCTGCTTCTTTTTCTTTGTAGCAACTCTATGATGCCATGGGACAAAAGGTGCTACCGTGCTACGCATTCACAAGGTTACGTGTGCATTTTGCTTAGGCGGAGTTATTTTAAGGTAGCACTTTAGTTTACACACTTTATTTTTTATTATTTTCTTTAGTTTTTTTATGAATTTCGTTATATTTTATTAAAAATTTTATAATTTTTTCTCTTTATTTGTTACCATTTATTATTATTTACCTTTTTTTCTCTTTTAAACTGTTAGTGTCACTATTTTTGTTTTTGCTTGTTTTTCTTTAATGATTTTACTAAGCATTTGTTGTTTTTGCTTATATTCCTTTATTAGGCACATTTTTCATTGGCAAAAAATTAGCTGTTGGTTTTAATAACATTTTGTTTGTTTAAATATTTAAATCACTTTTAAAATTTTCGAATTTTTACACATAAAATAAAAGAGCTGAAGAATTTTTTTACTTGATTTTCGACTTCTTAATTACACACATTACGCGTCGCCATCTTGCTTTATTTTTGCCCTACTTGACATTTACAGTGTTGTATTTGTGTTAGCAAAGGTTAAATAAACTTGGCAGTACTTTTTATTAAACACACGGCCTTACCATTACCCTTAATGAAGGAACACTGTTTTATCCATAAACAATTGTTTTCTTTTCATTTTGTTTTTTAACATAACAGTGTTGACTACGTTATTTTAATTTTGAAAAATTTTTTGCTATAACTTTTAAATTTTATTTTTAAATAAAGTTTGAAAATATTTATTTGTTAATTGTCTTTAAAATATAATTTAGTGTTGTAATATTTAGAGCTTTTCAAAGTAATTTTGACAACTATTGCTAGTTTATTTCTAACTTAGCGATTTTTGTTTAGTTTATTATTAGGCGTTTTTTTTACTTTAAATTGTTTGTTGACACTGTATACTTTTGTTTTTCATTTGACATTGAGGTGGTATGTTTAAAGTCGCTGGAATATTTCATATTTTAAACCGAAAATTACAATTTCATTTAATATTTCAATCATATTGCAAGCGTACGCTAACAAAGTAATATCTATTTTAATAATATAACATATATTTTTTCTTTTAAATTTTTTGTGTACTTCAAAAAAATATATATACCAACTAACAAATAAATTAGCATTAAAACAACAACAATGGCTGGCCCACTACCTTTATTAACCACGGAAGCAGTTTACAAAAAATTGCAAGAATACTATCAGGCCAATGGTGAAAAAATTAACATTAAGGATTTATTCCAACAAGATGCTGAACGTTTTAATAAATTCAGGTATGTACCCTTTAAAATATATATATAGAAAAAAAACTGAAATCCACAGCCACCACCCCCCACTAAGTTAATGTATATCAAGTAGTTAGTTAGGAGCCGGTGTTTTTTTTTACTTTTTATTATTTAATGCCTACTGGGTATTCACTTAGTATCATTGCATTTTATAACAGCAATTATTTGTATTTGTTTAATATTAGTTTTATTTTAAAAACAAAGAAAACGTAATTTAATTAAATTTTTTTAATTTAACTTAGGGGTTACTGTCAAGGTCATTCTTTTTTCATTTCAATATTGAACTTGCCCCACTATCATATCATATGGTTGGTTGCTTGGTTTGGTTTCGTATTGATAACAAAATTTTATATGTATATTCACTTAGTAATGTGTGTATACCTTTAAATTGAAAATGTATATACACATTTAAACATATACAATTTTAGTGTCCTTTGCTCATGATCCACATGAAAAAAAAAACAATAGTAGTATACCCTGAAAGTTTACTTTTACTTTCTCTTTGTAATATGTAACAAAACAGGGTCATATTAATTGTGTATATTAATAGCTGTTTTATATATGTATATATATGTAAAAGAAGTTTTTACATTTTTATAAGTTAAATATGTAAATTTTTAATTTGTATTAAAGTTTTGTTTCATTATTTATTAGCTAATAATGTCACTTGTTTGTTTATATAGATATATTCAAGAGTTAACGGTTTTTTCGTGTTTGTATTATTCTGTATTCATTAACATTGCCACTAGTATAGAGATTTTTATTGATCCTTTTTTACTTTAATTAATTGATATGGTAACTTTGAAGATAATGATAACAGTTTTTTTTCTTTTGACATTTGTATGCTAACGGATAATTTGGTTTATTTAATTATTAAAAGTTATAATTATTTTCTAAAGAAAATTAAAAGTTATTAATATTTCTATTATTTCATTTGTATATATTTGTAAATAACTCAAATAACAAGAATTTTGCTAAAAATGTTAAAAAATTTTCATAAAATTCTCATAAAAAACTATGACGTATGTATACTCGAGGCGAACATTAATGGGGCCCGCTATATACATATATACGTACATACATACATACATATGTACATTAATTTGTTATTTCTAGAATAATATTGAATATTTCTTTTAACATTCAATGATTGTTGTTATTAATAGTTAAAATTAATACATAAGACTTGTGTTTAATTAATTCTATTAAATTTCAATTAATATTCTTTTAAAGAGATGAAGGGGGACAAAAACAAAGTTTCATAACGTTTTGGTTAAAACAATTTTTATGAAATAGTTAAAAAAACGCATTTTTTTATTAAACCTGAAATTTTTAAAACAATCATTTCTAAACTTGTGTTATTTTCAAAAATTTTCTTACAGTTTGCGCATTAGCACCCCCAAGGATGGTGATATTTTGTTAGATTATTCTAAAAATCGCATTACTCCCGAGGTATGGAGTCTTCTGTTGGAATTGGCTAAAGTAAGACGTGTAGCTGAGGCTCGTGATGCCATGATGTCTGGTGTACCCATCAATATCACTGAAAATCGTGCTGTTCTTCACATTGCTTTGCGTAATCGTGGTGATCAAGAGATTTTGGTTGATGGCAAAAATGTAATGCCTGATGTACGCGCCGAATTGGCCCACATGAAGGAGTTCACCAATCAGGTTATATCCGGTGTTTGGCGTGGTTTTACCGGAAAACAAATTACCGATGTTGTTAATATCGGTATTGGTGGTTCGGATTTGGGTCCTCTGATGGTTACAGAAGCTTTGAAACCCTATTGTAAGGGTTTGCATTCACATTTCGTTTCCAATATTGATGGTACTCATATGGCGGAAGTTTTGAAGAAGGTCAACTATGAGACCACCTTGTTTATTATTGCCTCCAAGACCTTCACCACCCAGGAGACCATTACCAATGCCACTTCGGCCAAGAATTGGTTGTTGGAACAAACTAAAGATGTGGGTTTTTTTTAAACTGCAAATTATTTGTTTAAACTTTATATTTATCTTAAATTTTTTTTTTCATTTTTAGCCCGCTGCCGTTGCCAAACATTTCGTGGCCTTGTCCACCAACAAAGCCAAGGTTACTGAGTTCGGTATTGATAGCAAGAATATGTTTGGTTTCTGGGATTGGGTTGGTGGACGTTACTCTTTGTGGTCTGCCATTGGTCTTTCCATTTGTTTGTCTATTGGTTTTGAGAACTTTGAACAATTGCTAGAGGGTGCCCACTTTATGGACAATCACTTTAAAAATGCACCTTTCGAGAAAAATGTAAGTAAAATGTTGTTGTTCAAAGAACAAAATAAGAAATTCAAATTTTCGAAATTAAGTTCGAACACAAATTTGTTTAGAATTTTCGAAGTTGATTGACTTTTCCTCTTGCCTTTCTTCCAGGCTCCTGTCATTTTAGCCGCTTTGGGCATTTGGTATTCCAACTTCTATAATGCCGAGACACACGCCCTCTTGCCCTACGACCAATACTTGCATCGTTTTGCCGCCTACTTCCAACAGGGCGATATGGAGAGCAACGGTAAATTTGTCACTAAAACCGGTTCCAAAGTTGTGGACTACAATACCGGACCCATTGTTTGGGGTGAACCTGGTACCAATGGTCAACATGCTTTCTATCAGCTCATCCATCAGGGTACACGTTTGATTCCTTGCGATTTTATCGCCCCAGCTGAAACACACAATCCCATTGCTGGTGGTGCCCATCACAAGATATTGTTGGCCAACTTTTTGGCTCAAACTGAAGCCTTAATGGCTGGCAAAACTGCCGAACAAGCTAAGGCTGAATTGGTTAAGTCGGGCTTATCGGGTGAGAAGTTGGAACAACTATTGCCACATAAGGTCTTTACCGGTAATCGTCCTACCAACTCTATTGTAGTGAAAAAAGTAACACCCTTCATTTTGGGTGCTTTGATAGGTAAGTTTAAAAGTTTAACAACATCTTTTATAGATTTTGTATGTTCTAACATTTCATTTATCGTTTCTTTTTTTTCTAGCCATGTATGAACATAAAATCTTTACCCAGGGTATTATTTGGGACATCAACTCCTTCGATCAATGGGGTGTCGAATTGGGCAAACAATTGGCCAAGGCTATTGAACCAGAATTGGCCAATAAGGATGTCATTACTAGTCATGATGCCTCCACTAATGGTCTTATCAATTTCATCAAATCGAATTGGTCTTAAACCATAAACAATTCCTAAACAAAAAAAAATCCTACATTAGTTCTCCTACTAACCACCTACCTTAATACAACACATTTAAATGAAGACTCACACGCACATTTCCACATTTCTTATATTCAGCCAGGGGTTTTGTTAAACACAATAAGCCCCCTCCGCACTACTTTTAAACCCAGCGCAAAGCAACAGAAATGTATTTACAACGGTCAAGTGCAATTTTTATATAGTAATGGAAAGCTATTAAGGATTTTAATCCTTTTCTTTTCAACATTTCCACAAACAACAAACAAAAAATACAAAAAACATCACAAACTAAAACAATATTTGCTTTTAACTTAAAATTAGTTTATTAAAAATTTCCTTTTAGTTGTAAACATTGGATAGCAAACAAAGAAAAATCTCACTAATTAAGTAAATTCCCCCCAAAAAAAAAAAAAGTTTATAGAAATTTAACTTACAATAATAATTGGCTTAATGTGTTTTGTCAAACCAAAAAGTAATGAAAAAATGTTATGCGATTGTTATTAAACTCTTTGTTGTAGTAAACAAACAAAAAAAAAATACAGATACTTCATCCATTAATCAATCAATGGCATTATTATTTGAAAATAAAAACAAAAAACCAAACATAAATAAACAAAAATAAAGCATAATTGTTAGATGTTACAAAAAAAAAAAAAAACTATAAATGTTATTTTATTAAAACTTTCTTTTACTATAGTTATCTAAAAGGACTATTAGAGGTTTCTTGTAAATTAACGCTCAACCTCCTCTCCTCATAATTGTACTTACAATAAATGTATTTTTATTATTTGCAAAACTTAACTTAACAAACGATGAAAGACAAAAAAACAAACTGCTTTACATTTTCATATCTTCATCATCATCATCATCTTCGTCGTCGTCTTCCTCCATATTTTCATCACCATTTTCTTGTTCCTCTTCTTCATCATCGTCATCATCACCATCATCATTCTCAGCTCCTTCTTCCCATTCATCATCTGAGGAAGATTTGTTAATGGCATCATCCAAATCGGAATTTGAGGAATCTACAAATTTAATCAATTGTGTAATTGCTTTTTCAATGGTACGGCCAAAATGTCAAACTTACCATCATTGTCTTCGAATACTAAAACATTATCACTTTTAAGATTGTCTTCCTCCTGGGTATTGCGTTTTATTTGACTGACCAACAATTGAAGTCGACCATTAAGTCTAGAAGAAGAAACAGTTCAATTTTAGATCTTGTTCAATTCTACTTTAATACAAGCTCAGTCTTAGTTCAGTTCTGTTCTAGTTCAGTTCTAGTTTAGATCTAGTTAAGTTCTAGTTCAGTCCTAGTTCAGTTCTAGTTCAGTTCTAGTTCAGTTCTAGTTCAGTTCTAGTTCAGTTCTAGTTCAGTTCTAGTTCAGTTCTAGTTCAGTTCTAGTTCAGTTCTAGTTCAGTTCTAGTTCAGTTCTAGTTCAGTTCTAGTTCAGTTATAGTTCAGTTCTAGTTCAGTTCTAGTTCAGTTCTAGTTCAGTTCTAGTTCAGTTCTAGTTCAGTTCTAGTTCAGTTCTAGTTCAGTTCTAGTTCAGTTCTAGTTCAGTTCTAGTTCAGTTCTACTTCAGTTCTACTTCAGTTCTAGTTCAGTTCTAGTTCAGTTCTAGTTCAGTTTTAGTTCAGTTCTAGTTCAGTTCTAGTTCAGTTCTAGTTCAGTTCTAGTTCAGTTCTAGTTCAGTTCTAGTTCAGTTCTACTTCAGTTCTACTTCAGTTCTACTTCAGTTCTAGTTCAGTTCTAGTTCAGTTCTAGTTCAGTTTTAGTTCAGTTCTAGTTCAGTTCTAGTTCAGTTCTAGTTCAGTTCTAGTTCAGTTCTAGTTTCAAATCACTTCTAGTTAATTTTTATAGTTACTTACTTTGACAATTCCTTTAGGCAATTTGCACGATGTTCAATTATACCAATGCAGGGACCAAATTTATTAAGTAAATCATCGGCTCCCAAAGCCATCAATTGACTGGAATGAGTTTGGGCCAAAACCTTTAACCAATTCATGGCAAATTCAACGCTGTAAACAACAAAAATTATTAAAAACATTTCAGTCTTTATAATGAAAATGATGCCACTACTTACTTGGCATGTTTCTGTTGCATTAACAATGTCAATTCATTGACCAGTGTGCCCACATATTGCACGGGTAGTTTTTGCAAGGTAAGCTGTATGGTTTGCATATCTTTTGTAAATAAAACGGAACGCAAAAGTCTGTTTAAGAGAATTAAATTAAATAGTAGATGTTAAAAGCAATTATAAATTATATGACAAAATACATACTCAGCATCTTTACTGTGCAGCGATTGTACCAGCAGTTGTACCTTACTTTGAGACTGAGGCACCACCTTTCCGTCGGGAGCATTTAAATTCAAATTTTGCAGCCTTGATTCCATTGGCATATCTAAGGATTTGATTTTTTTCTTTGAAACTGTTAAGGCTGACTTATAATCTACATCATTGTTATTGATAATGGGTGTAAGGATTTTTAAAGCAGCATCCGAGGAGGTTTTATCACCTTTACCGCCCATTTTAGCTTTTAATAAACTTTTGGGATCTTTACGCACCAAAACTTGTAGTTTTTCACTGAAATTTGGTTTTAACTGTTCGAAGACCATAAAATGTTTATCGCCATAGGCAAAGAGTAGTTCACCCGGTTTGGCAGCATGTTTGAGGGAGGAGGCCACAGCAGATATAGGTTCTATAACGGTGGCACTGTCGGAGGCAATGCTTATGGTAAGTTTAGGTTTGATCGGTTTATCGGCTTTAATGCTGTTAGTGGGAAGAAAGGGTAAAAATGAATTGATAATTATTAAAATTCAATTTTAATTTATTTACCTTTCTAAATCTATGACATAAACATGTATAACACCACTACGTGTTACACTGGACACTTTTAGTTTACCCTCCTCTTCCATTTGACACGACAGACAATGTGCTATATCTTCCATTAGTAAAGTACAAGCGGCAGCCTTATTTCTACCTTTTTTGCCAATTTTCCACAAACAAATAATGCGTTCCATGCGTGAGGTGGTCAAGGCATATTCTATTTTATCGCCAAATACAAACGATTCCATAAAATTGATTTCGGAGGTGTGACCAGTAAAGGTTTGCACTAATTCTTGAGTTTCCACCGAGTATACTTTAACGGTACGAGAACCCACTACCAATGTATTGGAAACTGGCATATAGTTTATGCTAAAGGGTTTTTCTGGTCCTACCGACCAATTGGCCAATTGTTTCTCCTCAGCTATAGACCATATCACTACCTGACAATCTTCGCCACAGGTGAAAAGTCTGCCTTGTGTATCGCTAATAATAGAAGTAATTTTTCCACTGTGTCCTTCACCCTTAAGATTGCGTTCGATCTAAACGAAAAGTTAACATTTTAATTGAAGTTTTTATGGTTAAACTAAAGCATTACTAACCTTGGCTTCATTATAGGAATATAAAGAGACTTGTCCTTTGCTGGTGCCCAAAGCTATATACAAAGATTCTTTGACATTTGAAGATTTTCTAGCCTTTTTCTTTTGTTCGAAATAAAGATGAAATTATAGTAAATTTGTTTTCTTTTAATAAAACGTGTCCATACCTTTTTGTCTTGTGTTGCTGCGGAAGTGGCTGCCACCGATATCCATACCAAAGCTGAGCAGGGTCCAGACAAATGTAAATTTGGGGTATATTCTTGTTTTAATTCATTAGTATCGGTATCCCAGATCCTTAGGATACCTTGGTCATTGATGAGGGCAAATAGTTTACCATTGGGTGAAAACCCCAACACGTGCTGTATTCCTAAAGCCATCTCTCTGAGTGTGAGTGAGAATTTTGTGTGTTTTTTAAATACAATTTATACAAGTTGTTAGCATTTACACAAAGAAATGTCAAATTCATAGAATAACAAACAATCGCCTGACATTTGTTATGTCAAAGTACATACATAAAAAATAAATAAATTTGTTACTGCTGTTATCTCGTATATTTACACTTTGTTGTCATCTGTCAACACAGTTGTTCTCAAACAATAAATGCAAAGTAAGCAAAACAGGGTGTATACAATATAACAATTTTTTCTATAAATAAATTAGAAGTGTTTTTTGGTAATCAGTTTAACATATTATTAATTTTTTTAAATCATTTTAAATAAAATTTAAGTAGTGCTCAAATTTTATCTTTTAAATATAGAAATTATATAAAAAAAATTGTTCAATAATACTAACAAATCTCATTACAGTAAAACGTTAAGCGTTGTATATACTTTTATTTTGTTAGCAACACTGTTTCATTTGTATATTTTTTGTAATTACCCTGTATTTATTTTTTTGTATTTTTTTTGGCAAGTTCCGTAGGAAAATTTTTCTAACGCGCTCTGTCTTTATTTTATAAAAGAAAAACACGTATTTCACCATTCCTTCAAAAATGACTATGACGGCACGAGAAAAAAGTCTGCTAGCCGCAGCCGATCATGAATGGACTGCAGAAGAGGAAATACAATTATTCTATGCCATGGGAGGCTTAAAACCGGTAGGAGTCAACAGACATTTCTACATAGCCTGTATAACAGATCGTCTGTCCAGAAGTTTAAATCGCGACTACACGACCGAAAGTATATGGGTGCACTTGAGAACAATGTATAATCTAGAAGCTTTAGAGGATTTAGAGCCATTACCATTTCCCAACGAAGAAAGAGAATTTTCACTGCCAGAAGCTGAATTTTCCACGCTGTTGTCGAAAAAACGTGCTGCCAGTGAGGAAAGTCGTCAGAGCAATGACGGTCCTCCCTCAATAATAGCAGTGGTAACAGATAATACCATCAGTAAAGGTAAACAAAGGCAAGAGTTATATTTTTTTACTATTTTTTATCATTTTCTTTATATTTTAGATAAAACTTTGAGTTCACAAACAAAAACCTCTTCAAGTTTAATTACCTCTAAGGAATTGGATAAAAAACTTACGTCGAAGTTAACCGATGGTCCGAAAAGAACACCTAAACGTACTAGAGGTTCCATGTCTTTGGAGTCCAGTAGTCCTTCGACTACCCCACCGCCTATACAAAGCAATAAAAGGCGTCGCATTTAATTTAATAACCCCTTAAACATTTCACTCCCTCTAAAAACATCATAAACTAAGCGAATTTTCATGTTTTAAAATTTTTTTACATTCATAGTTTTAAATTTAGATTTTAGTTTCATTTTTTTATTAAAATACAAAGTAATACTTAATACATAAACAATTAGTCTTCAAATTCTTGGGAATTATCCTCCTCTGGTTCGTTATTGTCAGTGGGTACGACGGACATAACATTAAGGCGTTGTAGAAAAGTTTGCAACAAGCGTTTGTTTAAATGATCCGTTTGCGAGGTTTCTCGTACCACCTCAGAATCTGTGTCAGCCGATACATTGATACGTGGTGTAACAATATCTAAGATTTGCAAAGCAACATCTACTTCTTTGGGATTTTCTTCAACACAAGGCATTTTTTTTTTTTTTTGTAAAATTTGTTAAAATAATAAAAAATGACTCAATTTTTACTAAACAATTGTTAGAAATAATGAAATTGATAAATTTTGTAAGGCCACAGCCACAACGAATCCATTAGTTTTATATGTAAACAGTTTGACATTAAACATATTTTATAAATATTTTTTATATATGAAATTTGACATTTCACTTTGTAAACAACAGAGATGCTAATAACATCTTATACTTATACACCTTGTTGTCATTTTCATTAACTACAGAGTGCTTCATAATATATTTAATATCAAAAAAAAAAACAATAACAAAGAAAAGCCAACTTGTCAAAAATAACTTTAGTCTGGCAATACTTAAGCAAAGAAAAAGAAATTTTTTTTACAAGTTTTACACAAAAAATTTTGGAAAATTATTAAAACTGATAAAAAAGCTAAATATTAAAGCTTATTGTGAAAATAATTTATAACTAAATAAAATAGAACTGAAAAAAGTGTTAGAAATCTAGAAAAATATACAAAAATATATAATATATATAAAAACAAAGAAAAAAAAAAACAAACAATAAGAAAAAAAGGTCACGAAAACAAAACTGCAGCACACACACACACTTATACATATACCCAAGGGAAAGTTACCATAATACGAATGCAAGTGAAAACAGAAGTACAAGAAAAATTGCGACACAAACAAACAAAGAAGACTCCATGAATCCAACAAGAAAAAATATACTAGTAGAAGAAAAATTAAAAAATTAGACAAAAATCAAAATAAATAAAGTATGGATTATGTGTATTGTGGTGCCGATAGTATAGGGCCACCAGCAGATGACATGTTGAGTGAGTTGGGGAAAACACTTTACGAGAAATTTAAGAATTAAGTTTTTTTTTGTTTCTTTAGATGTTTATGATGGTGGTGGCCAACGTAGCAATAATCACTATTCGCCCAATTTTCCCGGCTTTAATTTGGGTTCGGGGGATGCCGACTACATGGAACTGGTGCCCATTTTGGCCGATGGTGGTGAGAATTATGGTGTTTCAGCGGTGGCTTTTGACGACTATGAAGAATTACTTTGGATGGGCAATCAAGGGGTATTAATCATATTATTTCCAAGAAAAACAAAATATGGAACAGTGATTAATCATTATAATTGTTTTTTGTTTTTTAAGGGTCATGTAACCTCGTACTTTAGCAGCAATCTACAAAAGTACACATCCTTCCAGGTTCATCCATCCGATATAGTACGTCAAATTTCTACTATAGACTCGGGTATATTGGCTTTAACTCAAACATCGTTAAGGCATCAAATACGTCGCGGAATTCCAAAATTTACCCATAAATCGAAGAATATGACGGAAATGGTCTGCATGCAACAGTTGTCACCGCAACGTTTGATTATGGCTGGTTTACAAGATGAAATGATAGATTTTGATTTGAGATCATTAAAGGAAACTAATTTGGTAAGTTCTGATAGATGGATAGATAGATAGATAGATAGATAGATAGATAGATAGATAGATAGATAGAAAGAAGGATAGATAGATAGATAGATAGATAGATAGATAGATAGATAGATAGATAGATAGATAGATAAATAGATAAAGAACCATATATTAATTTCATCTCTCTTCTAATTAGGAACATGTTGGCTCGACAGGTTGCACGGTCTTAAGACAGAATTCACGTTTTCTTTTCGCTGGCGATCCTTATGGCACCATTACATTGCGCGACCTAAATTCTCTTCATGTCGAACACACCATCAAGACACACACCGGCAGTTTGTCGGATTTCGATGTTCAGGGCAATTATTTAATATCCTGTGGTTATAGTGGTCGTCAAGGTACTCTGGCCGTTGATCGTTTTCTAATGGTCTATGATTTGCGTATGTTGCGTCTAGTATCACCCATACAAGTGCTCCTCGATCCACAACTCTTAAAGTTTTTACCCTCACAAGCATCACGTTTGGCCGTTGTTTCCAGTTATGGTCAGGTGCAATTGGTCGATACGGTGGAATTGAGTGAACCGCGTGTCTCTATGTATCAGATAAATACGACCGGTAATCAGTGTTTGTTAAGTTTTGATGTCAGTTCTTCGTCTCAAGTTATGGCGTTTGGTGATCAGTCGGGTCATATAAGTATCATAGCAGCGGTTAATTCACCTCAACCACAATTCAATAACTTTTCACGTGACACCGAATTTGCCGATCCAGTGCCCCAGTTGCCTATTGTACCCATTACAGACACCACATTCCCATTATCGTCTATAGTGTTGCCACATTTGGTAACTGGATCACGTTGGTTTTCCGACTGGCCCACAGAATTGTTGCGCTATCAATATCGCCGCCCAAAACCCATTGAACAGGAAGTTTTGAATAACATGAAAATGCAAGGACCCATTGGATATTCACCCAATCCACGTACCTTAAGACGTAATCAAATACCGTATATTTTGGAAAATGGTGCCGGCTTGAGTTCAGGCAGTGGTAATGGTCTTAATAATGCGGTCAAATCATCTGAATCCGGAGTGAAAATTATACCCAGACGTTATCGCAAGGTAGAATTGAAATACACCAAACTGGGTACTCAAGATTTTGATTTCGAGCAGCATAATCAGACTTGTTTTGCCGGACTAGAGGCCACCTTGCCTAATTCCTATTGCAATGCCATGTTGCAGATTTTATATTTCATAGAACCTTTGCGACAGAAACTATTAAATCATAGTTGTGCCAAAGAGTTTTGTTTATCGTGTGAATTGGGTTTTCTTTTCTATATGTTGGATAAAAGTAGTGGTAAGTGTGGTTAAGAAATTGCCAGAAAAAAAGAGACTTTTTAATGGAATTCGCTTTTAGCTTCTACACCTTGCCAGGCCAGCAATTTCTTAAGATCTTTTCGTACTGTTCCCGAGGCTTCCGCCTTGGGTCTTATTTTATCCGATAGATCATCAAATATTAATTTAATTAGTTTAATACAGGTGGGTAAAAGAAACTAGCTTGTTCTGTTTTTGTTTAAGTTTTGTGTTTTTTTTTATTTTATTTCTTAGAATTGGAATCGTTTCATTTTGCATCAAATGCATTATGAAAATTTGGATTCTCATAAGAATAGCCATGTTTGTGGTGTACAATTTGTGGGCCATAGTTATGGTAAATATTTTTCTCTAACAAATTTCTCTCACATTAAAGTTTTGAGCATAAAATTTTGTAACTTTTTCTCTCTTTTAAACAAATTCGCTTTTAGGCAAACAACAATATGTTACATATTCGGAGGAAGCAAATTCTGATTCAAATAAAACCGGTGCTGATATATATCAGGCAATTGATGTTAAACAAGGTTAGGATAATTGCCACTAAATAAGAGCATAAATCAAACTTTTAATAAATCTCTATTTCCCTTAGATGAAAACAATCGTGAAGATGAACGTGAACGTAGTAAAATTAATGAAGAAACCGAAATCAGCCGTCTCTTTGGTACCAAACAAATCAGCATCAATCGTTGCCTCAAATGTAATGAGGAGAAATCAAAGCACAGCATACTCTTAACCTGTAATCTAACGTATCCCGCTACCACAACAAAAGAAACACCAGAATTTATGAATTTCGGTACAATTCTAAAGGGATCATTAGGCTGTGAGAAGAGTATACAAGCGTTCTGTGAAAACTGTAAAAAGTTTTCACCCACAAAACAGACAGTTAAAGTATAAAGAAAAAACTAAATATAAATATAACAAAACATATATATAGTCATCTTTATATACATTTTCTTAGGTCACTGGTCTTCCTCAATTGCTAACCATTAATTGTGGTTTAAATAATGAAAAAGATTTAAATTTTTTGCGCAAACAATTGAATCGCAATAATCATTCGATGTCTGAAAGTCCAGCTACTTTAAATACTAATAAACCTTGTCGTTATGGTGTAAATTGTTCTCGTAGTGATTGTCATTTTGTTCATCCCGATCGTAAGTCACCATCTGTTTCGACAACGGTTAATCAAACGACAAATATTTCACCAAGTGGTAGACAAAATTCTTGGTTTCCTCTTAGTTTTTCAATGGCAATCGATGAACAAGGTGAATTGAGTGTTCAAACCGATAATAGTAATACCAAGTTGGATAATAGTAAGATTGGAGATGGCTCCACTGGAGCTACTAACGTGGAACAGGCCTCCAGTGTTAAGCGTAAGCTAAAATTAAATTTTGCGTATTATTTTTGAAATTTAATCAGATTTTCCCTTTTTTTAGCACAAAATATCAATGAATCATTTCGTGAATATGCTTTACATGCTGTGGTTTGTCAAATCGATGATGGCAGTCAAAAGAATTTGGTTTCTTTGATTAATGTCAGCAAAAAATATCATACCATGAAAACAGGCAGTGGTAGCTATGGTGAAGATCAGCAACAGTGGTATATTTTCAATGATTTCAGGTAATATACGAAGAACAAATAGACTTTAGACTCAACTATGATCAGACTAAGGATTAGACTAGAGACTAGACTATAAAATAGACTAAGTACTAGGCCAGAGACTACACTAGAGGCTATAGACTAGACTATAGACTAGACTAGACTATAGACTAGACTATAGCCTAGACTATAGACTAGACTATAAACTACACTATAGACTAGACTATAAACTACACTATAGACTAGACTATAGACTAGACTTTACCTTGACTATAGACTAGACTAAAGACTAGATAATAGACTAGACTATAGACTAGACTAAAGACTAGACTATAGACTAGACTATAGACTAGACTATAGACTAGACTATAGACTAGACTATAGACTAGACTATAGACTAGACTATGGACTAGACTATAGACTAGACTATAGACTAGACTATAGACTACACTATAGACTAGACTATAGACTACACTATAGACTACACTATAGACTAGACTATAGACTAGCTTGCAGTATAAACTAGACTAGACCTTAGACTATTCTATAGATTAGTTTTTAGACTTTAAAGGTTTATTCGCTAGACAGTTTTCTATATGAAAAGGTCCTTTTGTTGGCAATTGACTGGACTTCTTCCTTCCTTTAGTTTTCTAAAAATATAAACTCTTTACACTAAACAGTTGTCTGTATACAAAAAAAAACTAACTTTTAAACAATTTGTTCCCACAATTTCATTTCAGCATTTCACCAGTATCAAATCAGGAGTCCGTTTGGTTTACCTTAGATTGGAAAGTGCCTTGTGTGTTATTTTACAGTAGTATAAATTCCGAAAAATGTCAATATGAGGGCGTAGGTTCAGAAGATTTAGAAATACCCCACAATGAGCCACAGCCCCTTTTTAATCCATTTATAAAAGTAATATTATTTTTATTTTCATTTTTTTTTCTTTCTTTATAAATTATCTCCTGCTTTTTGTCAAACTAAACAAAAAGGAGAGAAAGAAAGAAAGAGATAGAACATGAATATGTTGCTAAACGAATGAATGAGTTTAAATAATGTATTTGTATATGTATATGTATTATATTTCAGGATATTGTTAATCCTGTACACCCGCTTAATCCTGGTGATACATTATTTAAACCATTGCAAGCGAATGAAATGCCGCAGGCTGGTGATTTGGTTGCTATGGATGCTGAATTTGTCACCTTAAATCCCGAAGAGAATGAAATACGTCCGGATGGCAAAACAGCAACCATAAAACCATGTCACATGAGCGTTGCGCGTATTTCATGTATACGAGGGTAAGCAGTTACTATTTGTCGTAAAACAAATGTTTTTAATTGGAATTATTTTTTGTTGTTGTTTTTTTTTTCGATTCTTTTTGTATTTGTTTTTTGTTTACTTTGATGTTAAAACTTTAGACAAGGTCCCGATGAGGGCATACCCTTTATGGATGATTACATATCAACCCAAGAAAAGGTGGTGGATTATCTAACACAATTTTCGGGTATTAAACCAGGCGATTTAGATGCAAATTTTAGCAGCAAACGTTTGACAGCTCTTAAGAATTCATATCAAAAACTTAAATATTTGGTCGATGTGGGTGTTTTATTTGTGGGTCATGGTTTGAAAAATGATTTTCGGTGGGTTTTTTTTTTTCTCTAATTAAATTTATGACTAAACGAATCGTAATTATTTTCTTTTCTTTACATCTAGAGTCATCAATATCTATGTACCTTCGGAGCAAATTATTGACACTGTTCATCTTTTCCATTTACCCCATCATCGTATGGTATCTTTAAGATTCTTAGCCTGGCATTTCCTAGGCACTAAAATCCAATCTGAGACACATGATTCTGTAGAAGATGCACGCACTACCCTACAGCTATACAAACACTATTTGCAATTACAAGCTGAAAAGAAATTCACTGCCGCCTTGAAAAATCTATATGATCGTGGCAAACAATTGCAATGGAAAGTACCCGAGGATTGAGAAATAACAGCAACAACAACAACAACAAAATTAAGCAGCATTTAAACTAAATTACAAATCATTTGATGAAAATAAAAAATACCGTCGTTTTTACAAAAAAAAAAATAATTAGACAAAAGTAGAAGAAAAAAAAAACAAAGTACAAACTGACACCGAACCGTGAGAAAAAAAGTTTTACCATTTTAAATATACCCCCTCCTCTCTTTTTTTTTATTGATAATGATTACTTTTGTTTCAGACTTTACACAAAACTTTATATACATATATATTCTAATCTATATTATATTGATTGTATTTTGTTAGATTTTTTTGTTTTAAACATTTTATATTGAAAAAATTAAAAAAAAAATAAGAACAAGCAACACCGCCAATTACACAAACACACAAATGATAATGTCCCTCTTTAAAAGAAAAATCGCTCAATTTGTTTCAAAAAAAAAAGAGAGAAAAAAGAATCACGATTTAAAAAAAATCCCTTAAAATATATTTATTTTACAAAAAGTACTTTAAAGGACACAAAAAAAATTAAAAAAAAAATACAAAAACAATTTAAAAACATTATATATATTTTTGAAAATGGTTAAATTAAAAAAAAAAACAACACAAAAATAAAAAATAAAGCAAATTTTTAAAACAAATATTTTTTTTCAAATGTTTTTACTTTTTGCAACAAATTTTAATAACAAAACGGTGAAAATGTGTCTTTGCTAAACCGTTTTATCTGCAAAAGTGCCTGTGCTAAATGGACTTTTATATAAAAGTGTCTTTGTCTTTTATAGAAAAGTGTTTTTGCTAAAGAGTAGACAATTAGACAATAGACTAAACTAAACTGTAGACTAGATTAAAGGCCAGACTATACTATAGACTAGACTATAGACTAGACTATAGACAAGATTATAGACGACACTATAGACTATGGTGTAGACGAGATTAAAGGCCAGACTATACTATAGACTATAGACCAGACAGTAGACTGAACTATAGACTAGGCTTTATACTAGACTTTGGACTATACTATAGGATAGTATATAGACTTCACTATAGACTAGACTATAGACTAGATTATAAACTAGAAAAAAACTATAGACAATACTAAAAATTAGACTATAGATTAGACTATAGACTATACTATAGATTAGACTATAGACCAGACTATAGACCAGACTATAGACTAGACTATAGACTAGACTAGACTATAGATTACACTATAGATTAGACTAGACTAAAGACTAAATTATAGACTAGACTAGACTATAGAATAGACTATAGAATAGACTATAGACTAGACTATAGACTAGACTATAACCAGACTATAGACTAGACTATAGACTAGTCTATAGGCTAGACTATAGACTAGTCTATAGACTAGACTATAGACTAGACTATAGACTAGACTATAGACTAGACTATAGACTAGACTATAGACTAGACTATAGACTAGACTATAGACTAGACTATAGACTAGACTATAGACTAGACTATAGACTAGACTATATACTAGACTATATACTAGACTATAAACAAGACTATAAACAAGACTATAAACTAGACTTTAAGCTAGACTATAGACTAGACTATAAACAAGACTATAAACTAGACTTTAAACTAGACTATAGACTAGACTATAAACTAGCCTATAAACTAGACTTTAGACTATAAACTAGACTTTAAACTAGACTATAGACTAGACTATAAACTAGACTATATACTAGACTAAACACTAGACTATAGAGTAGACTATAGACTAGACTATAGACTAGACTATAGACTATTCTATAGACTAGACTATAGACTAGACTATAAACTAGATTATAGACTATTCTGTAGACTAGACTATAGACTATTCTATAGACTAGACTATAGACTTTTCTATAAACTAAGCTATACACTTTAGGCTAAACAATAGACTTTAGACTGCACTATTTACTAGACAAGTTTATAGACATGACTATAAACTAATTTCTAAACTATAGAATATTCAATTGACTATAGAATCAGCTAGATTACACACTAGTGTCTTCACTATGAGTTTTCTATCTTTGCTAGTCAATCTACTTTAGAAAAGTGTCTTGGCTGATAAGTTTTGTTTCAAATATGTCTTCGCTAGACCGTTATCTATTGAAAGTATCTTTACTAAAGTGTTTACATTACAAAATTGTCTTCGCTAGAAAATTGACTTTAGATGAAATTTTTTCTATAAAATATGTCATCACTAATGAATTCACTTTAGAATATTATTCCCTTCAGACAATTTTCTTTAAAACGGCATTCACTAAATAGTTTTTTTTTAATATTATTCTCCCTAGACAATTTTCTTTAAAACAGTATTCTTTATGAAAGTGATTACTGGCACCTATGTCCAAATGTGTCTTCGCTTAATCACTTTTCTTTAAAACTGTGTCTTCGCTAAATAGTTTGCCTCAAAAGTGGCTTCTTTAGAATAGAGCTACAAACCTGCTAATGCGGTTGCGTTTAGGAAAAAATTAAATGGAATGCGGCTGCAGTTGCGGATTTGTAGTAATTTTTTTGTATTGCATTGTTTATTTATTCAACACATGTGTTTTGTTCAAAGAAAAATGGTATGGCAACTCCAAATGTGAGAGAGATAATTCGTAAACAAGTTAAAGATAATTAGTAAACAGATTTCTTCTACGTTATAAGTTGTCAAAACTCAATATAAAAAAGAACGGTCTTTGCATCAGTAATATTGTATTTTTACCTTTAAACAGTTTAAATTTGAAACTTTGTGTTTCTTAAATTAATTTATATAGAAAATTGTTTAGTGGAAACACATTTCTTTAGAAAGTTGTCTTTATTTATTCATATTTTTCTTTGGGAGAAATCTTTTCTTTAAACAGTTTAATAATACATACCACAATTTCATAATAATTTTTTAAATTTTTAAATAAAACATTTACACATGTTGTTTTCTTTAACATCAATTAAAACGAAAAAAAAGTTCATAATTTTGTTTATTTTTTGTTGTTGTTGTTGTTTTTTTACAATATTTAAATAACATACAATTAAAAATTTGTTTATTAAATCCTTGCTTAACAAGGAAATAAATATAAATAATAAAAATTCAAATAAATGGTAAAAAATTAAAAAGAGAAATAAGTAAAAGCAATCAAATAAAAGTATAGAAATAGAAAGTGGGGGGAGGGGGTCATATGTATAAAATAAGAAGAAAAAATTTAGTTATAACTTAATATTACCTTGGGATTGTATGTTAAATGAATGTTTTTTATATAATTTTTGGATTATTATTATAAATTTTACTTTAAATATTGTCATAATCTTCGTCCATGTCTAAATATGAATCACTTTTTGTCGCTGAAATCGTTGTAGTCATGGTTGTGGCGGCAGCAACTGCAGCAGCTAATGCCGTAGCCTTGGTAGTATTTGTAGTAGAAGAAGAAGTAGAAGAATTGAATGGCTCCGCCATTGCAGCTTTGGAATTACGAGATTGTTGTTCAACAACAGCTGTTTTAGCTGTCAAAGGTTTTGTTTTATTTAGTAGTGATGATAATGATGACGATGACGAAGTTGTTAATGTTGATGGCGCTGTGCAAGTTGATGCAGACGTTGGTACTGGTAATTTTGGTGGCGGCGGTAGGGTTGGAGTACCAATACTTATAGTAGCCATACTGGGTATAGCTGATGTGGGTGAGGCCACTATATTGGACAGATCTATATTGATGACTGGTTCGGCTGAGAAATTAAAGGCCGTACTAGATATATTGGCAGGTGCGCTCAAGGGTGCAGCCACTGTATTGGCTGGCGTTGTTACACCTACCAAAGGCAGATTACTATAGTCTATTTTAACTACTGGCTTACTGCAATAATCGATGTTAACAATAGGCGCAGGTATGGCAGTCTGTTGCGAGGGTGTACATAACGTTTTTAGAGGGGTTTGGGTATTTGGTTTATTATTGATGTTGTTGTTGTTGTTATTATTACTGTTCTCCATATGTGTCGGCATTGAGTATGATTGATGTTTCAGTCGGGGATGTTGTACTGTTGTTAGCGACGCTGCCGTAGACAACTGTTGTTGTTGTTGTTGAGGAACTGGTGTTGAATCGGAACGTGCTAATTTGGCTGGCAAACAATCAACATTTGTTTGAGCCATCGCTGTTGTATGTCTTATAACCGAACTAGGATTCGAACTCATTGAACGTTTTAAATAATTTCTTTGATACTCATTCGGTTGATGGGCAGCATTCACTTGTGTTGCATGATGTCCTCCACCATTGTGGCCATTTGAAATTGGTTGCTGTTGCTGTTGTCGTCCAGCTCTTAACGATGTCGATGGCATACTTAAATCGTATGGTGTATCCGAATCTGGATATTGTTCTTCTGGTGAACTTTGATTATCCTCTTCTTGATAATTAGCCGCCTCTTCGGCTACACTTATATCGGGTATATTACGTACCAGTTCACGCAGAAAATCAAAACGTTGTTCCGACATAATGCACTGTTTCATGTGGGATGTTGACAGTGTCTTGGCATTTCGAGAGTTGGTTATTTTAAGGGTTTTTGTTAGTAGCGAATCGACGAAAAGCTCTAATGTTCTAGGTAAACATGCGAAAAAAAGGCATAGGACCGAAAAATCCCAGATGAAATCAGCAGTTAAGGAAATCATTTTATGTGATAGGTATTTTGTTGCTTAAAAATTATTGTATTTAGTTCAGTTTTAGTTAAATTATTTTTTCAATTATACTAGTTCTGTGCAAGGTTTGTTCTAGTTCAGTTTTAGGTTCAGTTCTAATTCAGTTTTAGTTTAATTTTAGTTCAGTTCTAGTTCTAGTTCAGTTCTAATTCAGTTCTAGTTCAGTTCTAGTTCAGTTCTAGTTCAGTTCTAGTTCAGTTCTAGTTCAGTTCTAGTTCAGTTCTTTTTCAGTTATAGTTCAGTTCTAGTTCAGTTGAAGTTTAGTTCTAGTACAATTCTAGTTCGGTTATATTTCAGTTCTAGTTCAATACTATTTCAGTTCTAGTTCAGTTCTAATTCAGTTCTAGTTCAGTTCTAGTTCAGTTCTGGTTCAGTTCTAGATCAGTTCTAGTTCAGTTCTAGTTCAGTTCTAGTTCAGTTCTAGTTCATTTCTAGTTCAGTTCTAGTTCAGTTCTAGTTCAGTTCTAGTTCAGTTC
>NC_060954.1:7721066-7740241 GCF_022045245.1 Lucilia cuprina
GTTCTAGTTCAGTTCTAGTTCAGTTCTAGTTCAGTTTTAGTTCAGTTCTAGTTCAGTTCTAGTTCAGTTCTAGTTCAGTTCTAGTTCAGTTCTACTTCAGTTCTAGTTATGAGCTAGTTCAGTTCTAGTTCAGTTCAAGTTCAGTTCTGGTACAATTCTATTTCGGTTATATTTCAGTTCTAGTTAAATTCTAGTTCAGTTCTAGTTTTGAATTTTTCAAATATTTTATTTGTTTAGAAAAGGATATAAATTATAATTGGTACAGCTTGGGCCACTTTTCCAACTTCTTCATCACTTTGCATGATCTTTTTGATACGACCCTGTAAGTAAACAAAACAAAAATACATACCATTATAAACTTACTTATAAAACAAACACACAAACTCATACATTTAACACACTGTACATTATAGACTTGTTATGAGCAAGACAACAAAAAAGAACTATTTTAGAGGGGGTAGTGTCTCATTATAACAGTTTCATTTGTATTTTTTTGTTATTTTTCATTAATATTTATGGAATTCTTTAAAAACGGTGTTTCTTTTTTTTCTTGCTTTATTTCAGAGCAGTTTGTTAATCATTAAAATTGTTTTTTCTAATAATTTTGTTTTTTTGTTTGTTTTAGCAATTCTTGCTCTTCGTTTTTAAACAATTTTTATTGAATGAAAACACTTACCGCTGGAAAACGTGCATTATATTTCTTCTTTTTAGATGGCATTTTTGTTTTTCCTTTCCTAGAGGTTTTGTTTTCTTCTGTTGCCTAATGCAAGAAAAAAAAGTTTGCACAATTCACTTTTGTTTTTTTTTTTTTTTGCTTAATTTTCTAAATGTTTCCTTCTTTTTTTATCACCTAAAATGCTTTGTGTTGTTGTGTTCTAAAAAATCTCTATGACAGTTGCAAAAGATGGCTTTTGCTTGTCTCTATTACACTTTTTTCTTTTTTTTAGAATTATTCTTTACGTATTTTAATTTGTTACTTTTAACGTATAAATAATTAACTGTAAAAACTTTTGTTACTTATAAACTAAATACATTTTGTTTGTCTTTTTTAAAAAAACCTTATTATTTTTGTATAAAAATAAAAGTTATTTTTCCAATAATAAATTTTTTCACGATAGAAAAAAAATCTGACTTGGCGTGCTTAATGAGTGATGCCGGATTAATAGAAAAATTGAAATATTGACAGATGTGAATACTCTACAACTAATAGTAAAATGGGTAACCATGTGGAGAGTAGTGATGATAGATTAGTCAAACGTAAATATTACGATACGTAAAAGTAAATTAAACAAACACATAATTTTTAAACAAATTTTCACATAAATTTATGGGTTTACATATATGTGCTGTTATTAATTTTTAATTCTTTTTATTAACAAATATCTCTAGTTAATGTACATGTGAAGTTTTATATCTATTTCTTTAATTCTCTCCTTATACTCGATTACTTTTTAGTTGTTTTACAAATATTTTCTCTCATCACTATTTACTTTTCGATCAGCTGTTCATTTTTTTGCCTATTTTTTCGGTGTTTTTTTTTCTTTCTTTCCATTTTTTTGCATTCTTATCTCAAGTCATTTTTACATGCGAAAAATTGTACAACTTTTTCGGTTGTCTCATAAATTGTTGTGCATAAAATTGATGTCCCAATATAATACCAAAAAAGATCCTTGCAAAGCCAATGCCTGCAGAATTCAAGCTTGTTTAAAGGGTAAGTTTAACACACGATTGCAAATAAATGACGTTAGTTTGTAATTATTATATAATTTATATAGAGAATAATTATCAGGAGGATAAGTGTTTGGAGGTTTTGGAGCAGATGCGTCAATGCTGCTTGAAGTGGCACAAACAATCTTTATGTTGTTCGGGTATTTATTTGGAACGTCCATATATTAAAAGTGAAGAAAAACAAAACAAAGAGGAAAAAATCAAAGAGAAACGTTAAGACGTTTGTTTTAAAGAGGTAAAGCAGGATGTACATACATTCATACATACATATCAATTATGATTATTAATCTAATTTATAAGGAGGGGCTTTTAAAGTTAATATGGAACAGAAGTAATGACTTTATAATTCTATAGTCAAAGTATAATGCTGACTATTGTCTACAGACTATAGACTAGACAATAGTCCAAATTATTGACTATACTATTGTACAGACTATAGGCTAGTCCACAGACTATATTCCAAATTACAAACCAGACTACAGACTAGACTAATAGATAATAGTCTAGACCTATAGTTTTTCTTTCCTTACTTATATTATTCTACATTCTATTATCTCCTACTTGTAGCGAAAAATAATGCCAAATCCTTCCATACCGCCTTATAAACCACCACAAGAATTGCAAGAGATTCTAAAACAACAAGCCGCACAACGTAAACGTACCGCCCAATTACCCAAACGTAATTGGATACAAAGAAATCCTCGACTCTTTCAAATCACCTTTATAACCACCTCATTGCTGATACTATTCTCACGACCACTTTACGACGCCTTCATAGAAGAATCATTTCCAGCTGTAGAGGATTCAATTAAATTCAAAAAACGCGAGTAATGGAATCAGTACGTAAGGCTAAACAACGTTTACGCAACTATCCCATACTATTAGGAAAATGTGCCGAAACGGCTACGATTTATGCAGCCTGTGTTAGTCGTGATTTGAATGTACAACATAAAACCTGTGACAAAGAGTTCCAGCTATTTAAGGAATGTCTACAAAAGGCAGCAAATGAAATGAAAACAAAATTATAAAGCAATAGATAGAAGAAATTGCAATAAAAAAACAAACAAACTTAAGAAATTTTAAAATAATAAGATTTTCCACATCATTTTTTTGAAAAAAAAAAACAAAAAGCATCAAATGGCAGCCAAAACAATGAAACTACAACGTTTAAAAGAGAGCTTAACAAATCTTTCCTTTCGTTTCCATTTATTAATATCTATAGTTATACGTTTGGCTTTAATTTTCTACGGACAATTGCATGATGAACACTCAGAAGTCCCATATACGGATATAGATTATAAGGTGGTAACCGATGGAGCTAGACAAATACTCCAGGGTAATACACCCTTTAAAAGGCACACATATCGTTATAGTCCTCTGTTGGCTTATATGCAATTACCCAATGTTATATTACATCCAAGTGTGGGTAAACTTATATACTCTTCCTTTGATTTGCTAGTAGCAGTGTTAATCTATTCTCTAGTCAAAGCCGAATTACAATCACAATGCAATAAGGCGGTACAATATTTACTTACAAAATATGGTAAATCTAATAAAATGACTTCAAGTGCCAATTATGGTGATACCGATGAACGCAATAGACCTGCCCAAATAGCCAAAATATCAGCCTGCTTTTGGCTTTATAACCCTCTAACCGCTGTCATTTCGACACGCGGCAATGGTGATAGTTTTTCCAGTTTCTTTGTCATCTTAACTCTATATCTTTTAGCCAAATCGGAAGATTGTTCTCGTAAAACTACACGCAATTGGTTTATATTATTAGCTGGTTTATCTCATGGTTTTGCCATACATTTACGTCTTTATCCTTTACTCTTTAGTTTAGCCTATTATCTTAGTTTATCCGAGCGTTTGGTGCGTTCTCTTAAAGAGTTCTTACGCAATGTATTATTTCCCTCTAGCAAACAATTATTATTAGTTTTTGGTACATTTTTAAGTTTATTTCTTATAACCGGCTTTTTCTATTGTCTCTATGGCTGGCAATATATCTATGAGGCCTATTTATATCATTTTGTGCGCAAAGATGTTAGACACAATTTCTCTTTGTACTTTTTAATGCAATACCTAAGTGGTGCTGCTGTTGAAACCTCGCTATTAGAAAAATCCCTAATTCTATTGCCTCAATTGCTTCTCATATTATATTTAAGTTTTGCCTTTGGTCAATTTAGACAAACTTTACCCTTTTGCATCTTTTCCCTAGCCTTTGTTATGGTTACTTTTAATTCGGTAGTTACCTCACAATATTTCGTTTGGTATCTGGCCTTATTACCTTTATGTCTGAATAATCTACAATCTATAACATGGCTTCAATCAGCAGCCTATTTTGCTTTATGGTTAGTGGCCCAGGGTTTATGGCTATTGCCTGCCTATCTATTGGAATTTAAGACTTGGAATACATTTTATTGGATCGGCGCTCAAAGTGCCTTTTTCTTTATGGTCAACAATTTGCTATTGGCACGTTTAATCGAACATTATAGCTTTACCTCGTTTAAGGTTAATTTTAAGAAACTTTTTTAGAAAAAAGTAAAATAAATATGAAATCGATTGGATTGCAAAATATATGTAGTTATTTAGTTGAATTATAAGAAATCATACAATTTATAAAAAAAAAACTTAAACAATATAAGTAGTTTCACTTTGTAAACAATTTTTATAATAAATTGAAATAAAACTAATTAATCACAAAAAAGTAGTTCGTTTTTTATATTATTTTTGATCTTCAGACTATTGTTTAGAATCTAAACTAAAAAATAGTCTTAACTGTAAACTACTCAATTGTACAGATTTGGACTAGACTTTAGTCCTGAGTATAGACTATACTAAAGTCCAAACTATAGACTAGTCTATAGTCTAGTCTATAGTTTAGACTCTTGTTTAAACTATAGTCCAGACTTTCGAATCGTTTATGGAACCTACCATAATCCAGACTTTAGTTTAAGTTTCCAAAAATTAAATTTCTTTAGAAATCGGTGTTTTTGTTTTGAAATTTTAACTTTATATCCATTTCATATGGCAATATGTTTAGCTTTTAAAAATGCAACAAATATTATAATAAACTTTATATAACTAGTTGAATATTGTAGGGGAATCTATAAAAAATATCGCAAGTATTGTTTTATTTTTAGATATTTAAAAAAAGAACTTATCTTAACATAATTACAAAAAAAAAAGAAAACGAGCAACAGTTATAGCTTAATTACAATTGAAACCACAACCGCTGGCGACAATGAGTTTTCTGGTTGTGTAGGTGTAGCTGGGGATCGGAATGAAGCAACAGGCTCAACGCCTACTGGTCCCGTATAGACCGTGCTGTCCCCAATATATGGCCAGCTTGTGGACAGGGTGCCCATGATACCCACCACATATTCAACTGTCCAGCCCACATAGATTCTATTTTACTTTTATTACGATCTCTGGCGATCCTCTCATTATTCTCACATTTTTATATTGCAGCGTTGCCATATGTTAAGAATATTTTGCTAAAAATCTTGCACAAACAGGTAGGGTTCTATAAATCGACTTTCGAATAATCGAACAATCGACTTTTTGTCGAAAAAAGTCGAAGTCGACTATTTTGTTCCAAAAAAGTCGATAACTCGACTACCGTCTATGAAAAAAGTCAACTTTGTAAATAAAAGTCGAAAAGTCGGAAAGATTCGAAAAAAGTCAAAAAGTCGAAATGTCGGAAAAAGTCGATTAAAAACGGAAAAAGTCGAAAGAAGTCGAAAAAATCGGAAAAAGTCGAAAATAGTCGGAAAAAGTCGAGAAGTCGGAAAAAGTCGAAAATAGAAAGAAGTCGAAAAAACTCAAAAAATGCAACAAATAGCTTCGGAACAAGTCGAAAAGTCGGAAAAAGTCGGAAAGTCGAAAAAAGTCGAAAAGTCGACTGTTTATAAAATATTAAAAGTCGAAAAATCGACTTTTAACTAAATGCAAAAATTCGAAAGTCGGCTTTTCATAAAATGCAAAAGTCGAAAAGTCGACTTTTCATAAAATACAAAAAGTCGAACCCTACAAACAGGGTTCTTATGATGCGCATTTTGTCGTCATTCGTTATTAATGAAAGAGAAAAGTAATATGTCTGTTCCCGTATTTTATTCACAATAATTTATTAATCATTCCTTTTTTTGTTTCATAAAAAATAATTTTAAACAAAACATAATTTTGCTTTGATTTCTTTTTATAAAAGTCATGTGGTCGCTTAGTTTTAATTCATCGCTCGCTGGTTTTGTTTGATTTGTCGACAACGGTTCCAATTGTAATTAAGCTGTTAGTTGAGCAAATGTAAACAAACAAAGAGAAAATATAAAAATCTAAAGAGAGTGACATAAAAACATAACCTGCTAAATTGGTGTTGTCAAAAATGTGGAAAAAAAAACGTGTAAAATAAAAGTTTTTTAGAAGAATATAAAATATAGCTTTTGCAGCACAAATTCTAGATATTTAAGATTATATATTAATACTTTTCCAATAAATAATAATAGAATTTAGTGATAAAGCTATTAAGCATTATCTTTTAGCTTTTTTAACCATTAAAATATTCTAAATTCTAACCTTAAAAAAATGTTAAATTAACAACACTTAATTTTTATAGCTGGGCAAATTAACAGAGTACAATAAGTCAACACTGTGAAAAAAACTGTTAAAAAACCAACAACAAAATGCAAGTGAAAAGGAAAAAGGAAAGACCAAAAAGTAAACAAAAATAAATAGCTGCATCTAAAGAAATTTGTTGCATTCTGCAACTGTATAATAAAGTTTTACAAAAAAAACTAAGAAATTTATATATTTTTTTAATAAATTTATTAACAAAATTATTAAACATGAATATTGTATATGAGTTCTTTCGTAATAATCATATTTTGGCAATATGTGAAGATGTTTTGTGCAAAAAATCATTTACCTTAAATTTATCACGTTTTGAAATGCCCGAGGTGCCTGAATTAGTGGAAAAATGCAATATAATATTTAAATTATTTTTAAATCACAATCATTTGACACAAGTAAGTTTTAGCACATAATTAAATTATGCTAATAACTTTAACTGACTTTTTTTTTCCTTGTTATTTAATGGCAGCTACCCGCTTTTGTCAGCCATCTAACACGTCTGCAAATTTTAACTTTGGACTTTAATAAATTAAATGAATTTCCTCTGGTCATTTGCCAGCTAACAAATCTAAAAGTATTAAACATTAGCTGTAATCATATCAATACTTTACCCAAAGAAATTGGTCAATTAATACAATTGGAAACATTTTGGTGTAATAATACCGGTCTACAACTCTTACCCGAAGAATTGGGTAATTGTGAGTGTTTGGAAACTTTAGGTGTTAGAGGCAATCAATTAAAAAGTCTTCCTTCTTCTGTTAAACGTTTACGCAAATTACGATGGTTAACTTTGGAAAATAATCAAATTTCTTTGGTGCCCGATTCTATGGGAGATTTAAAAAATCTTATACATTTAAATTTGAAAAGTAATCATTTGATTGCTATTCCACATTGTTTGAAACGTATGAAAAGATTGCAATATGTTTTTCTCAATTGTAATCGTATTGCTGGTCCCGTGATGGAGGAATTCTTAAAGGAATTGGATTTTATAAGAATGTTGAATATATGTGATAACCCCTTGTGTAATGTAATGACAACTAAAATGCAATTGAAGGTAAGTTAAATAAAGGTGTCAAGGAAACGTGTTTTTTCTAAGGAGTGTTTTCTATAGGAAAATGTCTCAAGACTTTTCTATAGGGAAAGTATCATAACAAGAGATTAAATACATATTTTCCTAAGAAAATTTTCTTGTAAAGACAATTTTCTATAGAAAACTATCTTTTTAAGGGACTTTTCTATAGAAGTGTTTTCACTAGAGACTTTTTTTAACAAAAGTCTCTTTCCGAGACCCTTTTTCATATGAGTAACTTCTAATGGGTCTTTTATATAGAATCGACTTCTCCTCAAAAACTTTTCTATAGAATAGTGTTTTTCGAATAGAGTTCTATAGAAATGTGTATTTCCAAGAGACTTTTCAAAAAGAAACGAATCTTCCCAAGAGATTTTCTATAGAAAACTAATGCCCCAGACTCCTTACTATAAAAAACTATTGTCCAAGACTGCTTGCTATAGAAATGCTTTTCGTAGAGACACTTTTATATAGAAACATAAGTAAAAGGCGGCAAGCACTTTTCTAATGAGTCTTTTCTATAGGAATGTGTCTCTCTAAAGACTTTTCTATAGGAAAGTATCATAACAAGAGACTTGAGAAATGTTTTCCTTAGAGAATTTTCTTTTATAGACACTTTTCTATAGAAAACTATCTTTCCAAGGGGCACTTCTATGAAAAAGTGTTTCACAAGAAACTTTTCTTAAAAAAACTCTCTTTCCTTGACACTTTTTGCTAAAAAGTAACTTCTAAAGAGTCTTTTATATAGAATAGAGTTTTCCTAAGACACTTTTCCATAGAACAGTGTTTACTCAAGAGATTTGCATAGAAAATTGTATTCCCAAGAGACTTTTCTATAGAAAATTGTTTTTCTAAAAGATTTTTATAGAAATGAATCCTACCAAGAGATTTTCTATAGAAAACTATTGCCCCTGACTTCTGGCTATAGAAATGTTATTTTGCGGAGATATTTTTATATAAAAACATAATTTTTCTCTTAAGGAACATGGCAATATACTCTGTGATACAAAAGATCATACAAATACAACCAACATGGATGAGTTATTAGATGATAATGATAATAATGAAGACGATGATGAGGATTTATCTGATTGGGAAAACAGTATTGAGACCAGTGATTTAGATACCACCGATGAAAGTAGTCCGGAAAATGATGTAGAGGTAAATAATAAAAAAAAACTAATAGAAACAAATAACAAACAAATTCAACTAGATTAAAGAAATTTGCCAAACAAAAAGGACTTAAAGTCTTTCTCCTTTAAGCTTTGACCTTTTATGAAAACTTTAGAGAGTTTATATGTAATTTCCATTATTATTTTTCTTTCTCTTACAGGATATTTCCGTTTTAATACCCGAACTTTCACGTTATATAACAAATTTTAGTTAATATTTAATTAAAACTTTTCAAATTTATGGCCGGATCCTTAATTTATAATAATGTTTGTGTGTTCTTTTCGTTTTATTTAATAATTTTGTTGATTTATTGAAGTTTTAATCGTAATTTTTTTGTGTTTGTATTTTTCCCCACAAAAGAAAGCTGTTAAACAATATAATGCAATAAAACAACGTTTAACAACAACGACAACAATTAAATTAGCAAATATTGCTATGTACAGTTTAGAAAAAAAAAAAAACAAAACGATTATATTATATTTTAATATTAAATTAATGAACAAAAAAGAAATATGTTTACAACTAAATTTAATTGGACATTTTCTTCATTAGTTCTTCATCTTGTATAGACATGGCGGTAAGTTTTTTGCCAATCTTTTCGTGAATATCCAAATACTTAGCAACACAACGATCAATGCAAACCATTTCACCTTTGCCTGGAAAGAAGTAAAGTTGAAGAGATTAAAAAAAATTGTTATAAATGGAAATTTTCAAGGACAAATACATTTCAAAGAGAATTTCTTTATAGAATAATAAATAAGAGACTTTTTTAGAGAAAGTTCTTCTCAAGACAAATGTCTTCTAAAGTGATCTTCTGTAGAAAGATATCTTTCAAAGGTATTGTTTTTTATAGAAGTCTTTTAAACAGAATTTTCTATAGAAAAGTGTCTTTACCAAAGAATTTTCTATAGAAAATGTCTTCCTAAGAGACTTTTCTGTAGGAAAGTGATATTCTAAGAGACTTCCAAAAACAGACTTTTCTTTAGAAAACTATCTTCCCGAAAGTTTTTCTCAAGAGACTTTTCTATAGACAAATGTCTTCTAAAGTGATCTTCTGTAGAAAGGTATCTTTCAAAGGTATTGATTTTTTTATAGAAAATAGTCTTTTAAACAGAATTTTCTATACAAAAGTGTCTTTACCAAAGAAATTTTCTATAGAAAAGTGTCTTCCTAAGAGACTTTTCTGTAGGAAAGTGATATTCTTAGAGACTTTTCTGTAGGAAAGTGACATTCTAAGAGACTTCCTAAAACAGAGTTTTCTTTAGAAACCTATCTTCCCGAAAGCTTTCTTTTCCACAGAAGCGTCTTCTACATAAACTTTAATGAAAAATGTGTTCCTGACAGACCTTTCTATAGAAAAATGACTTCAAAATAGCCTTTCTTATAGGAAAGAAACTTCAAAATAAGCTTTTCTTTAGAAAAGTGTTTTCGCGAGAATCTTTTCTGTAAAAAAAGTGTCTTCCGCAGGGGCTTTTCTATGAAAAAGTATTCTGCTGATATTATTTTCTATAGAAAAGTGTTTTCCCAAAAGACTCTTCTATAGAAAAAAGGTTTCCCAAAAGACTATTTGATAGAAAAATTATAAAATTTAAAGTTAACCCAATTTCCTATGCCCCTTAATATAAACACATTTATAATATCGCCCAATACCCCTATAAAACACTTACCCAATTCAGCTTCTCCATAACGTGGTGGTATACATTTTTTGTGACAAGCATTTGTCATGCGATTATATAAATCGGACATCATTTCAATTTCCATTTCTTGCATCATTTGTAATTTTGCCTGTTCGGCGGGACTAATCTGGGGCATAGCCATTTTGTTTCTGTGATAGTTTTCCAAATACACGTGTCTAGTTTAAAAGTAAAATTACGATTTAAATTTCTCTGCTGCTAACTCGGGAAGATGTTTAAGTGTTTGCTTTTATATAAATATATTTTTGTTTTTTTGATTAAGCGTTAAAACGTCTAGTTCCCACTGATTCGTAATCACCAATATTTGCTTTTTTCATGCGTTCCCGTATTTGCATATCCTCGTAACGTCGCTTATCCACAGAATTTTTCGATATCACAAACGAGTACACACCTACCACAGTTATAACAGTCCTTTAAAAAAAAGAGTTTTTTTAAATGTTATTTATTAATAAACACGTTTTGTTGTTTTAATTAAAAACATTTATGTAAAAAATCGTACCAACCGACAGCGATTCTACCAAAATTACCCAAAGACATTACTTTTTTCTTCGTTTTTAGATTGACAAAGTTTTCTCTGCTTTTTATTACATTAGAAAAAAATATGTAAACAGCTGTTATGACATAACCTCAATTTGACAGTTTGAAAAGAGAGATAGAGGGTGACACAAGTTTTTTTTTTTTTGGTGTGTGTGTGTGTTAAGTGTAGCACAAAAAAGTAAACAAACTAAGCGTAGCAGTAAAATAGTAGTATTTTTTGGAAAACAATTAACGGAAAAGGTAGTTTTTGTTAGAAATGTAACAATAATAAGAAATTTCCTCTAAAAAAAGTATTTTCTATTGGAATTTTAGCTAAAATTACTAATTTTATTTGTTAATTAATAAAATTCACTTATTTTTCGTACTAAATTTTAAGCAATTATATATTTTATTTCAAAAAAACTCATAATTAACAAATAAATTTTACAAAAAATATTAAAAAAAACATAACAAAAAAGAAATAAACTTAATAAATTGTTAAAAAATGCAATTGTATAACAATTTGGTTTTTTTTCTAATACAAATTACTTTTCTTTAGCATAGAGATCATTATATAAATACACAACATTTTCGTTTCAAATTGAAAAAAAAAATATATATATATAAATATTACAAAAATATACATAAAAATATGTTTTGCATTAATAAAAAGCATATATTAGTGAAATTAGTATAAATGCAAAAACATAAATATGGAATGAAAAAAATAAAATTCGATTTTTCTTTTTTGTAGTATTCAAAACACCTTAGAACTACTACTATTAACTGGTAGGTGGTATTGAAAATGCCCTTTGACCGCTACCATGATTAGGTTTTGAACCAAACCAGCTCATTTTCCAATTTAATGTGTCATGCAAAAGTTTTTCCTCTTCTTTGGTTAGTTTAAGTAGCGTAGCAACGGCACGTATTAAATGACGAGCTTCAACCTAAGAATTAGCATTATATATATATAACTTAAGCATTAAGATAATTTGAAAATTATTACCTCTCGACTTGTTAGAAATTTAACAATGACATGTTTTAAATATTTAAAATTAACTTCATCCATTATAATACTATTTTTAATTAAACAACCACAATTTTGACATAATTTTGTATTATCATTAGAATATGTTGTTGTTGTGGCAATTATTGCTGGTGTTGTTGTTGTTGTTGTTGATGATGTGGTAGTCTTTTGGTTTTCGCTGAACTCTTCGAGTGATTTGGCTGAAGAGAATTCTTTTTGTAAAGTCTTTTTTAAATCGGTTAAACGTTGATTTAAAACTTTAATAGTCTAGAAAATAAAGGAAATTTATAATAAAATTTTATAGGAGATAAATTTCTTAAGAAAAGCTCTTTCTCAGGAGAGGATTTTCTATAGAACACTCTCTCTCTCTCAGGAGAGGATTTTCTTTAGAAAACTGTCTTTAGAACAGATATTTCTTTAGTATCTTTTAGAAGAAACTTCTCTTTAAAATAAACTTTCTTTAGAAGAAACTTTTCTAAAGTAAATTTTCTTTAGAAGAAACTTTTCTAAAGAAAACTATTTTAGAAATGATTTTTTAAAAGAAAACTCTCTTGAGAAAAGACTTTTCTATAGAAATTACTCTTTTGAGAAGACTTTTTTACAAAATAGACCCTTAAAGAATACTTCTATTAAAAGATACTATTCTAAAGAAAACTCTTTTAAAATGATAGTTGTAGAAAATTCTCTTTAGAAGAAATTTTTCTATATAAAACTCATTTTAAAAGAGACTTTTGAATAGAAAAATGTTTAAAAACTAACTTTTTTATAGAAAACTCTTTTTAGAACAGCCTTTTTCTATAAAACTCCCCTTAAAAGAGTTTTTCTATAGAAAAAATTCCTTAGAAGATATTTTTTTTAGAAAACTATCTTTGGAAGACATTTTTTAGAAGAGACTTTTATAGGAAACTCTCATTAAAAGAGACTATTTTTATAGAAAACTCTGTTTAGAAGAGACAGAACTCTTTAAAAAAGATTTTTTTCTATAGAAGACTTTAGAAAATAATTTTTAATAGGAAACTCTCTTTGAAACAGACTATTTTTTTATACAAAAATCTGTTTTAAAGATTCTTTTTTATAGAAAGCTCTTTAGAAGAGACTTTTTCTATAGAGAATAGTCTGTTTCAAAGAAATTTCCAATAAAAAAAGTATTTTTTTAAAGATTTCTATATTAAATATATTTTTTTATAGAAAACTGTCTTTAGAAGAGGCTTTTCTATAGAAAACCCTCTTTAGAAGAAACTTTTATTGGAAACTCTCTTTAAAAACAGACTATTCTTATAAAAAGCTCTGTTAAGAAAAGACTTTTTTATATAAAAAACTCTTTAAAATAGACTTTTTCTATAGAAGACTTTAGAAAAGACTTTTTTATTGGAAGTTCTCTTTGAAACAGACTATTTTTTTATAGAAAAGTCTGTTTAAAAGAGTATTTTTTATAGAAAGTTCTTTAGAAAAGACTTTTTATATAGAAAATAGTCTGTTTCAAAGAAATTTCCATTAAAATAAGTATTTTTTAAAGACTTCTATAAAAAAGATATTTTTTATGGAAAAATTTCTTTAGAAGAGACTTTTCTATGGAAAACTCTCTTTAGAAGAGACTTTTATTGGAAACTCTCTTTAAAAAGAGACTATTTTTATAGAAAGCTCTGTTTAGAAAAGACTTTTTTATAAAAAAAGCTCTTTCAAATAGAAACCCTCTTTAGAAGAGACTTTTATAGGAAACTCTTTTTAAAAGAGACTATTTTTATAGAAAGCTCTGTTTAGAAAAGACTTTTTTTTATAAAAAAGCTCTTTCAAATAGACTTTTTTATAGAAGACTTTAGAAAAGACTTTTTTATTGGAAATTCTCTTTGAAACAGACTATTTTTTATAGAAAAGTATATTAAGGAGTCTTTTTTATAGAAAGCTCTTTAGAAGAGACTTTTTCTATAGAAAACTCTGTATAGAAGAGGAAACTCTCTTATAGAAAACTCTCTTTGAAACAGACTATTTTTTATAGAAAAGCCCGTTTAATAGAGTCTTTTTTATAGAAAGCTCTTTAAAAGAGACTTTTTCTATAGAAAATTCTCTTTAGGAGAGAATATTCTATAGAAAACTGTCTTTAAAATCTCTCTTTTGAGTATATTAACTCTCTCACCTTATTCTTTTCCGTTATATCACTTTGCAGTTCATCACATTCCTTAATTTTCGTTTTACTCTCTTCCACTTTACGTTGCATTTCCTCCAGCTGCTGTTTACACTCTAATATTTCCAATTGTTTCGTCTTTAATTGTCCCTCTAAAGTTGCATTCTTTTCATGAATTTCATTGGCTTCATCTCTTTCGTCACGCAGTTCTTTCTTTAGTAATTCTTCACTTTGTGAGATTTCAGCATTCTTCAGTAGAGCCGTAAGTTTTTCTTCTTTTTCGTTTTCCAACAATAGTTGAGTATCGTTTAGTTGTTGTTGTATTTCGTTTAATTGTTGCCGTAAAGTTTGGGAAACATTAGCAGCATCGGCAGCATAATTACCAAAACGTTCGTCGGCTGCTTCGAGGCGATTTTTTAAATCTAGATTTTCTGCTTCTAAAGAGGCCTGTTGAGGTGGGAGTATTTAAAGAAAACAATGGACAAGAAAAATATAGAAATAGTTTTTCATTTTAATGGAAAATTTAATCCATTTTTTTTGGTGTTCTCCAATTATAAAAAGTAAAATAAGAAAACAATTTTAAAATTTAGTTTTTAGATTTGTAACGGAAAAAGGTTAATTTAAAAGGTTTTTTATTTAAAATAAATAAATAATAAACAGTTATTATCAAAAAAATAAATATGAAATTAAACATAAAATCTTTGGATTATGGGGGTTTTTGGTTGGTTGATTGATTGGTAGGAGGGAAGGTTTTAGTTTTAGTCATGGTGCTTTTAAATGTTTTAAGGCAAAAGTGTAACTGTATTTTGGTATGATAGGCAAGCAATTGTTAGTGTTAGATATCCCATTGCAACTCGTCTACGTCAGTAGAAATACTCACGGATTTATTGCGTTCATAGACAATTTGTTGTTCATTTTCCTCGCGACACTCTTTCAAAGCTAAATTTAATTCATCAATTTCCTCCTCCAAGAGTTTAATCTACAATTAAACAAGAAATTATATAATATTTATAAAGTTGCTAAGAATTCACTTCCTCACCTTATCATCTCTTTGTTTTATTTCATCTTTAGCTTTAAGTAATTCAAATTCTACATGTTTTACCCTTTCGATAAGATCATCTTTTGTTTTTAAGATTTTTCTCTTTTCGGTGGTTTCTTCGGCTACTTGTTTCGATAGACGACTCACTTGTGTTTCTAAAGCTAAATTCTGACCACTCCAAGAACTTTTTATATCCGATAGCTGTAGATGAGCCTCTTCTAGATGCTGTTCTAGTAATTTACGTTCATGCACCAACGCTTGTAGCTTGTCATCACCACTTAGTGTGCTGAGCGATTCAATACGTGCCTTTTCGACAATTTGTAAACGCATTTTTAAATGACGATTTTCTTCTTCTATGGCCGCTAAAGTTGTGGTTAAATTGTTTTTATCTTGTTGAGAGGAATGTCTAAGTTGTTGTAATTCGTCCTGAAAGAGGTAAACAAAACAAAGAGAGAATTTTGAATCTTTCTCACAGAACTATAGTCTAATAAGACATGTTTCAATCGAAATTTGTCTACAACAGATAACTTACTAAAGAAAATTGTCAAATAAAGACATTTTTCTATAGAAAAGTTTCAAATAAAGACAATTTTCTAAAGAAAATTATCTAAAAAGATAGATTTTTACAGAAATTTGTCATATAAAGACAGTTTTCTATAGAAAAGTTTCAAATAAATACAGTTTTCTATAGAAAAGTTTCAAATAAATACAGTTTTCTATAAAAAATTGTCTATCAAAGACAGTTTTCTATAAAAAATTGTCTAACAAAGACAGTTTTCTATAAAAAATTGTCTACCAAAGAAAGTTTTCTATAAAAAATTGTCTATCAAAGACAGTTTTCTATAAAAAATTGTCTACCAAAGACAGTTTGCTATAAAAAATTGTCTATCAAAGACAGTTTTCTATAAAAAATTGTCTATCAAAGACAGTTTTCTATAAAAAATTGTCTATCAAAGACAGTTTTCTATAAAAAATTGTCTATCAAAGACAGTTTTCTATAAAAAATTGTCCAACAAAGACAGTTTTCTATAAAAAATTGTCTATCAAAGACAGTTTTCTATAAAAAATTGTCTATCAAAGACAGTTTTCTATAAAAAATTGTCTATCAAAGAAAGTTTTCTATAAAAATTGTCTATCAAAGACAGTTTTCTATAAAAAATTGTCTATCAAAGACAGTTTTCTATAAAAAATTGTCTATCAAAGACAGTTTTCTATAAAAAAATTGTCTAACAAAGACAGTTTTCTATAAAAAATTGTTTATCAAAGACAGTTTTCTATAAAAAAATTGTCTATCAAAGACAGTTTTCTATAGAAAATTGTTTAAAAAATACACTTTTCTATGGAAAATTCTAAACAGTTCTCTTTAGATTAACATTACCTTTAAATCTTCTACTTCCGTTTCATAATGTTTAAATCTTTCCAACTCAGATGTCAGATTCTCCACCTGCGTTTGATGCTGACGCATAGCATTTAAACGATCCACAGCTTCCTGTTCACGAAATGACAATAGACTGCGTAGTTTATCAATTTCATTCTGTTGCATATTTTGTATTTTCTCTTGTTCCTCACAGTAGATATCTTTTTGGGTTTGAGCGACTTTTACTGTTTCCAAAAGTATTTCATTTGTCTTTTCCACACGTAATTTTTCCTCCTGCAATTGACTAATACGATTTTGTAGCTCCGAAGCTTTGGCGGAAAGCTCCTGGCACTGTTGTCTAAGTGTGATTAATGATTCAGACTATAATAAAAGACAGAGAGAAAAGACATTAGCATTTAACATTAAATAGCAATTTTCTTAAAAAATTACCCACCTGTAAACTTTCATCATTCGAATTAACACTAATGGTAGAGGAAAAACGACTTTTAAGACGATTATTATTGTTATTATTATTGTTTGCTGTATGATTCATAGCTGTAAGCTGATGTGGCTGCAGCTGTGGCATGTTAACAACTCCTGGTCCAGCCACTTCGGAGCCCGTCTCTTCTTTTATTTTATTTTTCAAAGAAGCAAACATTTTTTCGTGTTTTTTTTATTTCTTACGATATTTAAATTAAATTATTGCACTAATTACTGGTTTAGTTATGTATTCAGTCTATTTTAACATGTAAGGATATGAACAATTATTATTATTTGTTTTTGGCTTAGAACTTTTTTCTTTTGTTTAAGCCATTTGGAATGTTGAGGTTTTAATTCACTAATGTTAGGTTTTTGTTGGAAATTTTAGTTTTTTCGAGTTATCACTTCGTTAAACATGTTGAACTAATTAAATTTTTATCAATTTTGTAGTTTATTTTGTGTATTTTTCGTTTTTTACTTATCAAGTAATTATGCAAATTTTCCTACTTTTTTATTTGTATTTCCCAATAAGAAAAAAATTATGACACCTTGTTGTTTTTCTTGTCAATTTTGTGTTTAGTATGGCAATGCTGTCAAAGCAGCTGCTGTCAGTCACAGATACTCGAGTCGCTGCTTTTACTTAGAACAAAAAAGTGTTTCTAGTTGCCGGTCTACACACGAAAACTTTTGTTGAAAAACCTTTTCTAAATTATCTTTTAAAGTTCCATTAATGTCTACACATAAAAACTACGTATTTATTGTATTAATTTATTTTTATACGAATGAAAGAATAACAGAACAAGTTGTCGAGTACGAGAAATATATGATATTTCTTTCCCTGTCACGCAAAATCAGAAGTTTCCTGTTGTGGACCGACACTGTGATTGTAAATTCATACAGTTACAAACATGCAAAGTTTGGTGCATGTTTTGCAACACTCTTTTCTTTCCCCCCTTGCCAACACTATTGTAGGATATGAATGATGTCTCTGCCTTAAAAGGCATTTTCTGAAAAAGGTTTACATATGGTCTAAAACACCTTTATAAAATCCCACTTTTTAATCTCTCAAACTACGTTTTTATCGTTAAAAATTTGAAAAATCTAAACGTAATTAAAAACTTAGCCGGCTTACAATCGATTTAAATTGACGCCGACATTTGAAGTTACAGCCGCCGCCTTTAATACATGTCGGCGCAGGGATCCATTTGTTAGCCGCCAAATTTGTGCAGAAAATTAAATTGTTAAGCTTGGAAAAAAAAAATTACGAAAAGTTTCTAGATTTTTGTGTTAAATAAAAGAAAACTTGAAAACTAATTTAATAAATTTTATAACAATTAAAAGTGTTTTGTGTTATTGTACTTAAAAAAAAAACATAAATTTTCTTTGTATTTGTGTAAAATTGTTTAAACAAACAAAATGAGTTCTCCTAAGACTACTTCTGCCTCTGAAGCAGCAACAGGCGCCGGCGCTGAAGCTGCTGAGGATTTCACAAAAGACTTATCCCTAGAATGTAAACCCGATTCTCCTAGCTTTGTGGAATATGAACTTATCTATAATATGACTAGTTTTTTGGAGGCAAATGGTGCTGAGGATGTAGACAAGAAAGTTTTAAGGAATATGGCTGTGGCCTTGACTAAACATTTGAATGAGTAAGTAGAAAACGAGTTTTTCTTTAAATATATATACAAAATATAAAGCTTTATTGACATAACTATAAAAAAAATTGAAATTAAACTGGTTTGTAAAAGTGCCTAATGATTTCTTGGAAGAATGAGGTCATCAGGAGTAAAAGTGGCAAAATTTTATATATGGCAATGTATTAATGGGCTTTAGGTTATTGATTAGTATACAGACTATCAACTAGTCTCTAGATTAGGCTATCAATTACATAGGTTCTAGAGTAGATTATCAACTGGTCTATACACTGGACTATCGATTAGTTTATAGGGTAGACTATCGAAAAGTCTATACAGTAGACTACCAACTTGTCTATGGAGTGAACTATCAACTAGTCTATAGAGTAGACTATCAACTAGTCTATAGAGTAGACTATCAACTAGTCTCTAGAGTAGACTATCAACTAGTTTATAGAGTTAACTATCAACTAGACTATAGAGTAGACTATCAACTAGTCTATAGTGTAGACTATCAACTAGTCTATAGAGTAGACTATCAACTAGTCTATAGAGTAGACTATCAACTAGTCTATAGAGTAGACTATCAACTAGTCTTTGGGGTAGACTATCAACTAGTCTATAGAGTAGACTATCAACTAGTCTATAGAGTAGACTATCAACTAGTCTATAGAGTAGACTATCAACTAGTCTATAGAGTAGACTATCAA
>NC_060954.1:7740341-7757565 GCF_022045245.1 Lucilia cuprina
GAACTAGAACTGAACTAGAATTGAACTAGAACTGAACTAGAACTGAACTAGAACTGAACTAGAATTGAACTAGAACTGAACTAGAACTGAACTAGAATTGAACTAGAAATTAACTAGAATTGAGCTAGAACTGAACTAGAACTGAACTAGAGCTGAACTAGAACTGAACAAGAACTGAACTAGTACAGAACTATAACTGAACTAAAACTGAATTAGAACTGTGAAGATGAGAACTAGAACTGAACCGGAACTTTACTAGAACTGAACTAGATTGAACCAGAACTTTTCTATGGAAAACTATTGTCTAAAATATAAATGTGAGCGAAGTTTTCTTAAGAAGAGTGTTCATTTGAACAGTGTAAACACAGTTTTTCCTCAGAGAAAATATTAAAATGTTGTTGCTTTGTTGTACAGTGTACGGTTCTAATCTTAATTGTTTTACTTAAAAAATAACCCAAAAATTTAAAATCCCACCCAAATATTTTTCTGCTTGAATAGATTTCATAATTTCCATTTTCAAATGTGACACAAACTTCCGTTACAGTTTCAAATCAATAAAAGATAATGTTTAGAAAACACAACCAAATAAGTACTTTTTTAAAACAACTTATAACAAATAAAACTAAATATATTCAAAAATAATTTAAATTAAATTATTGATAAAATTCAATATTGTTTTAATTATTTTCAAATAAAACCTAAATTCTCTTTAAACTTTTTCAAAATTTTAACTTTATTTAAATTTGAAATAATTTTTATTTCATTTCTTTTAAACTTTTTTTGCAAACTTTGTTTCTTTTAATTTGTAGTAAAACTCATTTGACTTCATTATGTATGTTTTTTGCTTGAAATTGTTTATTTTATAGTCTTGTTGATGTGTTCTTTATAAAGTGATTATTTGCTTGAAATCAAATGAATGTTTTTTTTTTTTTTTTTTTTTTTGTATAAAAATAAATTTCAAATACGTCGTCTTGCTAGTTGTTATTTTCAAAGACGTCGTCTATTTGTATTGTAAAGTCATATAAATAAATAAAAAATTTTATACGAAAAAATCTTAAATGTAAACAATGTTATCGCGCTTGCATAGGCATGCTTTAGAGGGAATAGTGTGAAAAAGTAATCGGTTTGTTTTTTTTTTATTAAAATTAAGCAAATTTTTAATTAAATATAGGAAATTTTTAAAAATGAATCTGAAAATGGCAAAAAAATATTCGAGTAACCATTAATCTTAAGCGGGTAACCGTTACCTCATTTTATCAAACTACTTTCATTTCAAACGATTTATATGAAGAAGGAACGTAAATATTTACGAAGACTATTTTTTTTAATTTCTGTCAAAAAAATCTATGAGTACCCACTAAAAGTTTTCAAGTAACCGGTATTCGTTTTAAATATTTAACTTTTTTTTAATTTCAAACTTAACTTTAAGTTTTTAAAGAAATTTCCATTAATTTTTTTCAAAAAAAGTGCAAGTACCCACTTAAATTTAACGAGTAACCGGTAACCATTTAAACTATTTCTTTCTTTAGCTTAATAAAATAAAAATCTATACTATTTTTAAGATTTCAAACAAGTTTTAATGATTTTTTGAGAAAATATAATGCGAGTACCCACTAACATTTTACAAGTAACCGTTTGAATTTATCGATAAAACGTTTTCTGTTTTATATTTTTCTTGATTTTTCATGAATATTATTTCTGTTTTTTACAATTCTTAACAAATGTTTATGATTTTTGTTAAAAAAAAGTGCGAGTACCCGCTATAATTTAACGGGTAACCAGTACTCAATGAAAGTTAACCCTTTAAATTTATGATTTTTCATGAATATTCTTTCTGTTCTTTACAATTTCAAACAAATGTTTATGATTTTTGTAACAAAAAAACCTGTGAGTACCCGCTATAATTTAACGGGTAACCAGTACTCAATGAATGTTAGTTTAATTTTTTCTATATTTTTTAAACATATTTTAATGTTTTTAAACAAATTTCCAATAAATTTTATCAAAAAAAAGTGAGAATTCTAAATAAAATTAAACGGGTACCCGTTAAAAAAACCATCAATAAATCGATTACTGTATAAATATTCTCTAGATTTTTCCTCAATTAATACATAATTTTATTATTCTAAACAAATTTTGATGATTTTTGTGAAAATTAAAACGAGTACCCGAGTGTCCAAGTAACGAGTAACCATTATTTATTTCATATTTTTTTTTTTTGGGAAATTTATATATTTTTCTTAAATATTAAACAAGTTTTAATGCTTTTTTTGTCATAAAAAAAGTAAGAGTAACCATGTAAAATGTAACGAGTAACCGGTAACCAGAATGTTTATTTTCAAGATTTTTTTTAATATTTTTAAAGTTATTTGCTCTAAAAAAGTACTTTTCTTAATAAAACTAAGGAAAAAGTTCATGTTCTTAGATATGGAATCGGTTACTTATAATAAGTAACCGGTTAAGTGAATAATAAATTGTTTGAATCTTAAAGTGTTGTGGTTTTTTGAAGGGTCATGCTTTAAAAATGTGTTGTTTTTTTTTTCTAAATACGTAATAATTATTTCCTAAAAGTTTTAAATATAAAATTTTAAATGAGAAAAAGAAATCGGTTAATGGTTAATGGTTAACCACTAGAGTTTAGTAAATCATAAAAGTATTTTTAATACTAGACGAAGCAACATTTTGCATGCTCTATAAATAATTTAAAATAAATAAATAAATAAATAAATAAACAAACAAATAATGATTATTAATCTTACCAGAATGCACTGAAAGAAAAACGTTTATTGGGTGTCGAATCATTTGTATGATTCGATGTTGAATTACTACGAAATATACCCGACATATTTAAGGCATTAATTATTAACAAAATATATCTAATTGTTAAAATAATAAAAATTATTTTGGTGTTTTTTTTTTTTTTTTTTTTTTGTTTTTGGTAAATTTTAATCGAATATTTAAAATATTCGTTTTGGTTTTTTTTTTTTTGTAAAACTTTTGTTTTTTTGTCAGACTCTTTGGTTTCACTTGGTTTGCAATTTACAAAATCTTTGGTTTCAAAATTCAATATTTTATTGAAAAAGTTTTTAATATCAATTTGTTATCTAAAATTTGTTTGTTGTTTTTATTAATTATTTTCTTCTTTTACGTTTTTTTGAAATTTCAGTTTGAATTTTATATTTCAATCTAATTAAATTAAATTGTTGTTGCGTTGTTCTTGCAGGCATATGATGATGCTGCAGCAGCATGAGCATGAGTCACTTTAAATTTTGATCACACACGCAGCAGCCAGAAAACGTAAGCGAAAAAAAAGAACGATGACGAGTGAGTCCGCTGCCGTATTTGCCACATGTAGTAAAAACTCCTCTATTAAGGGTTCATCATTTATATTTGGTTTATTGCTGTGTTCACACGAATTGTATTTGTTTTTTTTTTTTTTTTTTTTTTGATCTAGAATTAGAAATTTTATAAAAATAAATTTTCTACATTTAATTTCTTTTAATTGGTTTGATGTTTTCTTTTAGCCTTTTTTTCTCACCATTCAAAAAAAAAAAAATACATTTGCAAATTATCATCTACACAAGTTTATTCACACGCAATTTTTCCGTTAAAAGGGACCAAAGTAAATTTTAAATAAAAAACAACTGTCAATATCATTTTTAATTTAAATAAATTTTAAAACTTTAAACTTGTCCGAAATGTTTAATTATTATAATAAACACGTAGCGAGTACCCGAGTAACCGTTACTCACTTAATATTTTTTCTGTTATTTTAAATAATTTCAATCTTATTTGAAAGATTTCAAAGATTTTATAAAGAAAAACAATAAAAAAACCCATTAAAATTTAACGAGTAACCATTTAAATCAAGCGAGTAACCGGTTTTTTATTAATAATTTTTCTCTATATTAATTAAATTTCTATTTATTTCAAAGATTGCAATATGTTTTATAAAGAAAACTCCCAAGTACCCACTTAAATTTAACGAGTAACCATTAAAATTAAGCGAGTAACCGGCTTTCGTTAGATAATTTTTCTTTTCTTTTCATTAAGCAATAATAGTTTAATATTATTTCAATGATTCCATTAGTTTTATAAAAAAAACTGCGACGAGTAACCGTTTAAATTTAGTGAGTAACCGGTTTTTGATTAATAATTTTTCTCTTTTTATTAATTAAGTTTGTACTTATTTCAAAGATTCCATATGTTTTATAAAGAAAACACCCAAGTACCCACTTAAATTTAACGAGTAACCATTAAAATTAAGCGAGTAACCGGTTTTCGTTAGATAATTTTTCTTTCCTTTTTATTAATTTTGAACTTATTTCAATGATTTCATAAGTTTTATGAAATAACTACCCGAGTAACCACTAAAATTTAACGAGTAACCGTTTAGATCTAGCGAGTAACCGGTTTTCGACTAATAATTTTTCTCCTTGTTTAATAGTTTAATATTATTTCAAAGTTTCCATGAGTTTTATTGAAAAAAACTGCAAGTACCCATTAAAATTTGACGAGTAACCGTTTAAATCTAGCAAGTAACCGATTTTTTATTACTAATTCTTTTCCATATTAATTAAATTTGTAATTAATTCAAAGATTCCATAATGTTTTATAAAGAAAACACCCAAGTACTCACTTAAATTTGACGAGTAACCATTAAAATTAAGCGAGTAACCGATTTTTGTTAGATAATTCGTTATTCCTTTTTATTAATTTTGTACTTATTTCAAAGATTCCATTAAAACAAACGAATAACCGGGTTTCGATTAATAATTTTCGTCCTTTTTCATTCAGCTTTTCTTTATTTCAAAGATTTTAAGAGTTTTATGAAGAAAACACCCCAGTAACCACTAAAATTTAACGAATAACCGTTTTAATCATATGATTTAACGGGTTTCTTTCAATATTTTTCATTACAGATTCTAAGAATTTGTGTTAGAGAGAAACTTCCTCATGGAAACTGTTTTATAGAAATACTTCTCTAAAGAAAACTATCCTAACAAGACACTTACTTATCTCAATAAATATGTATTAAAAAGTTACTTTTCTAGAGAAAACTTTTTTCTAAAGAAAACTGTTTTAAGCAGCCACTTTTCTAGAGAAGAATACATGCCCTAGAAGAAAATTATCTCAAGGAGATGTTTCCATAAGAAAATTACTTTGAGAACAACATGCTTGAGAAGATTCTTTACTAAAGTAAACTCTATCTCAAGAAGAGAGATCAATAGGATTAATAATGAAGAGACTTTTGATTGATCTGAAGTGAACCGAACTATAGCCAGGAGGAGATTATAGACTGATCTGTTATCAGAAGACAATAGATTGATCTTTGGTCAGAAGATAAGCAGATTTATGGTCAAAACACTATGAGGATTGATCTAGAGAGACTATGCTGTAGATAGATCTATAAAGAAGGTACTCCAGATAGATCTATATAGAAAAGGGTGCAGATCGATCAATAGAAAAGATTTATCGTCAGAAGACTATGAGGATTGATCTACAGAGAATATTCTATAGATAGATCTATAAAGAAGATACTCTCGATAGATCTATATAGAAGAGAGTCGGGATCGATTAATATGTTGGTCTATGTTCAAGAAACTTTCTAAAGAAAGTCAACTGACTTTAAATTGATCTATGATCAGAAGAATTTATGGTCAGGATAGGGATTACAGACTGATCTGTGATCAGAGGATAATAATCTGATTTATTGTCAAAAGTCAAAATAGATTGATTTATAGAATATGCTATAGATAGATCTAAAAAGAAGATAGGTCAATAGACAAGATACTATAAAATGGTCTATGAAACCATAGATTGTTGTCTAGAGAATTAACTGTAGATTGATCTTAGAACATAAGTCTTTATATTAATCTATGGTCAGGAAGAGAATATATACTAATCTTTGGTTAGAAGATTATAGATTGATCTTTGGATAAAAGATTATAGACTGATCTATTGTCAGAAGACTAGGTGGATTGATCTATAGAGTAAATACTATACATAGATCTATAGAGAAGATAATATATAGATCAATAGACAAGAGACCATAGATTGGTTTATAGTTAAGAAACTATAGTTAGTGTTTAGAGAAGAGACTGTAGATTGATCTATAGTCAACTGTCTTAAGAATGATTAACGGTCATTAGATTTTATATTGATCTATGTTAAGGATACTATAGATTGATCTAAAGAAATTATAGTAAAGAGGCTGTAGATTGATCGATAGTCAATTGTCTTAAGATTGATCTATGGTCATTTGACTTTATATTGATCTATGGTTAGAAGACTTTAGATTGATCTCTAGAGTTGATACTAAAGATTTATCAATAGTCACTAGGCTGTAATATGGTCTATGGTCATCAGACTTTATATTGATCTATGGTTATTAGTAGACTTTAGATTGATCTGTAGAGTTGAAATTAAAGATTTATCAGTAGTTATCGAGGCTGTATATTGATCTATAGTCAACTGTCTTAAGATTGATCTATGGTCATTTGACTTTATATTGTTCTATGGTTAGGAGACTTTAAATTGATCCATAGAGAAGATACTATAGATTCATGAATAGTCAAGAGTCATTGATCTATAGTTAGAAGACCATATGTTGATCGATGTTTAGAAGACAATAGATTGATCTATAGAGATTACACTGAAGATTTATCAATAGTCAAGGAGCTGTATATTGATTTATAGTCAACTGTCTTAAGATTGATCTATGGTCATTTCACTTTATATTTATCTATGGTAAGGAGACTTTTAATTGAGGCTGTAAATTGATCTATGGTTAGGAGACTTTAGTAGAGATGATATTGAAGATACATCAATAGTCAAGAGGCTGTTTATTGATCTATAGTCAATTGCCTTAAGATTGATCTATGGTCATTTAGCTTTATATTGAGTGAGAAGACTTTAGATTGATCTATAGAGAAGATAGTATAGTTTCATCAATAGTCAGGAGGGTGTAGAGTGATCTATAGTCAATTGCTTTTAAATTGATTTTCTAGGTTAGGGAACAATAGACTGATCTACAGGGGGCCTAGATTGATCTATATAGAAGATTGTATAGATTTATCAGTAGTCAAGAGTGTGTACATTGATCTATATCTAGACTATATATTGATCTATCCACGTGAAACGGGAGAGCAGGAACAGATCTGTATTATAGTCAAGATACTATAGAATGATCAATCGTTAAAAAACCATAGAATGATCTGTATAGTCAAAAGGCTAAAGATTAATCAAATGTCAAGCGATTGCAAATTGATTTTAATTCCAGAGAGTGTCAATCGATCTTGTATTAAATCAATCTTGTAACAAATAATCAATTACCAAGCGATTGCAAAATGGATCTAAACTCAAGAGAGTAAATACCAATCGATCTTATATCAAGAGTATTTATATTGATCTATAAAGATAACAACTTGATCTTTGAATTACCTTAAATTATCACTACAATCTATTGTATAATGATTCTTGTGAAGACTTAAAATAATTTGTTCTCATTCCATCAATTCTGTGCTACTTTTCAATTTAAAATAAACAAAATTTAAATGAAAAATTTAATTAAAAATTGTAAAATGTAAATTGCATTAAAAAGCAAGTATAAGCCACTGTGTAAAAAAAACATTAATTATTTATGAATTCTCATCATTATTAACAAAATTTACATATTTATTAAGGGAAAAAAAACCTAAAGCATACAAAAATCATGTCAACATTTTAAAATTTTAGCCAACAATTTAGAGGAAAAAAATTCAAGATAAATTAGAAAATGTCTGAAAAATATAACAAATTATTATTAATTTATATGCATTTGTAAAAAAAAAATAAAGTTTAGAACATGCACAGACAGGCTTGTTATTAAGAGAAAGAAAAAAACTAAACAAGCTAGTACACACTTGTAAGAATATGATGACAAAAACAAAAAATTAGAAAAACTAGAGCAAAATGATTTTTTTCAAACAACAAGCAAAGACGAAATTCTTGCCAAAATGACAACTAAATGAGATTTTTAGCACTTACTTGTAAGTAGTTGCTGTTGTTGTAGTTAGTTAGGAATTGTTGTTTTTTATTTGTTTGTAGACTAGCTGCCATTTTTGTTTCTGTTTTTTTATTTTACATTAATTTTTTTTATAACAAAACATAAATTATTTTGATGCCCCAAACATCTTGTTTTTTTTTGTAGTTATTTTTGGAAATTAGCAAAATATCAAGATTTTGTTTTGAAAACTTAAAATTGAAAATTTATTTTTGAATGAGAATTTTTGGTAGCACTTGTTTTCCTTTTATAAAAAAAAAAACATACAATACTTTGAAGAAAAAATTAAAGGGGGTTTGTTGTGCCAACAGTTTTAGTCATGGTAACCTCAAGTGGTTAAGGAGTAGGCACAAATAAAAAAACAACATAACCTCAAATTGTTGAAATGTCAATGGCTGTAGAAATCCAAAATAAACTTGAAAAGACAGCAACAAGTTGGAAGCATAAACATTTCTTAAAATGTCTTCCCAAAATCCAACTTTTCTATAAAATATTAAAATATTTCTTTTATTTTTATTTTTTTTATGAAATATCATTTAAAATTAAAATTTAGTGAATTTAAAAAAAAAATCATTTAATTTATACGTCAATTTGACGCCTGCACGAGTTTTTAAAATACAATTATTTTAAATAAATTAAATATACATTTTTTCACAAAAAAAAGTGTGCCGTTAAAAGTGCTTTGCACTCTTAAAACAGAGTGTTTCAATAAAATATGTTATTCATTCCACATTCGTTAGATGATAGGAAATCAATCTATAGTTGAGAATCATTAGATTGATCTGCAGGCAAGAGTCTAAAGATTAATCTGTTCATTATTTAAATAGTCAAAAGATTAATCTACAATTGAAAGACTACAGATTGATCTTCAGTCAAGAGAATACAAATTGATCATTATTACAGTTGAGAAGTCTTTAGATTGATCGGAAGACCATTAGATTGATCGGAAGTTAGTTTAAAACATGAGAGAACAGTAACTACAGATTGAACGTTACTCATGAGTTCATATTGTAGTTTATTCTATAGTCTTCAGACTGATCTACAGGAATAACAGCTAAGGCTATAAATAGTAGGCCAAAGATTGACCTAAAGACAACACATTATAATGAAGGCATTACAGATACTCTGAGAGATCATTTATTGACCCTTAGTCACAATAAAATCTATCAACAAAAGAGCATAGACTATGATCTTTTGTCAAGAGATAATTGTTCTTTCACAAAGAAGCTTTATAATGATCTAGTTCAGTTCTAGTTCTGCTCTAGTTCTGATCTAGTTCTGTTCTAGTTTTGTTCTAGTTCTGTTCTAATTCTGTTCTAGTTCTGTTCTAGTTCTTTTCTAGTTCTGTTCTAGTTCTGTTCTAGTTCTGTTCTAGTTCTGTTCTAGTTCTGTTCTAGTTCTGTTCTAGTTCTGTTCTAGTTCTGTTCTAGTTCTGTTCTAGTTCTGTTCTAGTTCTGTTCTAGTTCTGTTCTAGTTCTATTCTAGTTCTGTTCTAGTTCTGTTCTAGTTCTGTTCTAGTTCTGCTCCAATTCTTTTCTAGTTCTGTTCTAGTTCTGTTCTAATTCTGTTCTAGTTCTGTTTTAGTTCAGTTATAGTTCTACTCTTGTTCTGTTCTTGTTCTGTTCTAGTTCTGTTTTAGTTCAGTTATAGTTCTGTGAACACCTCCTTCTAATTTACCTTGTTTTAAATTCGTTATAGAAATTTAGTTTTTTTACGATTTTTTCTCTACTCCAACTTTTAAACAAAAACATAAAAAATAATTTTATATTCAAATGTACACGCAGTACAAACATATTTATTTTATTTATTTATTTTTCTGTGTAGGTTGTATTGTGCGGCTATAATTGAATTATAAACACTGTGGTTTTATTTCAATCCAAAAACGTTCATCAGCACCTCATTCATAATCAAAGGAAACAACAAAAAACAACAGACAAAAAAATTGTAGGCCCCAACATAGATGGAAATTTTAACAAATTATAACACACTAAAACATAAATGCAACAAATGCATATGTACAAGAGATGAAATAAAAAACATGAAATACATACTTTAAATTAAAAATGAATGTCTAGAAAAAATCGGTTTAAAACTACCAAATAAAAACGCCCAACATCAGACGTTTTTCTTTCAACACCCGCATCAAGAGGAAAAGCGAAAAAATAACATTTAAATCGCACTATCATCATTTCAACTGGACTTTTGGTCTGCTGCAGACTGTAGCATTAAAGTCATTTAATGTTTGCTTAAATAAATAATAAACACTTTTTTTTGCTGCTTCATGTGATTTCTCCTTGATCCATCTTTCATCAAGAAAGTTCTTAGCGAAATTGCAGCGAAGTCGCCGTCGTCGCCTTTTCCAATAAAATGTTTGAGTTTATTTGAAAATGGATGTTGTTGTTTATAATTAAACGAGACATCCTGCTTGAAATTGTGAAATAATCGATAATAAACATAAACAAATATTTCGAAATAAAAATAATTACTGACCATTTGGTGGAAGGAGAAAAGAGAAGAAGATTTTGATTCGATATTTGAATAAACAATCTAATTAAATGATAAATGACTAATAAACGAGTTGTAAAGAGTGTGTTAATGATCGTTGGAAATTAATCTTGTAAATCGTTTAAAAAACTAATCAAAGAAGAAAGATTTCTTTAGGAAAACTTTCAAGAAGTCAAGAGGCCAATGGTCGTTAGCCTGTAGACTAGAGATTGATCAGCATTCTTGATATTATAGTTTGATCTATTCTTGAGATACTAAACTAGTCTAGAGATTGAAGATTGATTGATGATTAAATATTGATCTGTAATTGCTACACTACAGATTGATCTAACGATTAAGGGTCAAGGGATCGTTATTCTTAAAAAACTAAAGTTTGATCTGTAACTGTTACACTACAGATTGATCGAACGATTGGCGTTCAAGATATCGTTATTTTAAAGAAACTATAGTTTGATTTATAGTTAAGAGTTGTTAGTTTGACGTTTAGATAGATCTATAACCAAGAGAGATTGTAAAATGATCTGCAGTTTAATGTCTATAAATTGATATTTTCTCGAGAGTCCAGATATTGATCTGCATTTAAGAGACTACAAAATGATCGTTGACCAGGAGACTAGAGATTGATCAGCTATCTTGAAACTATATAGGCTGTCTTAAGAGTCTTCAGACTATATAGTTTGAATGGTTATCAAGAGATTAAATAATGATTTCCAAATGCGTTACTATAGATTGATCGTTAGTCGAGAGAGTGACTATTGATGTACCATTAAGAAACTATAGTTTGAGAACTTGAAAACTTTTAGTTTGAGAGGCCAAAATATATAGACTGATTATTAGTCGAAATGCTTAAGATTATTCTACAGTTGAGAAACTATAGATTGATCTTGAGTCAAGAGAGTAAAATTTTATTTAGACTTGAGAGATCATATATTGATCTACAGTAAAAGGACTATAGATTGATCTAGAATTAGATTGATATACAGTTTAGAGATTCTTAAAAGATATTTATAATAAAGAGACAATATTGTATAGTGATCTACAGTTTACAATCAATAGACTGATCTATTCTCAAAACACGAGACTATAGATTAATCTGTAGTCCAGGCTCTATAGACTGATCATCAGTTGTGAAACTATAGATTGATCAACAAGAGACTAATATATTATAACAGTTGAGAGATTATAGATTAATCTAGAATCGAGTGACAATATTAGAGATTGATCTGTAGTTTAGAGGGATAAAAGTGATCAATAGGCACGAGACTTTAAGTTAATCGTTAGTCAAGAGGCTACAGATGGAGAAACTCTAGATTGATTTGTAGTCAAGATTGATTTCTATAAAGTTGAGAGAAATAAAGAAACTAAAGATCGGCAGCTTAGATAATATTGTTCTATTTTTAAGAGAGAGAGAGAGAGAGAGAGAGAAAAGTGATCAATAGGCACAAGACTATTGGTAAATCGTTGGTCAAGAGACTACAGATTGATCTAATGTTAAGAAACTATATATTGATCTCCAGTAAAGTTTGATTTACATAAAGTTGAGAGAAATAAATAAACTAAAGATCGGCAGCTTAGAAGAATATCTCTTATCTCTTAACGAGAGATAAAAGTTATCAATAGGCACAAAACTATTGGTAAATCGTTAGTTAAAAGACTACAGATTAATCTACTGATGAGAAACTATATATTGATCTCCAGTCAAGATTAATTTCTATAAAGTTGAGAGAAATAAAGAAACTAATGATCGGCAGCTTAGAAACTACTTATTGATCTGTTATATAGAATTATACATTGATCTATAGACTATAGAAACTATTCTTAAGAGACTATAGAGTGATCTATTGATCGTTAGTCAAGAGACCAGAGATTGATCTAAAGATGAGAGACTAACGATTAATCTATAGTTGATAAACCATATATTATCCTGCAGTCAAGCAACTAAAGATTGATCTTAAGTCAACAATATACAGATAATTTTGTTTACAATTTTTTAAAACACTTTTTTTGTTTTAAATATTATTTAAATAAAGAAATTAAAGTATTTTATTAATCTATAAAGGAAATCATTAAATAAAAATACTTAAGCTATTTGACACACATAAATCATTAAGCTCGTGTTTTTTTAGTAAAAACCAAAATGTTTAATTGTTAAAATAAATGCACACATATTAAAAAACACTTTACCATTTATGATAAAAATCGATTGTTATAAATTGTTAATTAAATGCCATTTAAGGTGTTTAAAAGCAGCTCCCATACTTTTTATATATTTGCGTTCTAGAGCGGCTTAAACTCATTAGTATTAAATAGTTTTTTTGTTATTGTTTTTCCACATTTTTTTTTTTTTTTTGCTTAAATTATTTGTGCAATGACATTAAGCTTAGAATTGAAAAACAAAAAAACAATTCAGTGTTTTCAAAACTACAAGTTGACGTTTTCATTTTTTCGTTTTTTGTGTCAGTTACACTATACATCTGTGTTGTTTGTGAATTTTCATTAACAAGTTCATACCTTCATTATTGTGTGGGAAAAACTCTAGTAAATTATTGTTCTTTTTATCTAAACAAATGTGAGCAATTTGTTAGACGAAAAAATAGATAAATCTGGTTTTTTGAATCAATACTGATTTTGTTAACTGAATTACTTTGCAAAAATAATTGATATGAATAGTTTGTTTGGTTTAATTAAAAATAGTTTTAACTATAATTGCAACACGATCGTTTTAAAAGTCTATTTTTGGGAGTCATTCTCTTTTGACTCAAGATCATAACAGCAGTCTTCTGACTGTTGATCAAACACTAGTCTTCTGAATGTTGATCAAACTATAGTCTTCTAACTGTTGATCAAACTATAGTCTTCTGACTGTTGATCAAACTATAGTGCCTTGAGTAAAGATTGATCTATAGTCTGTCTCCTGACTACATATAAATCTATAGTCTTTAAACTAAAGTTCAATCTTTAGTCTCCTGGCTATCGATCAATATGTAGCCTTTAAACTCAAGATCAATCTGAAGTCTGAAGATTATAGATCAATCCTTAGTCTCTTGACTATAGATCAATAAATATAGTTTAATCTGTAGTCTTTGGACTATAGATCAATCTGTTGTTTTTTGACTATAGATCTATCTATAATCTCCCAGCAATATATCAGTGTTTTTTTGTCCATAGATTCTTCAATCTTTTGACTACAGATTAATCTGCAGTCATTTGACTAAAGATCAATCTAAAGTCTCCTGACTATAGATCAATCTGTAGATTCTTGACTTTAGATCAATCTTTCGATTCTTGGCTATAAATCTATACATAGTTTCCTGATTATAGATCAATATGTAGTCATTTGATAAGAGTTTAATCTGTAATCTCTTGACTATAGATCCATCTATAGTCTCCTCACAAAATATCATTAGATTACAGTCTATAGATTCTTGACTACAGATTATTGTCGAATATAGTCTGAAGATCAATCTATAGTTTCCTGTCTATAGATCAATTTGTAGTTTTTAAACTGTAGATCAATCTGCAACCTCTTGACTATAGATTAATCTGTAATATCTTAGCTGCAGATCAATCAATTATCTTCTGCCTATAGATCAATCTTTGCCATTAGACTATAAATAAACTACATTCTCTTGATTATAGATCAATCCCTTAACTATAGATCAACCTATATATAAATGCATATCCTCTAGACTATAGAACAATCTAAAGTCTCTGGACTCTATATGAAAGTGTAGTATTTTAAATATAAATCAATCTGAAATCTCTGAACTAAAGATCAATCAATTGTCTTATGACTAAAGATCAAACTGTAGTCTTAAATTTATCGATCAATATGTGGTCTTTTGAATCTTTATCTATCCGTCTATCTATATGTAGTCTCTAGACTATAGATCAAACCATAGTCTCTGGACTATAGATCAATCTGCATTCCATTGACTATAGATCAATCTGTATTCCATTCCTAACTGTAGATCAGTAGTTTTCAGTCTATAGATCAATCTATCTTTATATCTATATGTACTCTCTAGACTATAGATCAATCTGTATTCCGTTGATAATAGATCCTTCTGTATTCTGTATAGATCAATATATAGTCTTTTGACTATAGATTAATCTACAGTCACCTAACTATAGATCAGTAGTTTTCAGTCTACAGATCTATCTGTAGTCTCTAGACTATGCATCCATCCGTCCGCCTCTAGTCTATAGATCAATCTTTATTATCTTGGTTACAGATCAATCAATAACATGTAGATCAAATTTTGCTTTAGGATTACATATTAACCAGCAGTCTCTTGTTTTCAATCCCTTAACTATAGATTAGTCTACATTCTCATTATTAAAGATCAATACATAGTTTCTAAAGTATAGATCAATCTCTTGTCACCTAACTACAGATCAACATGTTGGTTTAAATCTTTAGATCATTATTTAGTCTCTTGGCTATTGATCTATCTGTACTCATTTGACTATAGATTGATCTTTTGTCTCTTGATCAATCAATCGGTAAATATAGATCAATCTCTTAGAAGTCTTCTGGTTACAGTCTTTGACTCTAAATTTGATCTCCTGACTCTAAATTGATCTGAAGTCTCTTGACTATAGATGACTATGCAGTCTGTGGACTATAGATCACTATGCAGTCTGTGGACTATAGATCACTATGGAATCTGTGGACTATAGTCTCTTAAATATATATATAGATTAATCTCTAGGCAATCTCTGAACTGTAATCTTTTTACTAACGATCTATATATCTCTTGCCTCTTATACAATCTATCTGTCACTTTCGACTCTAATTTGATCTGTAGTCTCTTGACTACAGATAATTTTGCAGTCTGTAGACTATAGTCTCTTGAATATAGATCAATCTTTTGATTATCTCTTAACTTTAGTCTTTTTTTACTATCAATCTATTTATGTATATATCTCTTGATTCCAAAAACAATCTACCTGTCATCTACGATAATTTCAATTTTATTTTATTATTCTATTGAAATTTCCCTCCAACAATTTCCCTAATTAAATAAAATTTCTCTTTATGATGATTTTTAATTGAAAATTTTGATTTCAAGAAAAATATACAAAATTTGAAAATTAAATAAGAATTAAATAAAATTTTGTTTTCATTATTTTAAATTAAATTAAATTTCAAAATTATTGGAAACTTGTTTACAAGAGCTTTTCTACTAGAAACGATAAAATTTTCATAATAAGTATTTACCACCTGAGGTGAGTATTAGCATTTATAGTTTGACACCTTATTTCAGAATTTTAGTTTATACTTAAATTTGAATACTTATATCACCTGGTGAGTAGGAAAAACACTTTTTAGTTTTGAAAACATAAAAATTAAAATAAATTTTTTTCACCTTTATCGTTTCCGATAGTAGAAAGTAAATAAATTAATGAAGTTTTTTTTTAGTAATATTTCTGTGTGAATGATTATTAAAATGAAAATAGACAAAGGTGCTAGAATACCACCAAAGTAATTTATCTATCAATATTTTTTTTACCCCATAAATCTATAACAAAAAATGTGTGTAATCACCTGAGATTTGAGGTTTCTAAAATAATTGTATTTTTTTTTTTTTTTTTTAAATGCATTAGTAACCTAAATACAAAATAAAAATCAATAAAAAAACTAACAGTTCTAACATAATATTTATAACAAAATATTATATCAAATGATAAAATTTAATGAGTGCAGTTCGTTTGAACTATGTATGTAAAATAATACAGTAGGAAATAAAGGGGCAGCGCGGTAATTATAAGCTTAAACATTATATGTTATTTTTCCAAAAACAAAAATTTACTCATTATTTAATGCTATAGTAAATGTTTATTAAAAATTCCTATTTTAACATTACTTAACTAAGCTGTCGTATTGACTGATAAGAATATTGAATACATTCATACATTATTTAAGGGAAATGAATGAATGTATAGACTGATAACACCCCGAAGAAAAAAAATGACAAAAATATTTATATTTGTATGTATATATAGGGGACAGTTGTTTTACAATTGTAGTTTGTATTTAGTCACTAGATTTACGAAAATTTATTCAATAAGATAAACATTAGCATGCAGAGTGTTTGATTTAATAAACTATTTTATATTTGCTTAAACTTTAATCTTTTATGACCTCTTTCAAAAATTTATGAATCTCAAAATAGTGACAATATGTTGCCCGTTTACTTTTAATTGTTGACAAAACTGAATTATAAATAATAGGATCAGACAAGTTAAACTAGCCCAAAGTATGAAGTATCGACTAGACGAGACTATAAACTATGTACTAGAACTAAACTAGAAATGAAATAGACATGAACTCGAACTGAAGTAGAAATGGAGTAAAAGTGGGCCAGAAGTGGACTAGAAGTGAACTAAATAGAACTAGAAGTGAACTAGAAGTAAACTAGAACTAAACTAGAACTGAACTAGTACTGAACAAGAACTGTACTAGAACTGAATTAGAATTGAACTAGAATTAAACTTGAACTGCACCAGACCTACATAGAAATATTGAATTTGAAATAAGCTGAAATAACTGAACTAGAACTAAACTAGAACTGAACTAGAACTATACTAGAACTGAACTAGAACTGAACTAGAACTGAACTAGAACTGAACTAGAACTGAACTAGAACTGAACTAGAACTGAACTAGAAC
>NC_060954.1:7757665-7764728 GCF_022045245.1 Lucilia cuprina
TGCGATTTTTTTTTCTATGTAAACAAACAGGAATTTTGACAGATAAGATTGTAAAAGCTGATGATCAGCTGTGCGGACGAGGCTACCTTATTAAGTGTACACTGGTATGACTGTTCTTATATTAGAACACTAGAAACTGGCGACTCTGACTCTCTCTCTCTCTTGAATAAATAAGATCTTTCTCGGATGACTTTTAACTGTAGTTTATTGTAGATCAATCGAATTATTACAGATTCCGCTAATTATAGTTGTCGATTTTGTAAGGCAATGGGCTCAAAATTAGTAGTGTAATTTGGTGATCTTGAGTGTTAGTTAGCAGCCTGATCTTATTTCATTCCCAGTTGAGAGTTTTAAACTCACTGAGAATCAGTTAACCACAGCCAGATTTAGGTTCTGTCCAGTGTTACGTTTTGATGAGGTTGTTTGCTACTTCTGAGCATATTTTCACTTCCAATAGAGTGATATTTCCTCATGACTCTCCGTTGTATCAACTTTTCGAGATCCTAATATGACAACTTAACTGATCGTGTTCATTTATAGTTGAGTAGTTGAATAGATTCCCCAACTTTCTTTTCCAATTCTTAGTATTTAATATAAATTGGGAGTCATTTCCACAGTACTTCCTGAATGTGATTCTAATAGCCGTGATACACGGTTGTCAGATCTTACAACGTTGACAGCAAAATGTTCAGAAAATGTCTAACAATCGTCTGAATTTATAATTTTTTTCTTTTACAGCGTTGTCAGAAAAAGCATAACTGACAATATTCAAATACAGAATTTGTAAGTTTACACTATTATTAGACATTTTCCGCATATTTTAGTGCCCCGGGATAACTTCGGTAGTGTTGCCGAGAACAACAGACACCTCGCAGTCGAGTGACTGTGGGACTATGCGTTGGAAATGAGTTGGTATTAATTGTATATGATACGGGATGTGAGGTTCGGCGGGCAAATGAATGTGTCGTATGTTTTTCTCTTATAAATGTGTGTTGTTCAGGGTTTACTCAATTCATATCAGAATTACCACAGTGTGTCCCTGTGAGTAAGAACAAAGTCTACGGCTTATTGATGATCGTACTTCGGTCTATCGGTTACGTCTCTAGGTGCTGTTGCCGAATCAACAGACGCCATCCAATGGTCAAGAGATTATATAGCTCGAGTACTCCAGCAAAGTACTTGTGCATGGGCCGGTCAGAACCAATGTACAAAAATTACCACCGGCGTTCTTCATTGAAGAACAAAGGGACGATGGTAGACCGTTCTCAAGTTTAAACAGTGGTTGAAAAAGACCACCGTAGGATAAGGCCGTCAAGGCCTTATCCTACGGTGAGAGAGTTTTACGTGAGCACCTGCTCACGTAAAACTCTCGACATTCCTGCCAACGTTGTAAGATCTAACAATCGTGCATACATAGCATAAGAAATGAATCTTAACACTGGTGAGTAACAGGATAAAGAACTTCTACGATCACTATGGGATTCCACGTGAGCCTCTCTTTAAAGTTTAAATGTTGTCAAATGTTTGATATCTTCTCACGAAACAAACAACTACTAATTACTGTCTTATCTCTTTTAGAATCTATAAATTGCCATCTGTAGGACATATTTCCCAGACGATTTGTTGTTAACGGGGCCTCAGAAATTATTTATCTTGTTTTGTTCTCTTACTAAAGTTTCTTTATTATTTCCATCATATGATAAACATATGTCCATTTCGTAAGATATGTGTTAAAAAACGGATGTTGGTTTGCACTCCTAAAATACATGCAGTAGGGTCATAAACTACTCTAAGCAAATAGTGTGTGTGTGTGTGTGTGTGTGCGCGCTCGAGTCTTCATCTTTATGTGCGAAAAAACAATATTTTTTGAAATGAAATTGTGTTTTTGTAAACATTTGAAAAAGAAAAACATATTTTTTCATGACAACAATAAAAGGAAAATGTTAAGAAAAGTCCAACAATTTCTTATAGTTTGTTTGCGTTTTTTGTCAACAAAATTATAAAATTTGGTTTGTCAATAACACCACGTGACTGCCAGTAATAACTAACAAATAAACTACCTGTTGTTTTGGTTACCATTCCATTAATTCATAATATGATAATAAATATTGACATTACAAACAGGTAAACGTGTGCTACTTGCTAGTGTGCTGTTTGCTAGTAAATGATCTATTTGTTGCTAGTGTAAACAAACAAGATTAAACATGTTTAAACAAAATGTTCATCAGCTTCCTGCGAGGCAATGTTTCCAATACCGCTTTAAAATTAGATGTTCCCAGATTGGTATTCTTTTCTTAGTGATCAGTGAAAGATCGACATTGTATTCGCTCTTTAATTTGAAGGGACTTGGGGGTTCTTTTACCATTCAGATGTTGCCTTATTTCTTATAAAACCGGTGGTCTTTAATAAGGCATTGGAACCTGTGAGTGTTCTTAAAAAAATATACGTAGAAGTGTTTGAGAGAGAGAGAGAGTTTAAGGCGAGTTCTTATTCACAGAGATAGTACAAATTCTAAACAGAAGAAAGCATGAAGTGCATTTAACGCGATGATGATGAACAGATCTGATCGCAGGGATGAAGTTTGATAGTGTCCCTAAAACTATAGAACAATATCGAACTGAAACTTCTTTCAGTTTCAATGTCAAACTGAAACTTCTATCATCTAGAGATAAATGAAATGCTTTATGTGAACACCTGCCGTGTAGGCCTTATTTCATAATGGTCTTTTTTAACCACTCGATAAGCTTTTGTGACGATTCATCACCGCCCTATTGTGCTTCTTACATCCCGGGGAAAACTTACGTATGTGGAGTTTTATGGTCCAGTATTCGTCCACTACAGTATACGAGTACTAGAGCTATCTAATCTATGACCGCTGCTGCCCTGTAGCTTAACTTCCAAGATGCAAAATTTACAACCATCACTTTTGTTTACGACACAGAAGGGATATCCTCTGTTGAGTGACGTAACCATACGAATCCATTAAATAAGCCCAAGATTTTGTTCCTAATCACAGAGTAGAAATTGTAGTAAATCTGGTATGAGCAGAGTTTTCTCTAAACATATCAGGACATGGAAGGAAAATAGCATCACTTGTATATGATACCTTTTATCCATTAGCTTTCAACCCATAACATCCGACACGTTCATTCTGGTATATGAGCTAACAAGACCGGTATAACTCTTGATTCATCCTGTATCATATACATTTAATACCAACTCATTTGCAACGCTTTTAGTCCCAAAGTCACTCCTCTGTAAAGGCATCTGTTGTCATCGGCAACACCACCGAAGTTATTCCGAATTATAGACTTTAACGTACATCAGTCCTTTAATCGTAACTCACTCTTCCAGCGAATTTAGGTTTAAACACAGCCATTACATGGATGCCGAAGGAACTTCAAGCAACTGTCCAGACAGGACACAGTTCTGCGGGCAACAGGCATTTAAAACCAACTCATTTGCAAAGCTTTTAGTCCCACAGTCTCTCCTCTGTAAAGGTATTCGTTGTCATAGGCAATAGCACCGAACTTATCCCCATTTATAGACTAACTTTTAGACTTTTAGACTTTTATACTCTTTAACCTCAACTCACTCTTCCAGCTAATTTAGGTTTAAACGCAGCCACTACGTGGATCCTGAAGGAACTTCAACCAACTGATCAGCCAGGACATAGTACTAGATTATGTGGTTCTCTAATTCAATCCAAGTAATATTCGAGGAATGAATTGACTAGAAGTACTGAAAGCACATCTTTTCCCCTGGAGATTGGAATAACACCAAAGTGGGGTCATTCATGAAGATAACATACCCCCGGGGGTCATCTAGAGACAATGAAGATTTCGGATATTTCTCATTGGATAGTAAAAACGAGGAGATCTACCTTCTCCATTTATAATCAACTTTTCGAAGTTAGTGATCACTGCAGAACAAATTTGTTCTCATTGGATAGTAAAAACGAGGAGATCTACCTTCTCCATTTATAATCAACTTTTCCAAGTTAGTGATCACTGCAGAACAAATTTGTTATGCATCACTGATCTCTTTTACAATATACAAAATAAAGAAAATCAGCCGAATATTTAAGAGAATAAAACTCTTTAATCCCTTTTTTCTTTTTTTTTCAAAGAAAAGTATGGAGAATACTGATCATGTACGATCTTCAAAGTTATAATCTTAAATTATTGGAATGAAAATACGCAGATCTTTTGATTATTATTCTCGAGAAGTTTAAATATAAATTAATTTAAACTTTCGATCACTGAAGCTAAAAACCAATGATCTCTGATATTTTCAATCAAAAATTCTCAAAATCTATGATCACTGTTATTTTCCACTAACACGTTAGGAGATTCTTAAACATTAAACCATATTTATAGCTCAATGATCTTCATTTCCATAAACAAATAAATTTTTCCACTTCAAATTCTTCGTATGTCTAGAAGTTTAATGCTGACTCTTTTTAATCAACATTTAAGAATCAAGAATCAAATGACTTTTTCACCTATTAACACACATATTTTTGTCGTATTATTTATGTAACCAATTAACTGACTGACATCAACAACGTCTATATATGATAATGATATTGATGATCATCATCACCATTTTATTTTTTTTTTTGCTTATTTTTTCTAAAGACAATATCGTTACGGTTTTGTGATTATGTTTACACACCCTATAGAGATGAGAAATTAAGTCAAGCTTGACATTAATCAATTTTGTTACTATTTTAATTTATATTTTTTTAATTCTATCGTTTGTTTTCTGCTTCTTTGTTTTTCAAAGTTTTAATAGATTTTCATTTTGATTGTTTTTTTCCCACCAGCTAATTGTAGTGGTTTTAAGAGAAATATAAAATCAATAAAAATGTTTTTTTTCTTCTTCCTAAAACACTTATGGTTTGCATAAGGCAATTGTGTTAAGAAAAGTGGAAATAAATAAAAAAACAACCCTTAGAGGATGTGGTACTTAATTTGGAGACACGTTTTGATAAGGAAATGCATTGTAATGTTCATTTACAATCAATTTAAAGGGAAAAGTGTTAAATGTTTAACAAATTGACAGGAAATACTAAAGAGATTTGGAACAAGTCCATCCTCTGGCTAAACTAGAAGCGCTTGGGCTTAATCAATGAAAATCTGTGATCACTTATATTTCTTACCAAAACTCGATTTTTGATTGAAAACATAAAAGTGCATTTTCTGGCTAAACTAGAGGCGCTAGGGCTTAAACAGTGAAAATCTGTGATCACTTATATTTCCTACCAAAACTCGATTTTTGAGTGAAAACATAAAAGTTGAGTAGAACTTAAACAATGAAAATCTGTGATCACTTATAATTCTTACCAAAACTCGATTTTTGAGTGAAAACATAAAAGTGCATTTTCTGGCTAAACTAGAGGACCTATAGCTTAAACAATGAAAATCTATGATCACTAAAGAGATTTGGAACAAGTCCATCTTCTGGCTAAACTAGAAGCGCTTGGGCTTAAACAATGAAAATCTGTGATCACTTATATTTCCTACCAAAGCTCGATTTTTCAGTTAAAACATAAAAGTGCATTTTCTGGCTAAACTACAGGCGCTTTAGCTTAAACAATGAAAATCTGTGATCACTTATATTTCCTACCAAAACTCGATTTTTGAGTGAAAACATAAAAGTGCATTTTCTGGCTAAACTAGAGGAGCTAGAGCTTAAACAATAAAAATCTGTGATCATTTATATTTCCTACAAAAACTCGATTTTTGAGTGAAAACATAAAAGTGCATTTTCTGGCTAAACTAGAGCAGTTAGGGCCTAATGGATGAAAATCTGTGATCACTTATATTTCCTACCAAAACTCGATTTTTGAGTGAAAACATAAAAGTGCATTTTCTGGCTAAACTAGAGGAGCTAGAGCTTAAACAATGATAATCTGTGATCACTTATATTTCCTACTAAAACTCGATTTTTGAGTGAAAACATAAAAGTGCATTTTCTGGCTAAACTAGAGGAGCTAGAGCTTAAACAATAAAAATCTGTGATCATTTATATTTCCTACAAAAACTCGATTTTTGAGTGAAAACATAAAAGTGCATTTTCTGGCTAAACTAGAGGAGCTAGAGCTTAAACAATGAAAATCTGTGATCACTTATATTTCCTACCAAAACTCTATTTTTGAGTGAAAGTATAAAAGTGCATTTTCTGGCTAAACTGATATTCTGATATTTCCTACAAAAACTCGATTTTTGAGTGAAAATATAGAAGTGCATTTTCTGGCTAAATTAGAGGAGCTAGAGCTTAAACAATGAAAATCTGTGATCACTTATATTTGCTACCAAAACTCGATTTTCGAGTGAAAACATAAAAGTGCATTTTCTGGCTAAACTAGAGGAGCTAGAGCTTAAACAATGAAAATCTGTGATCACTTATATTTCCTACCAAAACTCGACTTTTGAGTGAAAACATAAAAGTGCATTTTCTGGCTAAACTAGAGGAGCTAGAGCTTAAACAGTGAAAATCTGTGATCACTTATAATTCTTACCAAAACTCGAATTTTTGAGTGAAAACATAAAAGTGCATTTTCTGGCTAAACTAGAGCAGTTAGGGCCTAAAGGATGAAAATCTGTGATCACTTATAATTCTTACCAAAACTCGATTTTTGAGTGAAAACATAAAAGTGCATTTTCTGGCTAAACTAGAGGAGCTAGAGCTTAAACAGTGAAAATCTGTGATCACTTATATTTCCTACCAAAACTCGATTTTCTGGCTAAACTAGAGCAGTTAGGGCATAAAGGATGAAAATCTGTGATCACTTATATTTCCTACCAAAACTCGATTTTTGAGTGAAAACATAAAAGTGCATTTTCTGGCTAAACTAGAGGAGCTAGAGCTTAAACAATAAAAATCCGTGATCACTTATATTTCCTACCAAAACTCGATTTTTGAGTGAAAACATAAAAGTGCATTTTCTGGCTAAACTAGAGGAGCTAGAGCTTAAACAATGAAAATCTGTGATCACTTATATTTCCTACCAAAACTCGATTTTTGAGTGAAAACATAAAAGTGCATTTTCTGGCTA
>NC_060954.1:7764828-7797080 GCF_022045245.1 Lucilia cuprina
TCTAGTTCAGTTCTAGTTCAGTTCTAGTTCAGTTCTAGTTCAGTTCTAGTTCAGTTCTAGTTCAGTTCTAGTTCAGTTCTAGTTCAACTCTAGTTCAACTCTAGTTCAACTCTAGTTCAGTTCTAGTTCAGTTCTAGTTCAGTTCCAGTTCAGTTCTAGTTCAGTTCTAGTTCAGTTCTAGTTCAGTTCTAGTTCAGTTGTAGTTCAGTTCTGGTTCAGTTCTAGTTCAGTTCTAGTTCAGTTCTAGTTTAGTTCTAGTTCAGTTCTAGTTCAGTTCTAGTTCAGTTCTAGTTCAGTTCTAGTTCAGTTCTAGTTCAGTTCTAGTTCAGTTCTAGTTCAACTCTAGTTCAACTCTAGTTCAGGTCTAGTTCAGTTCTAGTTCAGTTCTAGTTCAGTTCTAGTTCAGTTCTAGTTCAGTTCTAGTTCAGTTCTAGTTGAGTTCTAGTTCAGTTCTAGTTTAGTTCTGTTTCAGTTCTACTTCAGTTCTAGTTCAATTCCAATTTAGTTTTAAATCAGTTCTAGTTCAGTTCTAGTTCATTTCTATTTCAGTTCTAGTTCAGTTCTAGTTCAGTTCTAGTTCAATCCTAGTTCAGTTCTAGTTTAGTTCGAATTCAGTTCTAGTTCAGTTCGGTTTCAGTTCTTGTTCAGTTTTAGTTCAGTTCTAGTTCAGTTCTAGTTCAGTTCTAGTTCAGTTCTAGTTCAGTTCTAGTTCAGTTCTAGTTCAGTTCTAGTTCAGTTCTAGTTCAGTTCTAGTTCAGTTCTAGTTCAGTTCTAATTCAGTTCTAGTTCAGTTCTAATTCATTTCTAGTTCAGTTTAAGTTCAGTTCTATTGAAAAATTTCAACAAGGTTTCTTCCATAAAAACGAGTGTTTTTCCGGAATATCAAATAATAGCTCCATTTAATAATTTTCTTTAAACAATTTCCATTTATTTCTCTATTTCTCATTTTTCAATTTTCATCTCACACAAAACAATATTCAATATCACTTAAACTTGTCGACGTTTCATTACAAAACTCTCCATAAACTGACCAAGCCGTCCAACCCTGCTGTTTCAATATTATGCGAGCACATCTAACCGCTTGTGTTATATCATCCAACAGTAATTCGGTACAATTAACATTACACTCATTGGCCGAATAGAATAAATCATGAGATTTATTTTGTGGTTGACACCAATATTTATCGCTTATTTGAAAAATACCATAATCATAGGAACCATCTAAATTACGTTTGCCAATGACATCGGTATGATAACGACTCTCATATTCCGCTATACACGACCACAATGGTAATTCCGTTTTGGGCACGTCCAATATATACAGTTGACCTGCAAATTCACATGGTTGTAGACGACGCGTCTGCGCAATATGAATAAATTGTAAAAACGTCACTAGCATGCAAATATGACAAAGAATAGCACGTGCTAAAATGAATTGTTGCTTTGATGATGGCAGGCGTTGTTGACAAGATACGTTTTTCGAATTTTGTTCAGGATTTATAAGCAACATTTTATTAAAAGAAACAATGTGTTGTATTGTGTATTCAAGACCAATTGCTTAACAATGAATGACAGGAAAAATGTTAAGTTTTTGTTTAATTCTTTCTATCGCACTCTCTCCGTCTCTTTTTTCTACAATTGTTATTTAATTATCTTATTTTATTGTTTATTTGTTGTCTATTGTTTATTTTATTAAAAAAATAAACACTCAACTTTGCAAGTTAAATCTGTGTAAAGTTTAAGTTTAATACTAAATTTAGTTACTTTAATTAATAGTTTTGTTTATTCTTTCTTTTAAACAATATTTTTTTAACAACAAGAAACCGGTTTCAAGTTTCAACATAGATTTTTATTTATAAAACAATAGATGTTAAAAATTTCTATTGCAATTTTGTTTTTTTTTTTTTTGCGTGTTTTAAGTTTGCAACCGTGAAAAGCATATTTATAAGAGAATAGCAGACTTAAAGCTTCATATTTCTACAGAAAGTTGTATTGATTAGTGTGAACATAGTATTCTTTAGAAATTCCAACTTAGAAAAGAGTGAACACAGTTTTTTTTTTAGAATCGTGTGAACACAGTTTTCAACTTCTTTGGAAAATGTTTCTGTAGAAAAGTGTGAACATAGTTTTCTTTAGAATCTTGTGAACATAGTTTTCAACAGAAATATGAACTAAATTTTACGTAGAAAAGTGTGAACATAGTTTTCTATAGAAAAGTTTTCTTTAGAATCGTGTGAACACAGTTTTGTTTTCTTTAAAAAAGTTTTCGATGTCAAAGTGTGATCACTGTTTTCTTAAGAATAATATAACACAGTTTTCTTTAGTAAAGAGTATACACAGTTTTCTGTAGAAAAGTGTGAATATAGATTTCTATTGAAAAGTTTTCTTTAAAAAAGTGTGAACATAGTTTTCTATGAAAAAAAATTATCCTTCGAAAAGTGTGAACACAGTTTTCAGTTTTCTCTACAATAGTTTTCTTTAGATATGTGTGAACACAGTTTTCTTTATAAAATTGTGAACACTGTTTTCTTCAGAATCGTGTAAACACAGTTCACTTTAGAATCGTGTGAACAAGGTTCATACTATAATCGTGTGAACACAGTTTTCTGTAGAAAACTGTGAATACAGAAAAGTTTTCTTTAGAAAATTGTGAACACATTTGTTTGTAGAAACATAGTTTCCTATGGAAAAGTGATTTGTCGAAAAGTGTGAACATAGTTTTCTATATAATAGTGTTCTTTAGAATCGTGTGAACACAGTTTTCTTTATAAAATTGTGAAAACAGTTTACTTAAGAATCGTGTGAACATAGTTCACTTTAGAATCGTGTGAACATAGCTCACTTTAGAATCGTGTGAACAAAGTTTTCTGTAGAAAACTGTGAATACAGATTTCTATGGAAAAGTTTTCTTTATAAAAGTTTGAACATATTTGTCTGTAGAAAAGTGTGAACATAGTTTTCTATGAAAAGTGATCTTTCGAAAAAATGTGAATACAGTTTTCTGTATAATATTTTTCTTTAGAATCGTGTGAACATAGTTCACTTTAGAATCGTGTGAACATAGTTCACTTTAGAATCGTGTGAGCATAGTTCACTTTAGAATCGTGTGAACTTTAGAATAATATAAACACAGTTTTCTTTACAGAAGAGTAGAAAACTTTGAATACAGATTTCTATAGAAAAGTTTTCTTTAGAAAAGTGTGAAGACATTTGTCTGTAGAACAGTGTGAACATAGTTTTCTATGGAAAAGTGATCTTTCGAAATGTGTTAACATAGTTTTCTACATAATAGTGTTCTTTAGAATCGTGTGAACTTTAGTATCATGTGAACGCAGTTTTATTTTCATTAGTATAAACACAGTTCTCTTTAGAAAAGAGTAAACATAGTTTTCTGTAGAAAAGTGCGAATACAGATTTCGTTGGAATAGATTTCTTTAGAAAAGCGTGAATGCAGTTTTCTTTAGAAAAGTGTGAACACAGTTTCTTTTTGAGAAGATTAAACACAGTTTTCTATGGATAAGTTTTCGTTAAAAAACTGTGAACGCAGTTTTCTTTAGAGAAGAGTAAACACAATGGGATTTTGTAGATAAGTGTGAACACTGTTGTCATGTCAAAATTTTCTTTAGATATGTGTGAACACAGCATTCTTTATTAAAGTATGGAAACAGTTTTCTATAGAAAAGAATGACGTTTCTCAATTTCGTTCAGAATTTATCGCTTAAACACAATGATACTTGCACAAATTACACAATATTATTTTCAATTTATAAAATCTTAGAGGTTTTCTCAACAAAATTAATTCGTTTTCTTTAAGCAAACTCAACAAACTGGTCAGCAAATAAAAAGTCTATTAGAAAATTTAATTAAATTAATGCTTAAAAAAGCAATGGGTAATGCATTTATTGTACTTTAACAATTGAGAAATATATAAACAAAATATTTAAAAAATTTTATTTATAATTTTACAAAAAAATCCATGAAATCTCTTAACAATACACTTTTGTTCTAGAAACGTCATTTGTATTATCAAAACAAAACTAATGGACGCTTTTAAGTTTGTAACCCTTAAATAAACATAATATTTAAGGCGGCCCATAGACAGTTGGACAGTTAATGAGAAGAATTCTTTTCAAGAAAACACTTGAGTTTCTTTTTGTTATAAAGTTTATTTTTATTTATAAATTTGTTTATTTTTGTGGCCAATACCTGTGGTCGATCGATGTCCAACAATATAAACAATTTCTTGTTTTATGGAATTTTAAATGCATTTTTTTTCTTTTCAAAAAAAGAAAAAGCATAAAACCGTAGTGACTTAAGAAGTTTAACATGAATTAAACTATAAAAATAAATGTAAAATAATAAAATGATGCGCTTTTAATGGCTAAATAAGTTGGCAGCATTGCGTAATAATAAATTGTCTTAAATACCGTTAAATGTTAAACAGTGATGTCAATTTTTAAAGAAGTTTTTTTTATACAATAGTTTGGTGTGAACGCAGTAATCTATGGGAAAGTTTGGAAATAGTTTTCTTTAGAAAAGTTGAATTATAGTTTTCTTTGAAGACGTGTAAACATAGTTCTCGGTAGACGTTTTTCTAATAGTGTGCACATTTTTCTATATAGAACTGCTAATACTTCTCTAAAGAAAACCGAAAACTGTATTTACTTTTCTTTAAAAAGGGTTCAAACTTCTTTAGAGAAAATTTTGTCATTTTTTATACAAAATTGTTAATACTTTTCTAAAGAAAAACGAAAACTATATTCAATTCTCTCTAAAGAGTGTTTAATCTAAAAAAAATGTATTTTCTATAAAAAAAAACTCAAAAGAAAACTGCGTTTAGACATTTTTCTTAAGGAAATTTTCTTTACATTTTTCTAAAATACTTTTGAAAAGAAAACTGTGTTCACACGATTCTAAAGTAAAATGTTTTTACAAAAATTCTAAAATAAACTGTGTTCATATATGAACATAGTTTAGAAACAGTTTAGTTTAGAATCATATAAAATATATTACTCTTTTCGGTAGAAAAATATGTTCAAACTTTTTAACAGAAAACTGTGTTCACACGTTTCTAAAGAAACCTATGTTCACACGTTTCTAAAGAATACTTTGTTCACACGTTTTTAAAGAAAACTGTGTTCACACGTTTCCAAAGAAAACTTTGTTCACACGATTCTAAAGAAAACTGTGTTCACACGTTTCTAAAGAAAACTGTGTTCACACGTTTTTAAAGAAAACTTTGTTCACACGTTTTTAAAGAAAACTTTGTTCACACGTTTCTAAAGAAAACTGTGTTCACAAGTTTCTAAAGAAAACTGTGTTTCAATTCAAACTTTTCTAAAGAAAACTTTGTTCCCAATTTGGTATAGAAAATTGTGTTCAGACTTTTCTAAATAAAAGTTAGGTCTTACTTTTCTAAAGAAATGTGTGCTCAGACACGTTTTCTTCACTATTTTCTAAAGAAAACTGTGTTCACACTTTTCTTAAGAAAACTGTGTTCACACTTTTCTTAAGAAAACTGTGTTCACACTTTTCTAAAGAAAACTGTGTTCACACGTTTCTACAGAAAACTGTGTTAACTCTTTTCTAAAGAAAACTGTGTTCACACGTTTCTACAGAAAACTGTATTCACAAGTTTCTACAGAAATCTTTGTTCACACGTTTCTACAGAAAACTGTGTTCAGTCATTTCACGTTTCTATTCAAACTTTTCTAAAGAAAACTTTGTTACCACTTTGATATAGAAAACTGTGTTCAGATTTTTCTTAAGAAAACTTAGATCTTACTTTTCTAAAGAAATGTGTGTTCAGACACGTTTTCTTCATTCTTTTCCAAAGAAAACTGTGTTCACACTTTTCTAAAGAAAACTGTGTTCACACTTTTCTAAAGAAAACTGAGTTCACACTTTTCTAAAGAAAACTGTGTTCACACATTTCTATAGAAAACTGTATTAACTCTTCTCTAAAGAAAACGGTGTTCACACATTTCTAAAGAAAACTGTGTTTACACGTTTGTAAAGGAAACTGTGTTCACACTTTTCTAAAGAAAACTGTGTTCAGACACGTTTCTATTCAAACTTTTTTAAAGAAAACTTTGTTCCCACTTTGATATAGAAAACTGTGTTCAGATTTTTCTTAAAAAACTTATATCGTTCTTTTCTAAAGAAATGTGTGTTCAGACTCTTTTTCTTCACACTTTTCTAAAGAAAACTGTGTTCACACGTTTCTACAGAAAACTGTGTTCACAAGTTTCTACAGAAAACTGTGTTCAGTCATTTCACGTTTCTATTCAAACTTTTCTAAAGAAAACTTTGTTCCCACTTTGATATAGAAAACTGTGTTCAGATTTTTCTTAAGAAAACTTAGATCTTACTTTTCTAAAGAAATGTGTGTTCAGACACATTTTCTTCACTTTTTTCTAAAGAAAACTGTGTTCACACTTTTCTAAAGAAAACTGTGTTCACACTTTTCTAAAGAAAACTGTGTTCACACTTTTCTAAAGAAAACTGTGTTCACACTTTTCTAAAGAAAACTGTGTTCACACTTTTCTAAAGAAAACTGTGTTCACACTTTTCTAAAGAAAACTGTGTTCACACTTTTCTAAAGAAAACTGTGTTCACACTTTTCTAAAGAAAACTATGTTCACACATTTCTACAGAAAACTGTATTAACTCTTTTCTAAAGAAAACGGTGTTCACACGTTTCTAAAGAAAACTGTTTGTAAAGAAAACTGTGTTCACACTTTTCTAAAGAAAACTGTTTTCAGACACGTTTCTATTCAAACTTTTCTAAAGAAAACTTTGTTCCCACTTTGATATAGAAAACTGTGTTCAGATTTTTCTTAAAAAACTTAGATCTTTCTTTTCTAAAGAAATGTGTGTTCAGACACGTTTTCTTCACACTTTTCTAAAGAAAACTGTGTTCACACGTTTCTACAGAAAACTGTATTCACAAGTTCCTACAGAAATCTGTGTTCACACGTTTCTACAGAAAACTGTGTTCAGTCATTTCACGTTTCTACTCAGATTTTTCTTAAGAAAACTTAGATCTTACATTTCTTCACTTTTTTCTACAGAAAACTGTGTTCACTCGTTTCTAAAGAGAACTGTGTTCACACGTTTCTGAAGAAAACTATGTTTACACGTTTCTAAAGAGACTTTCTTTCTAAAGAAAAGAAGAAAAGTTTCTAAAGAAAGAAGAAACTTTAGACTTTATTAAATACAAATTTAAAAAAAAAATCATCTTTTAATTTTGAATTTGAATTCCGTTTTCTTTTTTATTAAAATCACATTTCACATTATTAACTTAAACAATTTCCTGCAGTTTATTTAAATTTCGCCATAAAAAATATAGATTTTGTAATTAAAAAATTTGAATATTAAAAGTTTTACAAAAAAATTACAAAATTGATGAGTTAAATGACCTAGATTTTTTACAGAAAAATTTGGAAAATGTAATATGAAAACAGTGGAAAAAAAAATATGGAAATCTCTTTAACATTTGGCGAAATATGAAACATTTCAATTCGCACAAGCATGAATGAATAAAAAATTTATGTATAATAAATTTTAAACTTAAAACAACAACAAAAAACAACAAAAAAATTGTTTTGTGTATAATGTTGCTGCATGCAACAACAACAACAACAAAATTAAAGATAAAACTGTCTTAATTTATCATTCTTTAGACAATAGGGCATTGTTTAAAGAAGGAAAAGATGCACATTTACCCCCTATTTTTTTTTTTCTCTCATTTTACAAAACTAAAACACTTGTTCATATAGAAAGTAAAATTATTCTTTTTTTTATTGTTGTATTTTTTTTTTTTTTTTTTCTTTGTAAACAAATTCTTTGATGCTTATTTTTCTATTAAACTTTAAAAACATTCTTCTATAGACGGCAAAGATTTCAATTTATTACAACGACCATTATAAGCAGCCCAAGCTCGCCAACCTTGACGTTTTTTAACATTATGAGCACATTTAACAGCTTCTGTTATATTATCTGTTATTAAAGATTGACATGAAACTTTACATAGATTAGCTGAAGTTCTTGAACTTCTCGATTGACACCAATAACGATCACTAACTTGAAATAAACCATAATCATTAGACCAATTACCATTTAATTGACCCACTGCTGATGTATTAAATTTACTTTCATATTGAGCAATGCAACACCAGGTGGCAAGTTCATGTTTAGAAGTACCTAAACGTAACATTTCTCGTGCTAAATCACAACGTTTTAAAATGCGTGTTTCACATAAAAATAATATATTTATTATAATAACACTTAAGATTTTGACAAAATATTTGCAAAACATTTTAAAATTGAAAACGTCTATTTGTTGTTTGTTTAAGAATTTCAATATTTCTACTAAAACTGCATAATTTAGTTTAAAACATTTTAAGCCTAACTTTAAACTTTCAGTTTCTTGTTGTTTGTATAATAGAACAAAAAAAAATATATTTAAAACAAGTATGAATTTATAGTCGGACATTGCCGACCATATGATACCCTACACCAGTCAGTATGTTAAAATTGTGAATTTTTTTTATATAAAGCATTTAATTTGTTTTATTGTGAAATTTTTTACTTATTGTTGACAAAAAAGAGATTTTCTACAAGAGGACTCATAGGGGAGAAGGGGTAAATATGGTCCTATCCTTATAAATTGGTCCTATCCTTATAAATTCATTTATGTAGATTTTGATCGTTTTATTAGTAATTATAAGTTAATTTTGACCTTCAAGTCATTTTCTGAAGAGGAGTTTGTATGGGGGCTAGGGTCAAATGAGGCCCGATTTCTATAAAAATTAGTATTGTCATTTATTGTTCTATAAAACTAATTTTTGTTGATTTTTGTTGACATTATAAAACATTTAACGTAATTGTGAGCCTAAAGGCCCGATTCGGGGGGTACGGTTTAAGGGGGGCTAGGAGAAATAATGGACCGATTTGAACCATTTTCAATAGCGTTCGTCCCTGAACCAAAAGAAGAGTATGTGCCAAATTTCATAAAATTATCTTGAAAATTGCGACCTGCAGCGTGCGCACAAGGTTATACATGGACACACAGACAGACGGACGGACGGACAGACGGACATAGCTAAATCGACTCAGAAAGTGATTCTGAGCCCATTTGGTGTACTTTAAGGTGGGTCTAGGACCAATATTTTTGGGTGTTACAAACTTCAGCACAAACGCATAATACCCTCCCCACTATAGTGGTGTAGGGTATAATGACTACAACAACAAGATTTTTAATAATTCTTTAGACAAAAAAAACTTGTTTTATAGAACAACACCCTAAATTGTTGTTAAATATTTAAACATGTGTCTCTATATGTTTGTAATAACAAAACAAAAATTATGACATAAATATCTTTAATAGAGACATTAAAATACATACTAAAAATAGGAAAGTTACTACAAAAGTTTTAAGACAAACTTAATAAATGTATCTTAAAGTTTTCTAGAGAAAAACTTCTGTTTTTTTTAGAGAAAACTATGTTCATATGACTTTTTTTTTTGAAAATACTATGTTCACACTAATATTTTTATAAGAAATTGTGTTCAGAAAAAAATTTTGAAATTTTTAACCTTTATTTCCATAAATATCTTACCACCTGTTGGCTTGAACTCGCAAGTTTTGGGCCGCTCATCAAGAATAAATCGTCACTATCTTTCGGGTCAATCTTCACATTGATGTCCCATAGTATTCTAGAGAGTAGACACTTGAAATTTTTAACCTTTATTTCCATTATCACCTGTTGGCTTCAACTCGCATGTTTTGGTTCATTCATCAAGAATAAAAGTAAATCGTCACACTCCTAGAACACATCCATGTCCTAGTTTAATTCAAGAAAATTAGCGTCAGTTAAATAGCAAGTAATGTGACTGACTTTCAAGTAGCCATTTGCAGATTACCATCCTTTACATGTTTTTGACCGTCTTTTGACTGTCCCTTTGTAGGGTGTAGAGTGACGATTGACTTCCTTGTAGGACAAGCCCATGTTAAAATGGTTGGTCACCTGGGTAGTCAGGTGGCTAGGGACCACCACAAGTGGTAGGTTAAGTGGTCAGTTCGGGACTGTCCCGTCGAACTGCTGGAAAGTTGTTTTTACAAAACTGTGTTCACACTATCTATATTTCTATTAAGCACACTCTTAAAAACTAAAGAAAAATATGTTTACACAGAAAAAAACTATGTTCACATGGAATAACTCTTTTTTTTTTGAAAATACTTTGTTCACACTAATATTTTTATAAGAAATTGTTTTCAGCAAATGTTGTTTTTACAAAACTGTGTTCACACTAAAGTTTTCTATTAAACACACTCTTCAAACAAAAGAAAAATATGTTTACGCAAAAAAAAAAACTATGTTCACATGGAGGGACTCTTTTTTTTTGAAAATACTATGTTCACACTAATATTTTTATAAGAAATTGTGTTTAGACAAAAATTGTATTTACAAAACTATGCTCATACTAAAGTATACTATTAAACACAGTCTTCAAACTAAAGAAACATATGTTTATTCGAAACAAAACTTTATTAACATTAAATGAGTTTTTTTTTTAAATACTATGTTCACACTAATATTTTTATAAGAAATTGTGTTCAGACAAAAGTTGTATTTATAAAACTGTGTTCACACTAAAGTTTTTCATTAAACATACTATTCAAACTAAAGAAAAATATATGTACACTTAACAAAATTGTGTTGACAAAAAAGTTTGTTAAAGAAATCTGTGTTCATACTAAATAAACTGCATTCAAACTAAAGTTTTCTATAGAAAACTGTCAACATTTTCTATAGAAAACTGTGTTTTAACTAAAATTTTCTAAAAAAAAAAGCAAATATGTCACACTAAAGTTTTCTATAGAATATCGTGTTTACGCTAAAACAAACTATAATGTTTCTATAGAAAACTAAATTCAAAATAAAATGTTCTCTAGAAAAGTATGAACATGGAAAAGCTTGATTAGAACTTAGTATTCTTAAGAAAAGTGTCTGGACGCAGTTTTCTATAGAAAAGTATAAACACAGTTTTCATGAGAAAATTTTGAACACAGTTTTCTTTAGAAAGTTGTGAACAAAGTTCTATTTAGAAATGTTTGATCATAGTTTTCTTTAGCAAAGTGTCAACATAGTTTTCTATAGAAATATATGAAGAAAGTTTTCCATAGAAAATTGTAAACGCAGTTTTCTTTAGCAAAGTGTGAACATTAAAGTTTTCTATAGAAAAGTCTGAATACAGTTTTCTTTAGAAAATTAATGTTTTCTATAGAAAAGTATAAACATAGTTTTCTTTAGAAAGTTATGAACATAGTTTTCTATAGAAAAGAGTGAAAATAGTTTTCTTTACAAAAGTGTAAACATAGTTTCCTTTAGAAAAGTGTGAACACAGTTACCTTTAGAAAAAAAGTTATCACAGCGTTCTATAGAAAAGTATGAACACAGTTTTTTTTTTGTAGAAAAGTATGAACACAGTTTTCTGTATAAAGTTTTCATTAGAAAAGTGTGAACACAGTTTTTTATAGAAAAGTATGAAATTAGTTTTCTATAGAAAGGTATGAAAAAAGTGATCACAGTGTTCTATAGAAAAGTATGAACACAGTTTTTTTTTTTTGTAGAAAAGTATGAACACTGTTTTCTGTATAAAGTTTTCATTAGAAAAGTGTGAACACAGTTTTTTATAGAAAAGTATGAAATCAGTTTTCTATAGAAAGGTATGAAAAAAGTGATCACAGTGTTCTATAGAAAAGTATGAACACAGTTTTTTTGGTAGAAAAGTATGAACACAGTTTTCTGTATAAAGTTTTCATTAGAAAAGTGTGAACACAGTTTTTTATAGAAAAGTATGAAATCAGTTTTCTATAGAAAGGTATGAACACAGTTTTCTGTTAAAAGGTGTGAAAACAGTTTTTTGTAAAAAATAAAAGTTTTCATTAGAAAAGTATAAACACAGTTTTGTATAGAAAAATGTGGTCATGGTTTTCTTTAGAAAAGTGTGAACAAAGTTCTGTTTAGAAAAGATTTCTATAGAAATGTGTAAACATAATTTTGTATAGAACAGTGTGAATACATTTCGTAATATATAGAAAAGAGTGAACAATGTTTTCTTTAGAAAAGAGTGAACAAAATTTTCTATAGAAAAGTGTGGACGAAGTTTTCTTTTGATAGCCTTTTATACAAATTTTGTTTTCCTGAGAATAGTGTGAACAAAGTTTTCTTTAGAAAAGTGTGAGCGCAATTAAGTTTTCTTTAGAATAGTGTGAACACAGTTTTTTTTTAGATTAATTTCCTTTTCTATAGAAAATTGTTGTTTGTTTTTTTATACATATAAAAAATCAGCCCTGAACTTTAACAGCTCTCCAGCATTTGAAATGTTCTTGTTTGTCAGACGCTCGTTTTTTTTTTTTTTTTTTTTTTTTTTTTTTGAATTAGACATGTAACTTGGTTGGTTTTTTGTTTTAGTTGTTTTTCAGGAAAATCTATTTTTAAATAAATTTATAGAAAAAAACACACAAACACATTTCATGCTTGAGTATAGAATTTTTTTTTAAATAGATTTTTTCTATATAAAAACTTAATGGCAAAAGAAAACCTTGAGTTTTCTATTTTGTACAAAAAGTTAAAAAAAGGAAAATTTATTATTAAAGGAAATACAAAAATTCAATGTTAATTTAAAAATTAAATTAACGCCTTTAGGTCTGCATTTATATTTAAAAAGAATATTTTTTTTTTAAATTAACTCTTCAAAATAAAAATTTTCCATTTTGTAGAATAAATTGCTCTACAATCAAAATAAAAAAATCATGTTAAATAAATCAAGATTTTTTTCTTTCTTTTGTTATTGTTGTTTTCCTCTTAAAGCTTTTATGAATTTTTATAAAAAAATATATTTCTTTAGCATGTGTAGCTTTTTAAGATTCATAATTTTTTTTTTGATGATGATGACAAATTTAACTCAAATAGTGGACAATTTAAATAATTGTTATATGAGGTCATTTTCACAAAAAAAACATTCTACATAATTAAAGGGGAATTTAATAATTTAATTGATGTTTTAATTTAATCACATTAATAATTGTTATAAATCATTGTTTAATTAATTTTTGAAAAATTTTTTATTAAACATTTTATTAAACTTTTTTCATATTATTTATATATATTTTTTTCATTACTCTTTCTAGCTCTAGTCCCGGTACTTTACAAGATGTAACCATGGAAAATCCCTGTAAGTTGTTGTTTTCATTTTCTTTTTATGTTTTTTTATTTATTTTTCGTCTCTTATTTTGCGGCAAATTTTCAAAAGTTTTTTTTAATAATAATATAAAAGAAAAACCTCATGCCTGAATGGCTAGACCACAAAATAAAACAATAAAAATTATTGGCTCGAATCCAAATTATAGGAAATAAACAGATTTTTTAAATATTAAACGAATTTTTAATGATCGCTAAAGTTGCTTTAATACAAACTCAATAAAATGTATTTTAAAAGAACGGAACTATAACAGAACTATAACAGAACAATAACAGAACGGGAATAGAACGCGAACAGAACTAGAACATAACTAGAACATAAGTAGAACAGAACTAGAAGAGAACTAGAACAGAACTAGAACAGAACTTGAACAGAACTAGAACAGAACTAGAACAGAGCTAGAACAGAACTAGAACAGAACTAGAACAGAACTAGAGCAGAACTAGAACAGAACTAGAGCAGAACTAAAACAGAACTAGAACAGAACAGAACTAGAATAGAACTAGAACAGAACTATAACACAACTAGAACAGAACTAGAACTATAACAGAACTAGAACAGAACTAGAACAGAACTAGAACAGAACTAGAACAGAACTAGAACAGAACTAGAACAGAACAGAACTAGAACAGAACTAGAACAGAACTAGAACAGAACTAGAACAGAACTAGAACAGAACTAGAACAGAACTAGAACAGAACTAGAACAGAACTAGAACAGAACTAGAACAAAACTAGAACAGAATTGGAATAGAACTAGATCAGAACTAGAACAGAACTAGAATAGAACAGAACTATAAGAGAACTAGAACAGAAATAAATCGGAACTAGAACAGAACCAGAAAAGAACTAGAACAAAACTAGAAAAGAACTAGAACAGAACTAGAACAGAACTAGAACAGAACTAAAACAGAACTAGAAAAGAACTAGAACTAGAACAGAACTAGAATAGAACAGAACTAGAACAGAACTAGAACAGAACTAGAACAGAACTAGAACAGAACTAGAACAGATCTAGAACTAGAATAGAACAGAACTATAACAGAATTAGAACAGAAATAAATCAGAACTAGAACAGAACCAGAAAAGAACTAGAACAGAACTAGAAAATAACTAGAACAGAAATAAATCAGAACTAGAACAGAACCAGAAAAGAACTAGAACAGAACTAGAAAAGAACAAGAACAGAACTAGAAATAGAACAGAACTAGAACTAGAAAAGAACTAGAACAGAACTAGAACGGAATTAGAATAGAACAGAACTAGAATTGAACCAAAACTGAACTAGAAAGAACTAGAACAGCACTAGAACAGAACTAGAACACAACTAAAACGAAACTAGAAAAGGAATAGAACAGAAGTAGAACCTGAACAGAACTAAAACAGAACTAGAACACAACTGGAACAGTACTAAAATGAAACTAGAACACATCTAGAACAGAAGTAGAACTGAACTAGAACTGAACGAGAACAGAACTTAGACAAAACTAGAAAAAAAAACTTAGACAAAACTGAACTAGATCTATAACTATATACTTTCTCACAGTTTTATATAGAAAAGTTTTAACACTGTTTTCTTGAGAAAGACCTGAACACAGTTTTCAACCTTAGAATTGTGTGAACAAAGTTTTCTATAAAAAAGTTTAGTGTGAACACAGTTGTTTCCTTAAAAGTATAAAATGAAATCACTTTGCAATAGTTTTCTAAAATTTGTTTTCTTCAAAGAAAACCTTGAAATTTATAGAAAAAGAAAACACAAACGTCAAAGAAGAAAAAAAAATTAATATACAAATAAGCAAATAAATATTTTAATAATAAATAAATACAAAATTTTGCAAATATTCTACTGCCTCCTCCTCATCATCTTAGAATTGAGCAGCAGTTTTTAACATTAGAATTTTGTGTTTAAAAATTTATTTAAGCGGAAATAAAAATATTTGATAATAAACTAAACTAAATAGATTAAAAAGCGCAGACGTTCGGTCAGTTGGACGCTGCTGAAATTCACAAGAAAAAAATGCATAAAAAATTGAATAATGTCAATGATAATAGTAAAACTGCAACAGTTCATCATAATGAACAAAATAATAATGATGTTGATGAGTGCAAGGAAATGGATGATAAAATTGAAATGTTAAAAGAGAATGTAACGTTAATGTATGGAGATTATAATTTTACCGAAAGTGGTGGTAGGTTTTTGTAAGAAATCGAAAGATGAAGAAAAATTAGGAGGTATATCCAATTTGGAGACCTTTTGGACTTTGACCTGAGCTGAAGAATCCAAAATTACAAACTCACGTTAAATACATTCTTTAATAGACAAGTGAAATTTAAATTATTTCCAAATTTTAATAACGGATTTTTTATTTTTAAAAAATTTCCTTATGAGGGAAATTATTTTTTTTAATAATTTAAACATAAATTTTATATCAATCTATTAAAATCGTGTTTAATTTTAAAAATTTTAAAAAATTTTGTAAATTTCCCATTATTTTAAAAATTTCCGTTAAAGGAAAATTTGAACAAAAAATTTATTGTAATTTATAACAATTATGGTCAATATTTGATTTCTAGTAAAATTTTCAAAATTTCCCTTTATTTTTAACAATTTTAACAAACATTTTATTGTATTTTATAACAATTGTAGTCAATATTTGATTTCTAGAAAAATTTTCAAAATTTAACTTTATTTTGAAAAATTTCCCTTGAAGGGAAATTTTTATTTTTAACAATTTTAACAAAAATTTTATTGTATTTTATAACAATTTTATAACAATTGTAGTCAATATTTGATTTCTAGTAAAATTTTCAAAATTTCCCATTATTTTGAAAATTTCCCTTGAAGGGAAATTTTTATTTTTAACAATTTTAACAAAAATTTTGTTGTATTTTATAACAATTGTAGTCAATATTTGATTTCTAGTAAAATTTTCAAAATTTCCCTTTATTTTGAAAAATTTCCTTTGAAGGGAAATTTTTATTTTTAACAAAATTAACAAAAAATTTATTGTATTTTATAACAATTGTAGTCAATATTTGATTACTAGTAAAATTTTCAAAATTTCACTTTATTTTGAAAATTTCCCTTGAAGGGAAATTTTATTTTTAACAATTTTAACAAAAATTTTATTGTATTTTATAACAATTGTAGTCAATATTTGATTCCTAGTAAAATTTTTAAAATTTTCCTTTATTTTGAAAAATTTCCCTTGAAGGGAAATTTTTATTTTTAACAATTTTAACAAAAATTTTATTGTAATTCATTAAAATTATAGTTAAATTACGATTTCTAGAAAAAAATTTCAAATTTCCCTTTTTTTGAAAATTTCCCTTGAAGGGAAATTTAAATTGTCACAGATTTTAACATAATTTTTACAAAATTTTATTAAAATCTTGTTAAATTTTTGATTTTTACAAAAATTTTAAAAATTTCCTTCCAATTTTGAAAATTTTTCTTAAATTTTGAAAATTTTCCTTAAATTTTAAAAATTTCCCTTAAATTTTGTGATTTTTATAAAAATTTTGAAAATTTCCCTTTATTTTGTGAGATTTTGGAAATCATTTTGAAAATTCCTTATATAACTAATAATTATTTTCTTATCTTTCCCCACAAGATGGCGTCGGTTATCGTTCACCCTGTGTTAGTCTACAACCTTATCAAGGTTCCACTTCGCCCGCTGCCCAGGGTCGTTCCGTACGCGAATTCGAAGAACAAATGGCAACTTTGCGTAAAGAAAATTTCAATTTGAAATTGCGTCTCTATTTCATCGAAGAAAGTATACCCGGCTATAAACAAGCCAATAATACCACTTCGGAAGATACGCTCATGAAACAATTGATCGATACTAAAGTGGAAATGGAAATACTACGCAAAGAGGTACAAGAAAAACAAGATCTACTCAAAGAGGCCGCCCAGGGTATGATACAAATGGAGAAAATTCTTAAAGAATCTGAAATAAAATATCAACATGTTGTCGAGGAACTAAATCAGAAAATACAATATTTAGAAATGGAAAGAGAAATGGAAAAATCACGTATTAATACACCGGCCGCAGCGGGAGGATCACAGGAATTCAATGAGTTAATGGAAAGATCGGATTTAGCGGAAAATCTAAATGCTTTGCAAAAAGTGTGTATAATTTTAAAAGAAATTTTTCAAATATTAATTGTAAAATTGTTTCAAAAATAAATTTTATTAAAACAATTTAAATCATTTTTCTCTTTTTATTTAGTTACACGAACTGGAGGGTTTGCTTAAACAATCCGATGATAAACTTGTGGATTTTCAACAACAAATCTATAGTCTGGAAGAACTATTAGTGAAACGTGATGAAACCATTAAGGAATATGAGGAAAAAGTCAAAGAACTTGTCTTCCAAAATAATGAACTTTTAGAAACCATCGATACCAAGGATGCGGAAATTGCTAATAATGAGGTAAGTCAGTCTTTGTTAATATATTTTTTTTATAAATGTTTTTTTGTAAATGATGCCTCATACCACCCAACCCATTTTATAATCTTAAAAAAAAAACAAAAAATTGTACAAAAACCACATAAAGCGTTTTTTAAGAGGCTTACGCTCTAAGAATGCAGATCTTAAAGCTGATAATGAAAAACTTATGGTCGCCTTTAAACATACTCAAGACAATTTCTCTAAAGAAATGTCCAACATACAAACGTACGAACGTCAAATGCGTGATCAACAAGACGTTTTATCGAGAATGCAAGTAAGTTGTTTCATTTTTTTCTTTTTTTAAACAGGGTCTCCTTTGTTTCGTTTAGCTGTAACTTTATGTAATATTATATCACAAACACTTGAGTTCTTTGTTATTAATGGTCGGAGTGGGTATAATGTTTTATTCGAGGACAGTTTTCGAAAGGAATGTATTTTATAAATATGAATCCTGTTAATAATCTATACTATAGTCCAATCTGTAAGAGGGACTGTTCTCTTCAGTACTGTTAGCTTTAGTTCTAGTTCAGTTCTAGTTTAGTTCTTGTTTAGTTCTAGTTTAGTTCTAGTTCAGTTCTAGTTCAGTTCTAGTTCAGTTCTAATTCAGTTCTAATTCAGATCAAGTTCAGTTCTGGTTTCGATCTAGTTCGGTTCTAGTTCAGTTCTAGTTGTAGTTCAGTTTTAGATCTATTGTAGTTGTGTTCTAGATTTTTCCTAGTTCTTTTCTAGTTTTGTTCTAGTTTAATTCAAAGTTTGTTCTAGTTTGGTTCTAGTTCTGTTCTAGTTCTGTTTTAATTCTGTTTTAGTTCTGTTCTAGTTCTGGTCTAGTTCTGTTCTAATTCTGTTCTAGTTCTTTTCTAATTCTGTTCCAGTTCAGTTTTAGGTAATTCTAGTTCAGTTTTAGTTCAGTTCTAGTTTAGTGCTAGTTCATTTCTAGTTCAGTTCTAGTTCAGTTCTATTTACGTTTTAGTTCAGTTCTAGTTCAGTTTAATTCTAAGTTTGTTCTAGTTCTGTTCTACTTCTGTTCTAATTCTGTTTTAGTTCTGGTATAGTTCTGTTCTAATTATGTTCCAGTTCTTTTCTAATTCATCTCAGTTCTGTTCTAGTTCTATTCTTGTTCTGCTATAGTTCTGTTCTAGTTCTGTTCCAGTTCTGTTCTAGATCTATTCTAGTTCTGTTCTAGTTCTATTCTAGTTATGTTCTAGTTCTATTCTAGTTCTGTTCTAGTTCTATTCTAGTTCTATTCCAGTTCTATTCTAGTTCTGCTCTAGTTCTGCTCTAGTTCTATTTCAGTTCTATTCTAGTTCTGCTCTAGTTCTATTCTAGTTCTGCTCTAGTTCTATTCTAGTTCTGCTCTAGTTCTATTCCAGTTCTGTTCTAGTTCTGTTCTAGTTCTGTTCTAGTTCTATTCAAGTTCTGTTCTAGTTCTATTCTAGTTCTATTCCAGTTCTATTCTAGTTCTGCTCTAGTTCTATTCTAGTTCTGCTCTAGTTCTATTCCAGTTCTGTTCTAGTTCTATTCTAGTTATGTTCTAGTTCTATTCTAGTTCTGTTCTAGTTCTATTCTAGTTCTATTCTAGTTCTATTCCAGTTCTATTCTAGTTCTGCTCTAGTTCTGCTCTAGTTCTATTCCAGTTCTATTCTAGTTCTATTCCAGTTCTATTCTAGTTCTGCTCTAGTTCTATTCCAGTTCTGTTCTAGTTCTGTTCTAGTTCTGTTCTAGTTCTGTTCTAGTTCTGTTCTAGTTCTATTCTAGTTCTGTTCTAGTTCTGTTCTAGTTCTGTTCTAGTTCTGTTCTAGTTCTGTTCTAGTTCTGTTCTAGTTCTGTTCTAGTTCTGTTCTAGTTCTGTTCTAGTTCTGTTCTAGATCTATTCAAGTTGTGTTCTAGTTTTGTTCTAGTTGTGTTTTGTTCTAATTCTGTTCTTGTTTTGGTCTAGTTCTGTTCTAAATCTAAATATTTTTTTTCAATCAATACATTCCTTTTCATTTCTGCTGCTTTGTTTTTATAAGGTTTTGGTTGCACAAGCTTTTTGCAAAAAATTTCATCATTTTCATATGCGCTTTCAAAGTTCATTATGCATTCATTAAATAGAATTAAAAAAATATATATAAATGTTTTAATTTCATAAAAACTGTTACAATTTAAAGTCACTTAATTGATATGCAAATAAAAACATAAACAAAAGCAGCCTATTTAGTAAAATTCTCCTATAACACCCTCCCGTTTTTTAGTCCACAATCTCTATGAAAACCGAAAATACAGCCCGTTTGTTGGAACGTATACAGGATTATGAAAAAATGGTGAACAAAATGAATATAGAACGTAATATTGTTAAAAGAGAAAATCGTTTCTTTAGAACTATAATCAGTAAACTGCAAGCAGCAGCGAACAGCAGCAATAGCAGCAGTTGTAATAATACGATTAATAATGAATGTTATACTTATGAAACTCAAGAAATTTATCGCAAATATGAAAGTAATAAAAGAAACAAAAAAGATTATACGAATCAACAAACTTTGCCATTAACAAAAATGGAGGATAAATTTGCGAAAAGATCAGAGGGTGCAGCTTATAAATTAAAACAAAAATTATGTGTTAATATTTGCAATAATGATGAGTGTCAATTTCATAGTAAAATAACTAACTCTTCTAACTCTTCATCGAAATGTGTTAAGTGTTCGTCAACTTCTTTATTGGAAGAAGTAACGCCACATTGTTCTCATCGCTTAACAGATTTTAATTGTTTAAGAGATTTTAATTTGAATACATCTTCCTGTCAAGGTGTGGGAGATTATTTGTACAATTATTGTTGGGATGTAGATCATCAATATGAACCGGTTATACCAATACGTTATACCATTAGTGATAGTAGTATATTTGGTAATAATGATAATGCAGTTGGCATAAGTTTAACAAAATCCAATAGTAGTAGCACTTCATTAACCTTATCGGCTCCTAGAATTTCATCCAGTCTTTTGGGTTGCTGCAATACGGATGATTTGACAGAGGTTTTTGGTTTAAAGGTGATTCGATTCGAAATTTTATTTAAATGTTTAAATAAACATACTTTTCTATTTCCCCTCAAGGATACTGATACAAAGAAGCAGCAGCAGCGCTTTAAACAAAATATAAGCAAATATTCAGCATTGGATGGCATACGTTATGTATATTCAAAATTTGGAAAATTTCCTTAATTCTATTACATGAATTATGCAAAATTTCTTTCGAACTAAGATAGAATTGAAAGAAGCTCATTAAATATTAAATCGATTAAAAATATATGATCTTTTGTTAACGATTGTTTAAATCATTTTATATTTTGTAATACGTTTACATATTTTCTATTCATATTATATGTATAATCATCACATTTCATTCTATATGTTCATAATTTCTTGTACTAATATATATTTTATTATCTGTTTAATAACTTTTATGTTTGAACTGTTAAAAAATCATCTAATAATTCATTTGTCAATTAAAATTCACCAAAAGTTCACAATGGTTTTTCTTTGGTCACTTCATGTTGCATTATAAAATGGGTTTGGTAAAAGGTGAAGAGCTTCCATATTTCATTTATAAGATTTTAATAAAACCCATAAAATTTTTAAAATTTTTCTTAACCCCCAACCCCCTGTAAAGGCTCAACAACTACGCGAAGAATTACAAAAACATAAAATGGATGCTGCTGATAAAAGTTGCATGATCCAAGATCTAGAAGAGAAACTTAAAAATCGTGATCAACTTTATGAAAAGGCACGTTTAACCATACAGAAATTAATGCTGAGCATTAAAAATCAACAAGTGGAAAATAGTCGCTTAAAGAATAGTACACAGGCTTCGAATGTCTCAAATAATGAAAAGGAGGTAAGTGTTTGATACAAGTATTCCAAGAAAATGTTATTCTAGTTTAGTTTTAGTTCAGATCTAGTTCAGTTCTAGTTCAGTTCTAGTTCAGTTCTAGTTCAGTTCTAGTGCAGTTCTAGTGCAGTTCTAGTTCAGTTCTAGTTCAGTTCTAGTTCAGTTCTAGTTCAGTTCTAGTTCAGTTCTAGTTCAGTTCTAGTTCAGTTCTAGTTCAGTTCTAGTTCAGTTCTAGTTCAGTTCTAGTTCAGTTCTAGTTCAGTTCTAGTTCAGTTCTACTTCAGTTCTAATTCAGTTCTAGTTCAGTTCTCGTTCTTTTCTATTTCTGTTATAATTCTGATCTAGTTTTGTTCTAGTTCTGTTCTAGTTAAGTTCAGTTTTAGTTTAATAAACTAATCCTCTCTTTACACCTGTTTTAATAGCATCAGACCACAGTTGGTATTAGTGGCTTGGAGTGTACCGGCTTTTGTCGTTCCTTTAGCGATACAGAGGCTTTAAATGATTTGACATCATTACAAAAACAAAAATACGACAATATAATCGAACAGCAAGAGGTCACTATTAAAAATCTCAAAGTTGAAGTGAAAAAGAAAACTGCCGATTTGCAGGTAAGCTAATATTGATCCTTTATATTCCCTAAATATCTATAAAATCTTTATATTGTATCACCGTAGAATCTTGTTAACAAAGAACTTTGGGAGAAAAATCGTGAAATTGAGCGTCTCAATAAAATCCTCAATAAAACCACAACATCTCCTATGTCGCCTCAAACGCACAATGTTAGTCATGGAGAGGTGAATGGAGAGTTACAACAGTCTTTCTCGGATGTGGAATATACCAAGGCATTACAACGCAATAAGCTATTGCAGCGTAAAGTGGATATTTTAATACAACGTTTGGGTACTGAAAGACAAAATGATGCCTTGATAGCTCAACTGCAAACTGAGCTAAAGCAGGCCCGTTTGGATGCAGAGACTGCGGAAAAATGGCGTCGTCAATGTGCTGATTTGTGTCAAACTTTATCTACCCGCCTAGAAGAATTGGCTGGTTTCCTTAATTCTTTACTCAAACATAAAGATGTTTTGGGTGTTTTGGCGGTAGAGAAACGTAAGGCTATGCGTAGAGCCGTGGATCGTAGTTTGGACTTATCCAAGAGTCTCAATATGGCCTTATCGGTTTCGGGTCTTTCAATGATTGATCAAAGTTTGGCTGAATTGCATAATTTGTCGGATATTTTGGGTGACTTGGATATAGATTTGGAAAATAAAACTTTCAATTCACACGAAGACATACACGGCCAGTCTATCGAAATACTGAAGGCTGAAAATAAGGCTCTCAAAAAGGAGTTGGATAAACGCCGTACAGCAGATTCAAAGAAGGAGCGGCGTTCATTGCCTTTGCCCATGATGGCGGAAAATAGGGAAAGTGAATCCGAAGCCTGGTCCGAGCCTGATCGTAAGGTGTCCTTGGCGCGCATAGGATTAGAAGATCATTCAGCCTCCTTGATGGCTAAAGAGCAGCCTTTAGCGGCACAACATAATGAAACCGATAGTGACTATAGTGAATCGAATAGTCGATCATTTAAGGCCCGCAGTCAAGAACGCATTGCCCAATTGGAACAACAGCTTCAGCAGAGAGATCAACGTATTCTTGAAATCCAATGCCAGCTAGTGGAAGCCGATAATCGTTTGAAAAAGGAAAATTTGAAAGTATTAGAAGCCAATCAAGAATTGGAGCAACTAAAGAAACGCAATGAAGAATTGCATAATGATCTAATAGCCATAGGTTCCCAAGAACCCAGTAATATAAACAATGAATCCTTGCTGTTAAGGCAAATCGATGAAAAATCACGTTCTCTCGAAAAACTACAAGAAGAACGTGAACGTCTTACGGTGGAGTCTAGATTAGCAGAAATACAAATTAATTCCCTTAAGGCCGATATGGAAATTGTCAAACAAACGTATGAAGAAGCTCTGCAGCAAGCAGCCGAAAGAGAGCAGCAGCAACTGAACGCCCTCAAACAAGAAATGCAACAACAATTGCAACAAACTCTAATGGAGAAACAACAAGAATATGAAGAATGTCTACAAAGAGATTACATAGCAAAACAACTCTACGAAGAGTGTTCACAACAACTAAATGAATTACAAAAACAATACATAGAAGCTCAAAGAACCATCGATTGTTTGCAGGAAAATGAGCAGGAACTTAAACAAACCCTGGTAGAATCTGAGCTAACCTCACGTAATTTACAAAAACAAATCGATGAAAGCACCTTAAGAGCCTCCAAGGCCGCTATGGAACGTGTAAAAGCTCTAAATGATAAATTACAATTGGAAAAACGTGTCGAAGAATTAACCCTGGAAATAAACAAACATGAAGAACAACGTTTACAAATGCAACAACAAATTGATCATTTGGAACAAGAACAGCAAACGCTACTCGAACGCTTGGCCGTTTTGCAAACTAAACAACGTTCGGTTAAGGCAGACGATCAAAATTGCCAATCCGGTTACACTTCCGAAGAAGTACCCCTACCACATTCCTCTGGTGCTAATGCACAAAGTCTAGTGGCTCAACAGCGTTTGGGTGAACAACGTATACAGAATTCATCACCCGATTTGGGTATAGAAAGTGATGCGGGACGTGTTAGTAGTGTTGAATTGAATAGTGTACAACGTCCTCAATTGAAGACAGTGGAAATGAGTCCGTCCTCGAAACAACTTAGTAGTACAGAATCGGATGAGAAAGAAGGTAAGTGGAGGGAGGATAAAATATTGAACTATAACGTGTAGAACTAGAGAAGAACTTGCAGTGAACTAGAACAGGACTAGAATATAACTAGCACAAAACTAGAAAAGAACTAGAACAGAACTAGAACAGAACTAGAACAGAACTAGAACAGAACTAGAACAGAACTAGAACAGAACTAGAACAGAACTAGAACAGAACTAGAACAGAACTAGAACTGAACTAGAACTGAACTAGAACTGAACTAGAACTGAACTAGAACAAAACTAGCACTGAACTAGAACGAAACTAGAACTAAACTAGAACTAAACTAGAACTAAACTAGAATTAAACTAGAACTGAACTAGAACTGAACTAGAACTGAACTAGAACTGAACTAGAACTGAACTAGAACTGAACTAGAACTGAACTAGAACTGAACTAGAACTGAACTAGAACTGAACTGAACTAGAAAAGAACTAAAACTGCACTAGAACTAAAACTGAACTAGAACTAAACTAGTACTGAAAAAGATCTGAATTCGAATTGAACTAGATCGAAACCAGAACTGAAGTAGATCTGAATTAGAACTGAATTAGAAATGAACTAGAACTAAACTAGAACTGAACTAGAACTGAACTAGAACTGAACTAGAACTGAAGTAGAACTGAACTAGAACTGAACTAGAACTGAACTAGAACTGAACTAGAACTGAACTAGAACTGAACTAGAACTGAACTAGAACTGAACTAGAACTGAACCAGAACTGAACTAGAACTGTACTAGAACTGAATTAGAACTGAACTAGAACTGAAAAAGATCTGAACTAGAACTGAACTAGAACTGAACTAGAACTGAATTAGAACTGAACTAGAACTGAACTAGAACTGAACTAGAACTGAACTAGAACTGAACTAGAACTGAACTAGGACTGAACTAGATCTAAAACAGTCTAGCTATAGTCTAGTCTATAATCTAATCTATAGTCTTGCCTACAGTCTAGTCTATAGTCTAGTCTAGTCTATAGTCTAGTATATAATCTAGTCTATAGCCTAGTCTTTAGTCTAGTAATATAATCTAGTCTATAGTCTAGTCTATAATCTAATATATAGTCTTGTCTATAGTCTAGTCTATAGTCTAGTATATAATCTAGTCTATAGTCTAGTCTATAGTCTAGTCTATAGTCTAGTCTATAGTCTAGTCTATAGTCTAGTCTATAGTCTAGTCTATAGTCTAGTCTATAGTCTAGTCTATAGTCTAGTCTATAGTCTAGTCTATAGTCTAGTCTATAGTCTAGTCTATAGTCTAGTCTATAGTCTAGTCTATAGTCTAGTCTATAGTCTAGTCTATAGTCTTGTCTATAGTCTAGTCTATAGTCTTGTCTATAGTCTAGTCTAAAGTCTAGTCTATAGTCTATAGTCTTGTCTATAGTCTAGTATATTGTCTAGTATACTCTACTGTCAAGTCTATATATTGTCTAAGTCATTTGTATTTTAAATGTTTCTACAAATTCCGTCTTACAATCTTATCTTTAAAAATTTTTTTCTCATATTTCTCTTCTCAGGTCTTCATGACAGCAGTACCGAGAATATTAAACCATCCAATAATAATAATAATGCCGATGCCAACAATGGACAAATGTCAATACAGCAGCTTGCGAAGAAACATGATTGTCTTAAGGTAGAACAAGAAAACGCTGAATTGCGTCGCAAATTATTACGCACGAAACGTGCCTTTGAAGACACATATGAAAAACTACGCAATGCTAATCAACGCAAGGCACAAATCGAAAAAGACATTAAAAATCAAATACTCAAAACACATAATGTTCTTAAGAACGTACGTTCCAATATGGAAAATGAATTGTAACGTACGTTTTAATAATCATAATCATTGTTATCATTGGCACTTTAACACAATTGATTTCATTTCATAACATACACTATATACTGGAGTTTTTGCACCCGTTACACTTTAAAGACACTTTTGTTTAACAAAATTTATATGAATTTTCCATTTATAAGTTTTCTTGAGCATTTTTTTTTTTATTTGTTTTATTAAAAATAATTTTTTATTATTAATTTAGTTAATAAGTATTTACGATTTAAGTCTGAATTTAGAAAACGAAACACGATCTAAAGGTGCTAAAGGTTAATTAACCATAGAGGACCGACCTTTTTTTATAAAGCATCATTTTAACAAAAAAGCAACATTTTAACTAAAACCTGAAATAATCTGTTCAAAACTTTTAACTAAAACTCTTAAACTAAACTTCTTTTCTTTGGAAAAAAGCCATATTTTAACTTTACTAATTATAACTTTATATTTCCCTTTAACTACTTAATTAATTAATTTAATAAACTTATTAAATAATTGTTGTATTGTCAAATTATTTATAATTTTAATGTTTTCTTTCTTTAAAATAATATTAATATTTTAACGATTTTAACCTACAAAACAACTAAACCATTCATATTGAATGCAAATATATAATTCTAATTTTTATGAAAAAAAAAAACACTTTTTCTAAATAAATTATAATTTTTTTCTAATTTAATTATTTTACTCAAAATGTTTTATTTTTTTTAATTAATTTATTCTTTTTTTATTATGCCTGCTGCAATTTTAAAAAATTTTCTTTAGCCTGCCTCCTGCTTTCAAGAAGATATTGAAGTTATGCTGTAAAAATATAAAGATTTCTCAAATGTTTGGCTTTCGTTAATAAAAATTTCTTTGCAAATCCTCTTTTCCACAAACGATTTATTATAAAAATTAACGATTTAACGAACGAACTTTAACTTACTCCCCCCCCCCCCCAACAAAAACTTGTATTTATGTAAAATTTGTAAAAATTAAAAATTAAAAAAAAAAATTAAACTAACCTCATAATATAAAACAGAAAATTTAATTAAACCACCACCTCTTTGTACAGTTAGTAAGTTTAGTTTTTAGTTTAATATTAACAAAAGCTAAAACAAATAAAATACAAAAAAATAATATTTTTTAATTATAAATAATTTTTAGTTAAGAAAATTTTGTTATTAAGCTTAAAATACCATTTAAATTATTTTATATACGAAAAGAAAGAAAAAAATAAAACCACAAAAATTTAATTGTAATAAAAAAAAACCAAAATATCTAATAAAACGAAAACATGTTATTAAAAAGTAAAGATTTGTTTTAATTTTAATAATTTTTAAAGCAAATCATTTGGTAAAGTTTATAAATTAGACCCTAACACAGAGTAGACATTATAGACTAGATTATAATATTCTAATTATGTTGTAGTTCTATCCTTGTTCAGTTCTAGTTAAGTACTGATTCAGTTCTGGTCCAGTTCTAATTTAGTTCTAGTTCAGTTATACTTCAGTTCTGGTTTAGTTCAATTTCAAGTTCAGTTCTAACTAAGTTCAGTTCTAATTGAGTTCTAATTTAGTGCTTGTTCATTTCCCGTTCAGTTCTAATTCACTTCTAGGTTATTTCTAATTCAGTTCTAGATCAGATCTAGTTCAGTTCTAGTTGATAATAGTTCAGTTCAATTGGAATTCCAATTCCAGTACAGTTCTAGTTCAGTTCAAGTTTTATTATACTTCAGTTCTAGTTCAATTCTACTTCTTTTCTAGTTCAGTTCATGTTCAGTTCTAGTTTAGTTCTAGTCCTGTTCTTGCTTTGTTCTAGTTCTGCTCTTCTATTCTAGTTCAGTTCTGGTTTAGTTAAGTTTTATTTCAATTAGTTCAGTGTTAGATCAGTATTTGCTCTGTTCTAGTTCAGTTCCTATTCATTTTTAGATCTTCTTGCTCTGTTCTAGTTCATTTCTAGTTTAGTTCTAATTCAGTTCTAGTTAAGTTCTAATTCAGTTTTAGTTGAGATCTAGTTCAGTTTTAGTTCAGTTCTATTTTAATTCTAGTTCAGTTCAAGTTTAGTTCTAGTTCTGTTTTAGTTCTGTTCTAATTATGTTCTAGTTCTGTTTTAGTTATGTTCTTGTTCAGTTCCAGTTATGTTCTAGTTCTGTTCTTCTTCAGTTCTAGTTCTGTTCTTGTTCAGTACCAGTTATGTACTAGTTCTGTTCTGGTTCTCTTCTAGTTCTGTTCTAGTTCAGGTTCTGTTTATTTCTAGTTCAGTTCTAGAACGGTTCTAGTTCTGTTCTAATTCTGTTCTAGTTCTGTTCGAATTCTGTTCTAGTTCTGTTCTAATTCTGTTCTAGTTCTGTTCTTGTTCAGTTCTAGTTAAGTTTTAGTTCTGTTTTAACTCGGTTTAAGTTCTGTTCTAGTTTTGTTGTAGTTCTATTCTGGTTCTGTTCTACTTCTGTTCTAGTTCTGTTGAAGTTCTGTTCTAGTTCTGTTCTAGTTCTGTTCTAGTTCTTTTCTAGTTCTGTTCTAGTTCTGTTCTAGTTCTGTTCAAGTTCTGTTCTAGTTCTGTTTTATTTCTTTTCTAGTTCTGTTCTAGTTCTATTCTAGTTCTGTTCTAGTTCTGTTCTAGTTCTGATCTAGTTCTGTTCTAGTTCTGTTCTAGTTCTGTTCTAGTTATGTTCTAGTTCTGTTCTAGTTCTGTTCTAGTTCTGTTCTAGTTCTGTTCTAGTTCTGTTCTAGTTCTGTACTAGTTCTGTTCTAGTTCTGTTCTAGTTCTGTTCTAGTCCTGTTCTAGTTATGTTCTAGTTCTGTTCTAGTTCTGTTCTAGTTCTGTTCTAGTTCTGTTCTACTTCTGTTCTAGTTCTGTTCTAGTTCTTTTCTAGTTCTGTTCTAGTTCTGTTCTAGTTCTGTTCTGTTCTGTTCTAGTTCTGTTCTAGTTCTTTTCTAGTTCTGTTCTAGTTCTGTTCTTGTTCTGTTCTAGTTTTGTTCTAGTTTTGTACTAGTTCTGTACTAGTTCTGTTCTAGTTCTGTTCTAGTTCTGTTCTAGTTCTGTTCTAGTTCTGTTCTAGTTCTGTTCTAGTTCTGTTCTAGTTATGTTCTAGTTATGTTCTAGTTCTATTCTAGTTCTGTTCTAGTTCTTTTCTAGTTCTGTTCTAGTTCTAGTTCTGTTCTTGTTCTGTTCTAGTTCTGTTCTTGTTCTAGTTCTGTTCTAGTTCTAGTTCTGTTCTAGTACTGTTCTAGTTCTGTTCTAGTTCTGTTCTAGTTCTGTTCTAGTTCTGTTCTAGTTCTGTTCTAGTTCTGTTCTAGTTCTGTACTAGTTTGGTTCTAGTTCTGTACTAGTTTGGTTCTAGTTCTGTTCTAGTTCTGTTCTAGTTCTGTTCTAGTTCTGTTCTAGTTCTGTTCTAGTTCTGTTCTAGTTCTGTTCTAGTTATGTTCTAGTTATGTTCTAGTTATGTTCTAGTTCTGTTCTAGTTCTGTTCTAGTTCTGTTCTAGTTCTGTTCTAGTTCTGTTCTAGTTCTGTTCTAGTTCTATTCTAGTTCTGTTCTGGTTCTCTTCTAGTTCTGTTCTAGTTCAGGTCCTGTTAATTTCTAGTTCAGTTCTAGTTCTGTTCTATTTCTGTTCTAGTTCAGGTCTAGTTTATTTCTAATTCAGATCTAGTTTAGTTCTACTTCAGTTCTAGTTTAGTTCTAGTTCAGTTTTAGTACAACTATTATAGTTCTAGTTCATTTCTAGTGTTTTAGTCTATTTATATGCTAAAAAATAATTCATTACATTAAGTTGATATTTTTTTAAAATTGATTGTTTTATTGTTTATTATTATTATTATTATTTTAATAATTTTTATTTCAAAATTAAGATTTTATTTTGTTTGTTTAATTTAAAAGTAGAGATCATTATTTTAATAATATTTTGTTTAATTATGTAAATTTTTGGCATAATTTAGTTTTAATTTAAGGTTAAAACTAACAAAATTATTAAACATACACAGAAGCAGTAATAATATGTTAATAATTAAGAATATTTTGGATTAAAATTTATATATTTTTGTGGTTTGTCAAAAGCATGATTTTAAGTTAATATTTGTGGTTTAAAATTTTTTGTTTTTGTTTTTGTTTGTGTTTTGTTTTGTTTTAAAAGCTAAAATGCTAAAATTAGGTACCATCTACAATATGTTTCATTTTTTTTTTAAATTTAATTTAAGATGATTTGATGATGATGAGTTTTACTTGATTTGATAATAATGCTTGTTTGTTTTTTCTTTGTTGTTGTATAATATTTAATTGTAAATATATTTTATTTATTTATGTTTTTGTTTTTAAGAGAATTGCACTTTTTGTTTTTTTTTTTTTTTTTAATATTTTTGTTTGTTTTTTCTTTTTTTTTAATAAGTTTAAGTTTAGTTTAAAACGTTAGTTTAAGAAAGCTAAAGACTTTTTTGAAAAAGCATAACAACTACAAAATTAATACAAATTTTACTTTTTCTTAAAAGTTTTACTATAAATTTAAGAGGCTGTGTGCGTTAGTATAATAATTATAAAATATTATTAACTAAGAATAAATGTTAAGCTAAAAAAGTTGTTGTTTTGTTTTTGCAATTAATTTGTGTTTGTTAAAGGGAGTTTTTTTTGTTGTTGTGGTGTTAATCTTATTTAATAGAATAATTTAATATATAATTACTATAATGTTTAAAAGTTAAAAAAGAAAACTAAAAATATGTATTTATTTCTAAATATTTAGTAGATTTTGTTTTAGTATTAACAACTTCTTAAAGAAAACCCAAGAAATATAAAAAAGAAAAGTTACAAAAATCAAACAAAAAAAACTATCGACTACTATAGAATTGATTGATGCCTAAAACATGTTTTTCTTCATGGTATTTTTGCAGGATATGTGTTATCACCGAGGTGGTATCATTATCACCACCCCAAACACGTATAGTATGCTCATTTTCCAATATGGCTAAAAAGGCTTTATATATTTAGGCCAAAAAGAAAAGTTATGTTTCTATATAAAACTTTTTATTATAAATAACAAATTGTTTTTTGTTTAACTTACCTAATAATATTTTGGGATTGCTTAGGCTCAATTGTACTTGTGGTAATTCAAGTATTGTTTTTAATATGGGAGAATCTTGGGCTAAACCTTCACGTAATTCAACTAAACTACCGGTACGATTACCGCACAACCATTCACAAGCAGCTGCCTTATTATTGCAAGTTTTTTTTAAAGCTTCTATAACTTCAGTTTCGGGAAAGCCCATTTCAACGAGATTTTGTATGGTCTCTGGTGTGGGTGGTATATCACGATGACTATAAATGCGTACTATTTCTAATAAAGCTGCTATATTATCAATAGGACCCTGTAAGTAGCAAAAACCAAAGTAATCATTAAAACTTTTAAGTAATTTTACCCAAGTAACACACACACACACACACAACTTACATCATTTGATATTATACCCGATGGTGAGGCTATAGAATTAGTTCTAGGTAAACCCATAACCGTTTCCTCTATGCCCATCTCTTCTGATTGCCTTAAAATAAGCCATTCCAAAGCATTCGAATAGATATTGCTGTAATCAAAAAAATTATTTTTAATAATTTTTCCTCTTATTCCATTTAAGTTTATATATTTCATCATTTACTTGTGTATTTTTAGAGCATATTCAGCCTTTTCTTTTTTAAAACCCATGTCCACAAGGCACTGTAGAGTATCATTTTGATAGTTACGTTTATTGATAAGTTTTTGCTTAAGCATCGCTATCAAACGATTAGCATAGGGGCCGGAACCAATAATAACGGATGAAGCTTGTGCCAAAGATATCAAAACTTTACGGACATCAAATTGCAGCTGGCAATGTAAAAGAAATTTATGAAAAATGTTTGGAATTATATTAAGAATTCTATTATAAACTGTCTACAGTCAAGACTATTGTTCTAGTTCTGTTCTGTTTAGTTCTAGTTCAGTTCTAGTTCAATTCTAGTTAAGTTCTAGTTCAGTTCTAATTCAGTTCTAGTTCAGTTCTAGTTCAGTTCTAGTTCAGTTCTAGTTCAGTTCTAGTTCAGTTCTAGTTCAGTTCTAGTTC
>NC_060954.1:7797180-7799882 GCF_022045245.1 Lucilia cuprina
TCAGTTCTACTTCAGTTCTAGTTCAGTTCTAGTTCAGTTCTAGTTCAGTTCTAGTTCAGTTCTAGTTCAGTTCTAGTACAGTTCTAGTTCAGTTCTAGTTCAGTTCTATTTCAGTTATAGTTCGGTTCTAGTTCAGTTCTAGTTCAGTTCTAGTTCAGTTCTAGTTCAGTTCTAGTTCAATTCTATTTCAGTTCTAGTTCTGTTCTAGTTCTGTTCTAGTTCAGTTCTAGTTCAGTTCTAGTTCAGTTCTAGTTCTAGTTCTAGTTCAGTTCTAGTTCAGTTCTAGTTCTAGTTCAGTTCTAGCTCATTTTTAGTTCAGTTGTAGTTAAGTTTTAGTTCAGTTCTAGTTTACTCCTAAAATAAGTTCAGATCATGTCATATCTATTTTCCATTTAATAATCCTTCACACTTCTTGTAGGTCAACATTAAAATGTTAAAGGAGGGCATGTCCATAGAGGCCCGTCACGTCAAACGCAAACAGTTGTCACAGTATTTAGATGCTGATTTCTTGAAACGTGAACGTAAATCCATGGACAGTCACAATAGTTTCAATAATGCTATACTGGCCAATCGTAAACGACTCTCCAATGAGATGCAACAGAAAGAAGGCAGCAATGGCAGTACTGTCAAGCGATCACGAGTCAGTGAATCGGTAAGTTTTAACGGAAAATGTTAATTTATGGAATTTTTTTTTAAATTGTGTATCATATATATAGCAGGAAGATAATTCAAATGCTTCTAGTGATGCTGGCGGTGGTGGTAATACTACACCCACCACACCAACATCACAGCAACAAACAGCACCAACATTTAATAAACAACAGCAGTCAACGACGCCACAGCAGGAAGAGGTTTCCGATAATAGTAATGGAGGCAACAGTAATAGCAATAGTAATACGGCTTCAACACAACCCACAGCTGAAGTGGCATGTTCGTGACCGCCGCCAACTATACCGCTGGCCTCACTACCCCATTCACACTTATATCCACCCACACATACGTTGCTGACCCATGCCACACTACCGCATCATAATACACAGAAATTTCGCAAAAATAATAACGCTGCTGCAGCTGCGAATTCCAATAGCATTTTTTGTCAACGTTTAACCTCCTCCTCCGCTACATCGTCATCCTCTTCTGCTGCTGCCTCCTCCTCCTCCACAAATTCTTCGTTGTCTGCGTCGGCGGTGTTGTCATCTTGTAATGCAGCGTCTTTGTATGGTCGTAATCCAAGACGTTTGTCAGCCACTTATAATCACAATAGCAATCATCTGTATCATCAACCACATCATTTGCATCATACACAACAACAACAACAGCAGCAACATCATCATTTGCAACATCATTCTTCAAACTCTTTTATGATGACGTCATCTTTAAGTACACATAATAAACACTGCAACAACAACAACAATAATAGTAGTAGCAGCAACAACAATAACAACAATACCAACATTAATAATAACAACAACAACAACAATTCCAGTAATCAAACCAACAATAGCAACAACAGTAACAACTCTAACAATCATATAGTTGATCTTGTTAATGATGATGATGATGTTGATGAATTATTAACAACTGGAACTACAGCTACAACAACCACAACCATAACTTGTAAGTTTATTTTTGTATTTAAACCAGATATTTCTTTTCTCAAAATATCCCGAATACTTTTATGATCGCTTCTCTTTTCCCATCAAATACTTGATCATTTCTCACCTCACCTTACTTCTCTGCTTTAATTTTTCATCAATATTTGTGTGTTTGTTGTATTCTTTGTGTTGTTTTTTTTGTTTGTTTCTTATTCACATTTCTTGCTAAACATTATAGAACTCTATCAGATCATATTCTCATCACATCAGCACCTTTTAATCTCTTTTAACATTTAACTTTTATTTATCTTAAAATATTTCCTATTTTTTTTTATAAATTAAAAATTCTATTTACAAACAAAACATCTTTTTAGGACAACTTTACTATTTTTATATAAAATTTAATATATTTTTTTATTAATATTTATTATACAAAAATCTTTTTTATTTTCTAAAAAACTTGAAAAAAAAAAATAAAACAAAAAAAGAGTAAAAACCAAAAAAGAGTAAAAAACAAAAAAATAATAATAAAAAGTTTTTTATGAAAAAAGTACAAAATTTTTTTAAAATTTAAAAACAAACAAAAATTATACAAAAAAAAAATTATATTCTTTAATAAAAAATAAAATAAATCAAAACAAAAAAAAAAAGTATTAAAAAAAGAAAACAAAAAAACTTAAAACTTAAAACCCAAATTCAAAATTTTTTTTATCTTTATTATTTTTCTTTTCGATTATTTCTTATTATTAATTTTTTTTGGTTGGTTTAGGGATTTCATTTTAATTTAATTATTTAAAATTTCTTTTAATATATTTAAATCTTAATTTTTTACAATAGAAAATATTTAAATTCTCAATTCTATTAAATATTTTGGTATAGGGAGTGGTTTAATTCTTGCTTCATTCCAAATCGGTTCTAGTCGAGTTCCAGTTCCAGATGATATCAGTTATAGTTCAGTCCTAGTTTAGTTCTAGTTCAGTTCTAGTTAAGTTCTAGTTAAGTTCTAGTTTAGTTCTAGTTCAGTTCTAGTTTAGTTCTAGTTCAGTTCTAGTTCAGTTCTAGTTCAGTTCTAGTTCAGTTCTAGTTCAGTTCTAGTTCAGTTCTAGT
>NC_060954.1:7799982-7806728 GCF_022045245.1 Lucilia cuprina
ACTAGAACTGAACTAGAACTGAACTAGAACTGAACTAGAACTGAACTAGAACTGAACTAGAACTGAACTAGAACTGAACTAGAACTGAACCAGAACTGAAGTAGAACTTAACTACCGCAAAACTTAAATAAAATGATTCGGGTGCAGATCTAAATTAAAGAGGGGCATCATTGGAAACCATTTAATAAATTTTAATCATACTTACACCATGCTGTATAACATGCTCTGTAAAATTCTGTATACTTTCGGTTAAATCAACATTTAAATTTTCCGTACGCTCAAATTCCAAACCAATAAACCACATCGAACAGTAAGGCGATGTGGATAATGAGGCCTGACCGGCAGCAGGTGCTGCATTGCCACCAGCTGCAGTAGCTGGATTTTGAGATTTATCATCTTCATTGCCGCTACTGCTATTCTGAGAACATGAATTATTACTATTACTATTGCCCTTTTTATGATCAAAACACTTGGGATTGACATGGGCCAATGAAATGTGTTGATTACGCTCTAAGTTGCCAATCAAAAGACGTATCTTAGACTCAACCAAACCGCACCATTCCAAATGATCGTCAGCGGTTTGTGAGTTAACCAATAAAACAATAAAGTGGCGATATCTAGAAAGAAATAAAACAGAATTAAATGTGATTTGTTGTGGGAAGAGAGAGTGATATTGTTTTACCTATAAAAGAAACTGGGAGCCTCAAATAATCTATCCCACGAAGCTCTGCCCAACATAATTTCATCTGTTGTCGACATGCCCCTATTAAACTCCATTAATATAACTTTCTTTGTAGATTCCGAAACGTTAAAGGTGGAATTCTGTTGTGGATATGCTGGCGTTATAATCGGCATTAAATGATAACGATCTGAGGCATTAACACGAGGATCCCATACCTTTATTTAATAAGGAAAAATAAACGGTTAGTTGCGTTAGAAGTTGTAGAGTTAAAAAAACTACTTACGGGAAATCTTAAATTAACATTATCGGGATGTTTTAGCAAGACAGGATTTGGCCACTTCCAACGTGAGAAAACTAAAAAGAACTTATGGACCAAAGTTGAGGCTGTGGCATTCGGATACAATTGACAGGTTCGAGCCACCAACATGGCCCAGGTAACACCGCCAAAATAACCCAATGAATTTGAATAGATGCCATGTTCTAAAAAGTTTAAAGAAAAACGAAAATCGTAACATATTAATAAAGAATTTTAAATAAGTAATAAAATTTCCAAATGCTTCTTAAATTTCTAAATACAATTTGTGAATTTCCATTGTAACTATTTATTACACAAAACTCTCTCTCTTTCAAAACCTTTTACTCACTTTTAGCCCATAACTTTATGGAACGCAATGCTAAACGAAAATTCTCTATATTCGGTACTAACGACAATATCTCATCTGTCACCCGACAACCGTTTAAACTGCGCACCGAACGTGGATCCAAATTCTTCAATAGGTTATCATCGCGCAAATCAAAATCGTCCGGTATCTCTTTGAGAGATAAACGAGCGAAAAGTAAATCAATTTCGATGCCATCGAAATTCATTTTTATAACCGGTACAAAAGCCTCTTCAACGGCTCGACATTCGGTTACTTCTGGTTGTTTTTTCAACAGTTCAAAGAATGATGTGAAATAATCAGCACGTTCTATATTGCGTGGCGCTACACACAATGCGTCAATATCAGCACCTTTATGATGAACTCCCAAACGATACGAACCGAAGGTATAAATTTTACCACCCAACTTTTGAGCCGCCACTTCGGGCATATTCTTGGCTAATGAAATCTCTTTAACCCACTGTTTGACAAGAGTATTAAGTTTGGCAAGTATTTCCATGCGATGATTTAATTCTTCTTCTGTTTCAAAAACCTTGTAAGGCTCCAAAGCTTTGCGTAGCTCTTCAGTTTTTTGTAAATCTTCTGGTCGTGGACCAGCCAAACTTATGGCTGAAGTCATACCCAGCTGTTTGGCCGGCTGCTGTGAAGAGCCATTACTGCCACCATTATTCTGTGCATTTGGTCCAGAAGAATTGTGTGTTGTATTGGATGTTGAGGTAGTAACACCATTTTGCTGCTGTTGCCGTGCTTCCGAATTCCACATGTTTCTTACTGTTTGTCTTACTGTTAAATAAAAGAAATTGTTCTTTTGTTTATTATTTTAATACTTAACAATTGATAAGCCAAAAAAAAAAATACTTACCCTTTAGTTAGGCAAAATTTTTCCTATTATCTAAGTTTGTTTATTGTATAGAAAAAAATCTAAAATATTGCTGATATCTTCTTTATTTTTTACTTCTTCTGCTGCGTCTTAATTTAATGCGTTTCTTTATTTTAATTATTTTAAACAAAAAATATACTTTCTCATCAATTCTTGAGTTTTTAAGTATGTAGTTGTAGCTGTAAGAATAATAAACATAAATAAATATGCAAACGTGGATAAAGGAAAAATATTTCGATAAACAATAGAAATATGAAACGGCCAACTCCAAATGTAGAAATAACTTAAATTTGAATAACTCTTAATTTCTAGTTGTAATTTAACTCTAAATCAGTTGTTGTACAGTTCTAGTTTAGTTTTAGTTAAGCTTTGTTCAGTTGTAGGTAAGTTCTAGTTCAGTACTAGTTCAGTTCTAGTTCAGTTCTATTTCAGTTCTAGTTCAGTTCTAGTTCAGGATAAAGGAAATATATTTTGATAAACAATAGAAATATGAAACTGCCAACTCCTAATGTAGAAATAACTTAAATTTGAATAACTCTTAAATTCTTGTTGTAATTTAACTCTAAATCAGTTGTTGTACAGTTCTAGTTTAGTTTTAGTTAGGCTTTGTTCAGTTCTAGTTCAGTTCTAGTTGAGTTCTATTTCAGTTCTATTTCAGTTCTAGTTCAGTTCTAGTTCAGTTCTAGTTCAGTTCTAGTTCAGTTCTAGTTCAGTTCATTTCTACATAAATTCTAGTTCAGTTCTACATAAGTTCTAGTTCAGTTTTAGTTCAGTTCTAGTTCAGTTCTAGTTCAGTTCTAGTTCAGTTCTAGTTCAGTTCTAGTTCAGTTCTAGTTCAGTTCTAGTTCAGTTCTAGTTCAGTTCTAGTTCAGCTCTAGTTCAGTTCTAGTTCAGTTCTAGTTCAGTTTTAGTTCAGTTCTAGTTCTGTTTTATTGTAGTTCTTGTTCTATTCTAGTTTTGTTCTAGTTCTATTCTAGTTTACTTCTTTAAACTTCAAATTTAAAAAAAATGCTTAAAATATAAAGTCTACTTACATTAGACTGTTGAAATATCTCATTAATATCAACCATTGGTATCTCACTAGTACGTACGGGCAAACTTCTCGTTGCCATTTCAATTTCAGCCTCTGGCGGTGTACGCGTCTCTCTCGTTTGCGTCATTAAATTCTGCAAATGATTACGTTTGGCCACCAACACTAAAGTGTCATTATTGCCTATCTCCAATTGAGCCAATGTCAAATTTTCATTTAGCTCGGAACCCTGATAATCAGCCTTTAATAAACGAAACTTTGGACCCAGCGAACGTGGATCTGTAGCAAAGAGGGGCATAGAGCCCATATCATCTTTAAGCTCTAAAAGTATTTCACTCTTTAACTCGAGTAAACGTCTATTGATATCTGTTTGGAAAACCAAAATACGAGCCGATGGACAGACAATGCGTACTTTTATACGTTCTTTGGTGGAGGGACCTTTAAGGATATCATCGTTGTTGTGGCAAGAACCTACAGATGAAGATGCAGCCGAAGAACGACGAGAACTTCTTCTGCAATTAGTAATAATAATAAAAATTGTAAAGATTTATTTGTTTATTAAATACTTGGCAAATAAATTTCGTAATTTTTGCATAACTGAAAATTTTGACACTTATGTTTGAATAAAAAAGGGAAAAATCAAAACCAAACTGGATTTTCAACGCCCACTTACATTTTATTTAACTTAATATTATTAGACGTTGAGTTGGTCAAGGAACATGATGATGACGATGAATGGTGATGATGATGACAATGTGACGTTGCTGAAGACCCTCTCATTGATCTATGGGCGGTTTGTGGTGTAAGTGGTGAACGGCCACTGGTTGGGACCGGAGCCGTTACGGTGGCGTTCGAACTATTTGCCGATTCTTCGGGATTATCTTGCAGGCGATGCAGTCTGGGCGCTATATCACTGGCACTAGTCGATGAATTATCATCTTCATCTTCACTTTTATTCGTGGAACGTTTATTACGGGCCGCCAGCCATTTGGCACGACGTTCTGCAAATTTTTCACGTACCCATGGAATCATTGCTTCCAGCAATGACCCCCAAATCGTAATACTTCTTATTACAATACTTTTATGTTATTATTTTAAATTGTAACATTTTAAACATTTTATTTATATTTCTTAATAGAATGTTAAGGAATTTTTATGAAATTTTACATTTTTTAACAAGTTTTTATCTTTTTGTTTACAAAAAAACAACAAGGAAACAGTAGGATAATTGGAAAAACCAATTTTCTTTTGTAGTATTTTGGGAAAGAAACAACGAATTCAACATAAAGTTTTTTTGCCTGTCTGCTTTGAAAAAATTCACCACACGGTAAGAGTGTTGTCAAAACTTATTTGTGTATATTTGATTAGGCGATTTTTAATACAAAGTACCGTTATTAGTGTTAAATTGTTAATAAAAGAAAATTTTTAACAATTTAATTAATGTTTGCTAGAGTATAATGAAATCTGAAAGAAATTTGATGAAGTTATTTGAAGAACTGACTAACTAAATAACTTACTAACTAACTAACTAACTAACTAACTAACTAACTAACTAACTAACTAACTAACTAACTAAATAACTAACTAAATAACTAACTAACTAACTGACTAACAAACCAACAAACTAATAAACTGACAAACTAACTAACTAACTAACTAACTAACTAACTAACTAACTAACTAACTAACTAATAAACTAACTAATAAACTAACTAGCTAACTAACTAACTAACTAACTAACTAACTAACTAACTAACTAACTAACTAACTAACTAACTAACTAACTAACTAACTAACTAACTAACTAACTAACCAACTAACTAACTAACTTACTAACCAACTAACCAACTAACTAACTAATTAACTAACTAACTAACTAAAATATTTATGAAGCGATCCCTTACATTTTTTGCAATTCAACTAACTTTTATGTTCTCACCATTTGCTCTGTAGAAACTCACCTTTTGCACAGTGCTGCCAAGTTTTTCTCACACACACTCTGATTGAGTTTTTGTATGTGTATTTTGTATTCTTTCTCTTATCGTGTTTTTTACTTTTCTGCAAACGAAAAAGAAGCGTTTCTATAAAATTACGCGATTTTTAATATTAAATTATTAGTAGTAAATGTGTTAAAATTTTAATTAAATTTTTAATAAACATGTAAATAAATGTTTGTTCTTTATGAATTAATAGAAATCAAGTGTTAATTTAATGAATTTATATTAAAAAAAATCAAGTGAAAAATTCCCATTCGTAGGACTGGAGAAGAAAAAAAAAGAACATTAAATATTTTTTTGTAAGAAAAAGCAGTGGCTTGAAAAAAAGAAACGAAGCAAAAAATAGAGAGAAATAAAGAAGAAATTAAATGCGTGGATAGCAAATGGGAAAAATTATAAGCAAAAAATAATAAAAGTAAAATAAAAGTAAAACGCTTTGTAATGTTTATGGAGGCTATAAGAAAATAATAAAATAAAGAAAAGACATTGGCATTGCAAAAAACTAAAATAAAAGAAAGAAAATTTATATATACACACATGCATACATACAAATAATAATTAATACAAAAAGTGGAAGGTAAACAATAAAAATTTATAAAAAAAATATTGTTTCTTTAGCAATAAAAAATTCTAAATTTTTTTTGAGTTCAGTGAAATACAGATTTTTTCTTTAAAATTAAGTTATTTTTATATTTTCCAATCTTAGTTTAGGGGTTGAAAATGTTGTTAACAAAAATATATCTGTTCCTGATGTTTGAGTGCAGGTGCTGGATAATGGAAGGGATTTTTGTTATTTTTATTATTCCCTGTTTTATCTATTCTCTCGGCTGCATAAACAGGAAGTTATAAATGTTGTATACAACAACAATAATAAACGAGAGTAATTTGTTTTGTATGTGGAGTGTGTGTCTGTGTACATTTGTCTTGTTTGTGTTTACTTGTTAGTTTGTCTGTCTGTCTAGTTATCTTATTGTCAGTTTAGTTTTACATTATCTTATGTTTCTCTGCTTCTTGTCGTACGGAAATTCTTGATCGAAATAAAATACAATAAATGTTAATTGAAAATAAATATATAAATAAAATGGGGGAAACCGAACATGAGATTTCAATTGTTATTTTGGGGGATGCATAATAAAAATATGCGACTCAAAGGGAAAATACTATTTCTGTTTTAGTTTTTCTAACTAGACTAAACATACTAATATGATTCAAAGTGTTTTTCCCGGAATAGTGAGTCAGTATATTTTTGTTGACAACTAAGTGGTACATTGCGTTTCTCAATTTTATAATGGGTCTAATAAATAATAGTTTTGTGTCAAATGTGTCAAATATTCTAAAAGAAAATGTTGGAAAATTTACTAACAGAAAATTGTGATAAAATTTACGAGTGACTTGGACTAAACTAGAACTGAACTAGAACTGAACTAGAACTGAACTAGAACTGAACTAGAACTGAACTAGAACTGAACTAGAACTGAACTAGAACTGAACTAGAACT
>NC_060954.1:7807136-7809373 GCF_022045245.1 Lucilia cuprina
CTAGAACTGAACTAGAACTGAACTAGAACTGAACTAGAACTGAACTAGAACTGAACTAGAACTAGAACTGAACTAGAACTAGAACTGAACTAGAACTGAACTAGAACTTATGTAGAACTGAACTAGAACTTATGTAGAACTGAACTAGAACTGAACTAGAACTGAACTAGAACTGAACTAGAACTGAACTAGAACTGAACTAGAACTGAACTAGAACTAAACTAGAACTGAACTAGAACTGAACTAGAACTGAACTAGAACTGAACTAGAACTGAACTACAACTGAACTAGAACTGAACTACAACTGAACTAGAACTGAACTAGAACTGAACTAATACTGAACTTGAACTGAACAAGAATTAAACAAGAGTTGAACCAGTTCTTCAATATTTACCTTTTTATTTTAAATGTTTTCCAATTTTTTCTTTTTTTATATATTTTGTATTTAATTAATGTGGCTTTAAACCATTAGTCCTTATATCTAGATCCTTAAACTACTTTGGGGGGTTAATTGGATAGGCCTTATTACACTGTGGGAAGAAAATTTGTAAAAAAGTAAACGGAAAAGAGAAAAAGAAAAAACATTTAGTGTCGTTATTCACTTTACGGATTTTAATAACTACTTTTAAAACTTAAAAAGTACTTTAAAAATAGATGTTCGATAGCACTTACGATTTTTTAAGGTTTTCTTATAAAAACTAGCCCACTTTGACCTACAAAATGTTCTACTCAATGTTTTGAATAAGTGAAATGAAAAATCACGGTATGAGAAAAATGCTAACTAAACAACTATGAATGTTTTCATTTTTGCAAGTGAAGGATAACTTTTTTCTAACTGGAGTGTCATATAAATGTAAATTAGCGAAATATTGATAAAAATAGAATACTTCAGATGATGAGGAACGCAAATAAAAAGTCAACCGTCTTCCCTACAAGTCATTTTTCCCATGACACTTGAATTTTGTCTCTTATATCAAGGATTTTATCTCAGCAACCATAATTATAACGTTTAGTCGTTTTTTAGACATCGTCAAAGTATTTTGGTCCAGTACTGGTTTATGATTTCACGAATTCTTTCGAATATCAGCCTATAAAAGTAACTAGTAGATAGTTTTACCATCCTTTCTCTGTCATCTACATCAAGGTTCGAACGTAATCTTTCTAGTTCATCTGCAAACTCATTGCAATGATCATTACAGTACACCGGCACTCACCACAATCTAATGACAAACAGTCTCATAAAGTCCTTAAGGACATTTCTACAATCTCAACGACAACCGATTAACGAGAACTGAACTCGAAATTTACTAGAACTGAACTACAACTGAACTACAACTGATCTAGTACTGAACTAGAACTAAACTAGAACTGAACTAGAACTAAACTAGAACTGAACTAGAACTGAACTACAACTGAACTACAACTGAACAACAGCTGAACTAGAACTGAACTAGAAATGAACTAGAACTGAACTAGAACTGAACTAGAACTGAACTAGAACTGAACTAGAACTGAACTAGAACTGAACTAGAACTGAACTAGAACTGAACTAGAACTGAACTAGAACTGAACTAGAACTGAACTAGAACTGAACTAGAACTGAACTAGAACTGAACTAGAACTGAACTAGAACTGAACTAGAACTGAACTAGAACTGAACTAGAACTGAACTAGAACTGAACTAGAACTGAACTAGAACTGAACTAGAACTGAACTAGAACTGAATTAGAATTGAACTAGAATTGAACTAGAACTGAACTAGAACTGAACTAGAACTGAACTAGAACTGAACTAGAACTGAACTAGAACTGAACTAGAACTGAACTAGAACTGAACTAGAACTGAACTAGAACTGAACTAGAACTAAAATAGAACTTAACTAGAATTGAATTGAATTAGAATTGAACTAGAATTGAACTAGAATTGAACTAGAATTGAACTAGAATTAAACTAGAACTGAACTAGAACTGAACTAGAACTGAACTAGAACTGAACTAGAACTGAACTAGAACTGAACTAGAACTGAACTAAAACTGAACTAGAACTAAACTAGAACTGAACTAGAGCTGAACTAGAATTGAATTGAATTAGAATTGAACTAGAATTAAACTAGAATTAAACTAGAACTTAACTAGAACTGAACTAGAACTGAACTAGAACTGAACTAGAACTGAACTAGAACTAGAACTGAACTAGAACTGAACTAGAACTAGAACTGAACTAGAACTGAACTAGAA
>NC_060954.1:7809473-7817036 GCF_022045245.1 Lucilia cuprina
GACTATAGACTAGACTATAGACTAGACTATAGACTAGACTATAGACTAGACTATAGACTAGACTATAGACTAGACTATAGACTAGATTACAGACTAGACTATAGACTAAACTATAGACTAGACTATAGACTAGACTATAGACTAGACTATAGACTAAAATATACACTAAAATATAGACAAGACTATAGACTAGACTATAGACAAGACTATAGTTTAGGCTAAAGTTTAGACTATAGACTATACTATAGGCTAGACTATGGACTATACTTAGACTCTAAACTAGACTATATACTAGACTACAGACTAGACTATATACTAAACTATATTCTAGACTAAAGACTAGATTATGGACTGACTATAGACCATACATTAAACTAGACTATAGACTAGACAATATACTAAACTATACTCTGTGGACTGACTATAGACTAGAATATAGACTATAGACCAGACTATAGACTACACTGTAGAAAAGACTAGACTATTGACTAGACTAAAGACTAGAGTAAATACTAGACTATAAACTTAACTAGTCTATAGGTTAGACTATAGACTAGTATATAGATAAGACTATAGACTAGTCTATATTCAAAACTATACACTAGACTATTGACTAGCCTATAGTATCTTCTCTTGTCTGGTGTATGGTTTAGTCTTTAGCTTAGACTAATTTAGCAAATCACTTTTCAAATGACAAATTCTCTCATTTTCCTACCAACCTTTTAAAATTGTTGCTTTTTATTTTTGGAAAATACTCGATTCCTTCCTAAACGTTTGTATGTATTAACTAAAATGTCCTTTTTGTTATTACGATTTTAGTCCCTAACTTAAAGCCTTGGAATATCCTTATTTTGTTGGTATATTGTTATTAGAAATAACAGCAATAGATGTTTTGCAGTAAATACAAATTTTGTAAATTTTATTGCTTGTTTAATTTTATGACCAGGATTAAGTAAATCTATTGTGTTTGTATGCGTTTTCATCTTACAGCTTGCATATTGTTAGAAATAACTAACGGTTGTATAGCGAAGTTTTTATTCTTAGGTATATGCTTAAGTGTAGCGCAGCAGCGTGATTTAACAGGCGACAAAATTCAAATTTTCACAGGTATTAACGGGACAGAGATGGAAGAATGTGTAAAGTGGTAATACGGTAAAGGTAGGTACGAAATATATTAATAGGAGTTTTTTTGCAGTGTATTTTTAAGAAGAGTTTGCTGGTAATATAATTGTATTAACATTTTGTACTTTTTGGTAAAAAAGTACTTTTAATGAAGTTACTCTTATGAAATGTACTAAAATATTGTCAAGACTAAACTATAGTCTGGACTATTGACCAAACTATGGTCTAAACTATAGTCAAGACTATAAATTAAACTACACTAAACATTACAGACTAAACTGTAGTCAAGGCTATAGACTGAACTATAGTCAAGGCTATAAACTAAACTACACTAAACACTACAGACTAAATTATAGTTAAAACGATAGATTAAACTATAGACTAAACGTTAGTTAAGACTGTATACTAAATTATAACCAAGACTAAACTTTAGTTAAAACTATGGACTATAGTCAAGACTTTAGATAAAATTATAGATTAAACTACAGTCAAGACTAAACTAAAGTTTTAGTTAAGTCTATAGGCTAATAAATAGTCAAGATTATCGACTTATCATGACTGTCATGTTATGACTATAGATTAATCTGGATCAAACTATAGTCAGATTCTATAGTAAAGACTATATACAGGGAAGACTTAAAATGAATATATAATCAATAGTTATTAGACAAAAATAGACAAATTTCGAAGGGGACCTTTTATAGGAGCTAGGCCCTAATGAGGTCCTATAATTATAAAGATCATGAGGTTCATCAATAATAGCATGGAACTTGGTTTTGCAGCTTTTTGTCGAGATACGAGTATGTGAACTTAAAAACCTTATTTGGTGGGTTCAGTTGTATTGGGGCTAGGCGAAATAATGGATCGAAGTTAACCATTTCAATAGCTTTTAATCTACGATACCATAGAAGATCATGTGCCAAATTTCATTGAATTATCTTCAAAATTGCGACCTATAGTATGATTACAAGGTTTACAAGACCTATTCGGGGGTTCAGTTGTATGGGGGCTAAGTGAAATAATGGACCGATCTTAATTATTTTCCATAGGCTTGGTCCCTTAAAATATAGAATATCGTGTGCCAAATATCATTGAACTATCTTCAAAATAGTTTGATTACAAGGTTTACAAGCCCTATTCGGAGGTTTAGTTGTATGGGGGCTAGGTGAAATAACGGACCGATCCCAACAGTTTTTATAGGTTATCTTTAAAATTGCGACCTGTAGTTTGATTACAAGGTTTACAGACACTATTCGGGGGTTCAGTTATATGGGGGCTAGGTGAAATAATGAACCGATCTTAACTGTACACGAGATATGTTGTATATATACCATGGACCGAATGTCGAGAGTTTTAACGTGAGCACCTGCCTTGACAGCCTTATCTCACGGTGGTCTTTTTCAACCACTGGGTAGACTTGAGAACGGTCCTTCGCCCTTTTGTTCTTCAATGAAGAACTCAGGTGGCAATTTTTGTACATTGGCTTTGCCCAGTCCATGCACAAGTACTTTGCTGGAGTACTCGAGCTATCTAATCTCTGACCATTCGATGGCCTCTATTGATTCGGCAACAGCCCCTAGAGACGTAACCGGTCGACCGAAGTACGATCCATCAATAAGCCGTAGACATTGTTCTTACTCACAGGGACACACTGCGGTAATTCTGATATGAACAGAGTATACTCTGAACATATCTGGATAAGGAAGGAAAATTCAATGGTATAATATGTATATGTTACCTTTTATCCATCATCATTCAACCCAGCATACATCTCATTCATTCGACACATTCATAAGATAAAAAACATACGACACATTCATTAGGTAGCCGAACCTCACATTCATCTTGTACCATATACAATTAATACCAAATCATTTCTAACGCTTAGTCCCATAGTAACTCCTATGTGGGGTATTTGTTGTTTCCGCCAAACAGCATCGAACTTATCCCGAAATATTGACTATTATCATGCATCAGTCTTTTAACCGCCACTTAATCTCCCCGCGAATTTGGGTTTAATCCTCAGCCACTACGTGGATCCCGAAGGAACCTCAACTAACTGATCAGCCAGGACATAGTCCTGCGGGCAACTGTCCACCCGTAGTACCAGATTATGCAATGCTCTGGTCTGACCTCTGACAATCTATGCAAGGACTAAGCCAAGCAGTAGACTGTAACCAATTTTTCAGTCCCGGCCAGACTGGAGGTATTGACCACCTCTTTATACCCCAGGATTGCAATAACACCAAGGCAGAGGTCTCGCCAAGGTAACATGCCCCCGGGGGGAATATACCATTGACTATATAGTTATTGTAAAAGTTCGACTGCTGTAAAAATTCGACCAAGTAAATGTGATCCTTTTTAGTTTCAAAGCAAAGATTCAATTGCCATAATAATTATATAGTTTAGACTTTTGTCTAGAATAATTACTATGGATCTTAATAGATCAATTTGTTTAAGAATTTAAAGTTTTTAGTCTTTTGAGGTTACATATGAAAACCGACCGATATCCGGTAACACTTTTCTCTTGTGGTAATTAGGGAATTTATCAAATATTAACATAATTTGTAATATGATTCTAATAATATATTCAATTCTATATTCTATAATTTCGATTGATCAAGCAAATATTTACAAAGTATAGAAATTTACAAAATGCGGCAAATGACCTTCAAAAACTTAGCAACAGGTAATAAATAAATGAGCCTTTTATGATCACTTATTATACTCACTAGTAGTTGCTCTCGGTTTTCCTTACCTCTTCCTCTCTCTTGCTCTTTAGCTCTTAGGTATAGCTTAAGTTATAAGGATCATGAGCTAAGGTAATTAGCACAATAATTCTTAGAACTAGCAGGTATGTATACTTAATCTGAACTCTGTTTTATAGTTGAAACTACTTTAAATGCCAATATTTAAATTTTAGTATAAATACTCAAACTAAATTGAGAGAAGACATCAGTTCATTGGCATCTGTTCATCATAACATTACAGCAATTGTGACAAGAAAAAGATTTATTTCTAAAAACATTTTGTTATAGAAAATATTTCTACGATCATTTTTGTCTCCTAACAAAAAAAAGTTTTAAATTATACGACAAACCTTGTTCCGGTTAAATGATGTTTTTTTTTCAAAATTCTATTGATCTATAGTCATCACTGGGTGAAGTTTGTCTTATAATCATTAAAAACAACTCTCCATTATTAGTTCAGCTCAAACAAACAAAAAAAGAGTGTGTTTAGTGATAGATTTGGTGAGAGTGAGAGTGTGTGAGAAAAATAAGTAACAGAATGGTTAACTGATCTTTAGTGGGATACAATTTGCTCAGTTTGTTGTTTAGTGTCAAGCGATCAACACTGGGCAAAGTGTGTCTCATTAAGGGTGGCAAGAGAAAAGCAGCAATTTTTAAGAAAAGTATTGGAATTTTAGTGAATTTGAAAAAAAAACAATATTTTAAAATTAAATGGCGATTGTCGGTATAGTCTCTTTTCTAAACAATATTAAGTGACTAGACCGAACACTCGTGCTATAATTTTAGAATAAACAACATTTTGTGCTGAAAGAGAGAAAAAAAGTGATCGTGATAATAGTGAAATGAAAAAAAAAACAATTAATTCCAGTGGTAGTTTAGACTTTAATGATGATTATAAAACTCATAAAGCTAGACAACCATTGAAATTCGTTGTTTATCAACTCATCTGGTGTAATATGCAATTGAAAATTTCAAAAAATTAACAACTGATCTTTTACAATCAAAGGAACGATCGTTGTGATATGAGTTTAATTTATGAACATATCACAGTGATTTTCCTTTATATTGTAAAGATTTCAAGCTTCAAATTTGTTTTAAAAAAATAAAATGTTTAAAGTGAAAATTTAAAAAAATTTAAAACTTTTTCAAGTCTAGAGATCAGTGGCTGTGAAATAGTCTCTTTTATTTTGATTGTCTATATCACAGTGGCTGTTCTTTTTACTTTTAATAGTTAAACAGCATTTTTCCAAAAAAAATCAACTTCTTAGTTATATTAATTAATAGTTTAATTAAAACGGCTATCCTTAGTTACATCAATTAATTGTTTAATTAAAAAGAACTGTTGCTTGTGATGTAGTTTTCTAATATTTCCATTTCATATATCACAGTGGCTGTTCTTTTTAGTTTTACAATAAAATTCATCATAAAAACCTATAGTTTACCTTTAGTGTTGGCTTTAAGTCTTCATTTTGTTTTTTTCTATTTTCTAAAAAATCTTAATCCTAACCTTGAAATTTTCCTACAACTGAAGAAAGGTCTCAAAGATGATGCCTTTCTTCGTATTTTTTTTTTTTATTGTTTGTTCAAATTGAAGAGAGTACAGTTGCAGTGATGTATTAAAACATATAATAGTTTATATCACAGTGGCTGTTCTTTTTTGGGTTTAACAAAAAACAACAACAATACACAATTCGGAAAATTAATGTGAAGAAAACAACGGAAAAACAAGGAAAAACTAAATTCTGTGGAAAAACCATTTATGATCTTTTGTATTCTAGAAACCGCTCTCTCTTGCTCTCTTTTACACTCTCTCTGGGATTATGAGAGTAGTTGCCACATGTTCATTTGTACTTTAGAAGCCTTGTTATCTGTTTGCTTTTTTCTCTTTAGGATTGTAACAAAGCTGCCATATGGTTTAAGCAAAATTTCAAAATAAAAGGATTTTTTCAAATAAAACAGTTTCAAAAAGAATAATTTTCGAATAATCGAATAATTTTTTTATATTAAGTTAAATAAGCGAATAAAGTTATTCGAATAATCGATTAAAGTTATACGAATAATCGAATAAAATTAATCGAATAAAATTATTCGAATAATAACCAAATATACACAATTATTTGATCAATTGAATCAATTTTAATTAAAAAAACTAATTTTATTTGAATAATCGATTAAAATTATTCGAATAATCGAATAAAGTTATTAGAATAATAAACGAATATACATAGTTATTTGATTAATAAAATCAATTTAAATAACTGAAAAAAACTTTTCGAATAAAATTATGCGAATAATTTATTCGAATAAAATTATTCGAACAATCGAATAAAATTTACCAAAAATCGAATATACATAATAATTTAATAAATAAAGTCAATTTTAATTGAAAAAAACCTTTACGAATAAAAATATGTGAATAATTTATTAGAATAAAATTATTAGAATAATCGAATAAAAGTACACCAATAACCGAATAAACACAAATATTTGATTAATGAAATCAATTTAAATTGAAATAACTGAAAGAAAACGAATAAAATTTAGCGAATAATTTATTCCAATAAAATTATTCGAATAACCGAATAAACATAATTTTTTTTTAAATAGAATTAAATTTTATTAAAATAATTGAAAAAAGCTATACGAATAAAATTTAGCGAATAATTTATTCAAATAAGATTATTCGAATAATCGAATAAAATTCTACCAATAATAGAATAAACACAATTATTTGATTAAAAGAATCAAAATTTAATTGAAAAAACTTATACGAATAAAATAATGCGAATAATTATTAGATTATTCGAATAATTTTATTCGAATAATCGAAACAATTAAAAGAAAAACCGAATAAACATAATTATTTGATTAATAAAATCAATTTTAATTGAAAAACCTATACGAATAATAATTTATTCCAATAATAAAATAAAATCGAATAATTTATTCGAATAATAAAATAAAATCGAATAATTTGAATAGTTGAACGATATAAATGAAAAATAGAAAATTTTTCGAATAAAATTTTTCAAAAATTCGAATAAAATTTTTCGAATACTCGAATAAATTTCGAAAATAGAAATTTTTGTAATAATCGATTAAATTCAATTTGTATAGCTGTCTTGATATTTCATAAAAAAATTTTTTCTTATAATAGTACAAAATTGTATCGAATATTTGAATAACCGATTAAAATTGTTCGAATAATCTAATAAAATTATTCGAATTTTGAAAAATTTTAAATCGTTTTATTTTGAATATACATATGTTTATTTTTTAAAATGTTCTTCTCTTACCATTTCAACCTTAGTGTTGTTCCTCTACATGTCTTTGCCGCATTTACAAAATGTTTTCCATGTAAACATGAGTTTTTAATCAAAATTTCTGTGTAAATCGCTAAAAAACTGTGTTGCATGTTTTGAGTTGCAACTTTTTAAATGTAAGAAAACCTACAAATATAGAATAAAAAAACTTTGTGTTAATGCAAGTACTTTTTTATTTGACAAGAAAACACATAAAAGTAACGAATAAGAAAAGCAGGGGTGTAATAAGATCTAAAGAGGAAAACGCTTTTAACTTTTAGCCAGTACTAGTTTAGTTCTAGTTCAGTTCTAGTTCAGTTCTAGTTCAGTTCTAGTTCAGTTCTAGTTCAGTTCTAGTTCAGTTCTAGTTCAGTTCTAGTTCAGTTCTA
>NC_060954.1:7817136-7819879 GCF_022045245.1 Lucilia cuprina
TCTATAGTCTAGTCTATAGTCTAGTCTTTAGTCTAGTCTATAGTCCAGTCTATAGTCTAGTCTATAGTCTAGTCTATAGTCTAGTCTATAGTCTAGTCTATAGTCTAGAATGTAATCTTATCTATAGTCTTGTCTATACTTTAGTTTACAGTCTAGTCTAGCCTGTAGTCTAGTCTATATTCTAGTCTATAGTCTAGTCTATAATCTAGTTTATTGACAAGTCTGTTATATAGTCTTACTATAATCTAGCCTTTAGCTTGGTCTGTATTTTTAGCTAGTCTAGGCTGTATTCTATTACATATTCCGGTCTAAGTTCTCTTCCATAATTAGTAAAATGAATCTTTAAATTTCCTTTTGGGTCTTTCATTTTCCTAAGCAGAAACAGGACTTTTCAACATTTCTCCTACTCACTTACACACAACCATCTAAAACTTCAAATATTTTCCTTTCATTGTCCTCTCTTTCAACACCCAAGGTTGAGGTTTATTGTATTTGTCAATTGTCTGCTGCTGCCAAGAAGAAATTTACACAAATTTTTATGATTCTCATTGTTAAATACAAATCTATTGTTTTCATTTCCAAGAAATGAATTTCCAAGAATTGAGTCATTAGCATGCTGAGCCAAGCTTTAGCATGAGCTAACGCAAAAAAAGTAAAAACAAGTATACTAAACTAATACCTTACGATGGCTCAACATGCCTCAAAAAAAAACATTTTTTTACTTTAATCCAGATCTCTGCATGTTCTTAAATCCTTTTTTGCTCAAAAGATATTTGGAATTCTGCTTGTGTTATTTTTTGGGATCTACGGTATTAGTTTAGTTAGTAACGGTTTGTAAAGGTTTCATATTGTTTGTTTTTTAGTTAGTTACTATATTAAGCAGCAGGACTTTCTTTTGGTATTAAGTATTATGGGGAAATTACAAAAAGGAAACTAAATCTGCTGGATTTAAGAACAAAAACATAATTTTTTTAATATAGAAGTCTAAATTAGTTTTACATTTTAAACCTAGGAGTAGGAATGCAGCACAAAAGCAATTTGTTAGAATTTGCTAGAAAATTATGTAGAAGACAGTTATGTTATCTGTAATAGACTGATCTATAGTTAACACTATTTACTGTTCTATAGTCGAGACTATGGTCTGATATATATATTCAAGACTGTAGACCGATCTGTACTCAAGACTGTATATCGATCTATGGTCAAGCTTGTTGGAAGATCTGTAGACAAAACTACAGACCAATCTACATATAGTCAAGTCTATTATTACTTAATGACTAATCTATAGAGTAAAGCACCGATCTAGATCTGAACTTGAAGACAAACAGAATTATTCTAGAAAACAACAGAACTAGGGACATTGAACTAGAACTGAACTAGAATCAAACTATACTTGATCTCGAACAGAACAAGTATTGAAATAGAACGCTACAAGGTCTAACCTTGTAGCGTTCTTTACTGAACTAGAAGTAAACTAGAACTGAACTAGAATTGAACTAGAGCTGCACTAAATCTGAACTAGAATTAAAATAAAACTGAACTAGAACTGAACTAGAACTGAACTAGAACTGAACTAGAACTGAACTAAAACTGAACTAAAACTGAACTAAAACTGAACTAGAACTGAACTAGAACTAATCTAGAAATGAACTAAACCTGAACTAGGACTGAACTAGAACTGAACTAGAACTGAACTAGAACAGAATTAGAACTCCACTAGAAGCGAGCAACACCTAGAACTAAAATGAAACATAGCTGGAACTGAACTAAACTAATCTAAACTAGAACTGAACAAGAACTGCACTAGAACTGAACTAGAACTGAACCAGAACTCAACTAGAACTCAACTAGAACTCAACTAGAACTGAACTAGAACTGAACTAGAACTGAACTAGAACTGAACTAGAACTGAACTAGAACTGAACTAGAACTGAACTAGAACTGAACTAGAACTGAACTAGAACTGAACTAGAACTGAACTAGAACTGAACTAGAACTGAACTAGAACTGAACTAGAACTGAACTAGAACTGAACTAGAACTGAACTAGAACTGAACTAGAACTGAACTAGAACTGAACTTGAACTAGAACTGAACTAGAACTGAGCTAGAACTGAACTAGAACTGAACTAGAACTGAACTAGAACTGAACTAGAACTGAACTAGAACTGAACTAGAACTAGAACTGAACTAGAACTAAACTAGAACTCAAATAGAACTCAACTAGAACAGAACTAGAACTGAACTAGAACTGAACTAGAACTGAACTAGAACTGAACTAGAACTGAACTAGAACTGAACTAGAACTGAACTAGAACTGAACTAGAACTCAACTAGAACTCAACTAGAACTTAACTAGAACTGAACTAGAACTGAATTATAAATTGAACTAGAACTGAACTAGAACTGAACTAGAACTGAACTGGAACTGAACTAGAACTGAACTAGAACTGAACTAGAACTGAACTAGAACTGAACTAGAACTGAACTAGAACTGAACTAGAACTGAACTAGAACTGAACTAGAACTGAACTAGAACTGAACTATAACTCAACTAGAACTGAACTAGAACTGAACAAGAACTGAACTAGAACTGAACTAGAACTGAACTGAACTGAACAGAACTGAACAGAACTGAACTAGAACTGAACTAGAACTGAACCAAAACTGAACTAGAACTGAACTAGAACTGAACTAGAACTGAACTGGAACTGAACTAGAACTGAACTAGAACTGAACTAGAA
>NC_060954.1:7819889-7821533 GCF_022045245.1 Lucilia cuprina
GAACTAGAACTGAACTAGAACTGAACTATAACTCAACTAGAACTGAACTAGAACTGAACAAGAACTGAACTAGAACTGAACTGAACAGAACTGAACTGAACAGAACTGAACCAAAACTGAACTAGAACTGAACTAGAACTGAACTAGAACTGAACTAGAACTGAACTTGAACTGGCAATTATACTCAAGACTGTCGATTTTATCGACTAATTTTGAAATTTAAGAAAAAAACTACAGATTTTTATTTTGTAAATATTTAAATTTTCAAAATAAATTTTTGAAAATATATATTTATTTAAACCTAAAAACTTAAATTAAATTTTGTTTAAAACTTAAGAGAAAAAAATGCAGTTTTTTGTTAGGAAAAGAAAAGTGTTTTAAAATAAAGAACCCATTTTTAAAGTTTTGCTTTTATAGAAATTTTTTTCACTTTATTTTTAATATTTTTTTTTTTTTTGCTTTTTAATTTTCTTTTTTATATTTCTTTTTTTTAATAATTTTTTATATTTTATTTTAAATTGAAAGAAATTTATTTTATTATTGGTTATTTTTTAAAAAATATTTTTTTTATATAAATGAATTTACCTTTTTTCAGTTTTCTTGCTTTTCTTGTTTCCAAAAAAAAATATATATATATATATAATTTGTTGTACCATCAAATTAAAAAAAAAAAAAGAAAAAACATGAAAAGTAAATGAAAAGGACACAAAAAAACGTAAAACTAATTAAAGATGTTAGAGAAAAGGAGTTTAGAAGTCGCTATTAAAAGAAAAATAGGGAAAAAGGGCAATGGAATAGAAAAATAACGGAAAATGATAAAAAAATAATGTACTTCATTTTGGTTTTGTAAAGAAGATGGTGTCGCGGTTCACTCGTTGTTAAAGTTATGTTAAGGGTGGACCGGTAGATTATTGTTGAAGTTGAAATTATGTGTTATTAAAAAGAATCCTCTTAATGTAAGACCCAAAAATCCAGTAAAAACCTTTATTCAGAGTCTTCCTTATGGGTGATAGTGGTTGGCTGGTTGGTTGTTGGAATAACGATGTTTGGAAAAAAGCTTTTAAAGCTGTAAAAATAAATATAGATTTGTTTTTTAATAACAATAAGTTTACCATTGTTATTATTGTTGTGTGAGTCTCTGTGTTTTGTTTTCTATAGTTTTTTTTTTCCTAAAAATTTAAAGTTGAACACTTTGTTTGCTTAATAAACGATTTCATTTCCTTTGCTATTTTTTTGATTCCAGATAAAACACCTTTTTGTTATTGTTACACATCTTGTTTCTTTCATTAGTCCAGTAATGTATTTTTTTGGGTGCAAATATTTTTGAATTTTTTTGTTTTTTTTTCTGAAATTGAGATAAAATAAAAAATTTAAAAATTAATAAGATATAAATTAAAATGGAATTATAAATTGAACTAGAACTGAACTAAAATTGAACTAGAACTGAACAGAACAGAACTATAACTGAACTATAACTGAACTAAAACTGAACTAGAACTGAACTAGAACTGAACTAGAACTGAACTAGAACTGAATTATAACTGAACTAGAACTGAACTAGAACTGAACTAGATCTGAACTAGAACTGAACTAGAACTGAACTAGAACTGAACTAGAACTGAACTAGAACTGAACTAGAACTGA
>NC_060954.1:7821633-7823065 GCF_022045245.1 Lucilia cuprina
CTAGACTATAGACTAGACTATAGACTAGACTATAGACTAGACTATAGACTAGACTATAGACTAGACTATAGACTAGACTATTGAGTAGACTATAGACTAGACTATAGAGTAGGCTATAGACTAGACTATAGACTAGATTATAGAATAGACTATAGACTAGTCTATAGACTAAAGACTAGACTATAGACTAGACTATAGACTAAACTATAGACTAGACTACACTATAGACTACACTATAGACTAAACTATAGACCAGACTATAGACTAAACTATAGACCAGACTATAGACTAAACTATAGACCAGACTATAGACTAAACTTTTCCAGATCATTGAATTACTCCCTTACTTCTTTCCTTGGCTCTGGCTCGAATTAGTTGATTCTCTTTACGTTGTAAACGTATTTTTGTTCTTTGCTCTCGGGAGATTTTTTTCAAAAACATAACGCTTGCTTTCACTTCATACTAAGAACTAGGCTAAGAACTAAATACCTATGGACTAATAAATGAAAATTTTGTTTTCCATATATAGTCCTTAAAACAAACTTTCTACGTAACTAATATCCTTATATGGAAAAGTTTCTTTTTCTAATACAATTTATATTTATTATATTTGCCAATTCACGTAATCATTTGCAATGTATTGAATATTGAATAGAGAGTTCAATATCACGCACGCACGCACATCTCCACTAATTTGACATGTTTCATTCATATTATAAAAGAGGCTTTGGTAATATGTATATTTTAACTTTTTTTTTTTTTTGATAATAAATCAATAAATATTTCATAAACACAATAATAAATTGAATAATTTATGGATACATATATACATACATACACACCTTCCATTAAATATTCAAATTTTATTTATTAATCTTCAGTTTGTCTTTAATGAACTCCTTGGTAAAGTACGTTAGTTTGCTACTCTAAGTAAATATTATGAATAATGCATTTATTTTTATGCTAAAATGACAAAATTTTATCACTTTTTTCTGTTTGTTTCCTTTTGTTTATTTTGTTAGTTTTAATTACTTTTTTTGTAACGACAAAAAGAAAGAGAAAATATTTTTGTAAACAAACCAAAAAATAAATAAACTTTTAAAAACAATTTGTTAAATATTTCATAGCATACTTTTAGACATTTATTTTATTACAAACACAGGCAATTTAAATAAAATGCAACGGTTACACAAATGCATATAAGAGAGTATGAGTGATAAAAGCAGGGGCGAGTTAAAAATAAAGTAAAAAATATCCAATTGTCTCCAGTCTATAAAATTGAACTAGAACTGAACTTGAACTGTACAAGAACTGAAGTAGAACTGAACTGAACTAGAACTGAACTAGAACTGAACTAGAACTGAAATAGAACTGAACTAGAACTGAACTAGAACTGAACTAGAACTGAACTAGAACTGAACAAGAACTGAAC
>NC_060954.1:7823165-7825059 GCF_022045245.1 Lucilia cuprina
AGACTAGACTATAGACTAGACTATAGACTAGACTATAGACTAGACTATAGACTAGACTATAGACTAGACTATAGACTAGACTATGGACTAGACTATAGACTGGACTATGGACTAGACTATAGACTGGACTATGGACTAGACTATAGACTGGACTATAGACTATATCATAGACTAGACTATAGACTAGACTATAGACTAAACTATAGACTAGACTATAGACTAAACTATAGACTAAAGTCTAGGCTAGGCTACTAGAGACTAAGCTAGACTATAGACTAGTCTACAGACTAGACTATAGACAAGATCATAGACTAGACTATAGACTAGACTATAGACTAGACTGTAGATTAGACTATATACTATAGACTAGACAGTAGACTAACTAGACTAAAGTTGGATCCAAATGTATTGATAAATACTATCCCAACACTCCAACAACAGTTACAAAACATCACGCAAAAATTTATTTACAACTATAATAAAACACAGACAGGGAGGAAGGATGCATTCCAAATAAGTGACAAGTGTCGAACAGTTTTCCATCCTCACATATACAATGACAAATAATTTTCCTTGTTAATTTTAAATTTTAATATTTTAGTCGTTATTAACTGTGTGGCTGCAGTTGTTCCATTGTGGTCATGATAGAAACCACAATAGCGCACCAAACGATAGGGCAACAGAAAGCGACGCAAACGTAAACGCTGCAATTCGGTGGAGGAGCAACTTTTTAGTTTCTGTTCGATTTTATGCATACAGGGACGGCATAAATCTAAATCCTCTTCAAAATTACGCCAATAATCTCCAAGCGGCTGTTGTTCACATTTATGACAATGAGCGTTATTGAGAGGGGAACATATGATTCGTACCTGCGGAGAGATTTTACGTTGTTTACCAAAGGCCGTTGTTATTTGTAGCTGAGGACGTTTTATATGATGGGCATAGGTGTTGGGCCTGTTGGGGAGATTAAGAGTTTGTAACAAATTTCATTTACTTTTAAAGAAACACTTTATTCTTACGCTGGTGTTAAAAATTTCGGGGTTTCAGCTCTCCCTGCTCCCACATTAAATGGCTTAAAAGCCTTTCTTTCTCGTGTCTTGACGTCCACATCATAGGTACCTACACAGGGATTATTGGAGGTCTCAGCCGCTGGTAAACGCAATAATTTACTAGCAAAGGCACTATAGCCCAGTTTGGAGGGATACTGTTAGAAAGATTTCAAAATGCTATTGATTCGTATGTAGTTTTATAGATTTCTTTTTAGTTTACCTTAATTTCCAAATGATCTCTTTCATCTACTCGAGCCATAGGTCCAGGACTTAGGAATACATCTCCTTGATGTTGTCGCATAAATGAAGTTAAACAAGGTCCTCGTAAAGGCAAAGTTTCACGTTCCATGCTGGAGCCAAAGGCAACGCGAGGAATTTCGGGAGGATTGACGACATAGACAAAGCCTGGGGGTAAAAATTAATACTTTAGTTGGGATAATAAACTAGACTTTAATTAGGACAATAGACATGGCTGTTACCGAAACCACACTACTGTCGAGACTATACTATAATCCAGACTGTAGTCTATGCTATAAGCCAGACTACAAACTAGACTTAACTCCAGTATATAGAATAAACCCTAGTCCAGACTAAAGTCTAGATTATATTCAATGCTATAGTACAGACTATAGACTGGACTACAAACTAGACTGCAGAATTGACTATAAACCCCACAACAGACTAGACGATAGACTAGACTATAGAATAGACTATTGACAAGACTATAGACCAGATTATATAGACTATAGACTAGACTATAGACTAGACTATAGACTAGACTATAGACTAGACTATAGACTAGACTATGGACTAGACTATAGACTAGACTATAGACTAGACTATAG
>NC_060954.1:7825159-7852152 GCF_022045245.1 Lucilia cuprina
TAGTCTATAGTCTAGTCTATAGTCTAGTCTATAGTCTAGTCTATAGTCTAGTCTATAGTCTAGTCTATAGTCTAGTCTATAGTCAAGTCTATAGTCTAGTCTAGTCTAGTCTATAGTCTAGTCCTTAGTCTAGTCTTATACTGTTTCGACTCTTGCCTTGAGTTGCACCTCTAAATTGCCATTGGTCTTTTTCTCACGTACGAAATGCACTCATACATACAAATGTATACATGCATATGTATATGTGTGTTTGTTTAGGTATTATTGTTTATGTAAATTCCTTTAAAGCATGCATAAGTAAGATCCAGTTAGCCATTTTTGTTGTTTTAGTTAACGGAAACGGATGTGTTTGTTTTTAAAATAAAACCACAATAAAACATTATTTTTTTCTCGTTCCTTTGTTTTAAAGGCTTCACGCAAAAAGACTACGAATAAGCTGCTGCTGTTATTGTCCTGGTTAATAAAATTAAAAGATACAATTGTTTTCACAATCTCTTGGGGGTAGTGAAAAGATCAGGAAAAAAACCCAACACAAACAAACTTTTGTATTAGCAACCAGGCAGAAAAATAACAATTGTTTGGAAAGAATTGTCAAACTCAAGTTTAAATTGTGAGAAGGTTCTTAAAAGTTCATTTCAGCTAAAGGTACTTAACACAGGGAAAAAATAATTTGGTTTTTAAGTACCAAAAGAAAAACATAAATATTACAGTTCAAATTAGCGATTTCCTATCAATAGATTATTTCAATATGTCTTATATAATTTTACAAAATTACAATGTACTTTTTCTTTTAATTTTATCCGTCCATCTCTGCCAAAAATTTGACAATTTGTCCTTCCACTGACCCTTCAATTTAAATGCTTGAGGTTAAATTTAAAACAAGAGATTTATAGAAAATGTTTATGTAAGAAAAAATAAAACGGAAATACCAATTCAAATGAACAATTAAGTTTGTAACCATTGTTACTTTGCATGTGTTGAATAAATCTAGTTGCAACATTTTGTGTTTAGTTACTTTTTCACTCAGATATTTTCCAACAATGGTTTCGTTGTGTATGTGCAACACACATTGTTGTAAATTGGCATTTCCATCAGTAGATAAAGTCATGTTGCTGTGTGTATAGCAATAAAGTAAGTAATTTTGTAGCCAGGTTTATTGTATTGTTTTTGTTTTCATATCTATGCAGGATGTGTGACAAAGCGGAAATGAAACAATAACTGAATTTAGACAATGGAGTGGGTAGGGTGATTGGGTAAAAGAAAAGTGGAAGTAAATGAATTATAAGTCACAAATAACAAAAAAAAAAAACAAACAAACAAACTAACTAACAAACTACTAACTAACTAAATAACTAACTAACTAACTAACTAACTAACTAACTAACTAACTAACTAACTAACTAACTAACTAACTAACTGATAATATCTATCTATCTATCTATCTATCTATCTATCTATCTATCTATCTATCTATCTATCTATCTATCTATCTATCTATCTATCTATCTATCTATCTATCTATCTATCTATCTATCTATCTATCTATCTATCTATCTATCTATCTATCTATCTATCTATCTATCTATCTATCTATCTATCTATCTATCTATCTATCTATCTATCTATCTATCTATCTATCTATCTATCTATCTATCTATCTATCTATATGTTTACAGTCCAGACTTCAGTCTTGTCTTTAGTCCCGACTTTAGTCCAGTCAAGACTTTATCATATTCTACAGTAAAGACTCCAGTCTAGTTTATAGTTTAGACTGTGTTCTAGTCTGTAGTTTAGACTCTTGTCTAGTTTACAACCTAGCCTTTGTTATAGTAATTAGTTTAAAGTTTAGACTATAGAGAAGTTTAAAATATAGTCTAGATTCAGCCTAGATTCTACTTAGACTATAGTCTTAACTGTAGACTAGTTTAGACTATAGTCTTATCTAGTCCATTCTATAATCCCGACTTTAAAAAATCTCTCTCACTTGTCCATCACTTTTCCAAATGACCTTTACATCACTCAAGTGACCATGTTCTGGTAACCAAAACAAACAAAGTAATGTTTGCAGAAACCATAAAAAAAGAAGCTGAAAAAAGACCTTATGTGTTTTTATTTGTTTACATTTTCTCGAAAAACCATCATATAGAAATTTAGTTTTTACCACACTAACTAAAGAAACCTTTTTAGGAAAAAGTATACTTGATTTACAAATCTCATAACCGCACACATGTTAAAAGCAAACGAACATTAAACAGATGGAAAAGCGGAGTATGGCAGACAGACAGACAGACTTGAGAAGAAAGACGTAGAGATTGAGTGCAAGGAAATAAAATTAAAATAACACGTTTTGATTGGTTTTAAACAAAGAACAACAGGAGTCCTTGCATTCCCTTGCATTCTTTAGTAAGGAAAAGAGTTAAGCATAGGAAAATGTGTATATTGTTTCAAAATTAAACATGGAATTGTTGTTATGAATTTAATATAAAGTTTAAGATTTCATTTTTAGTTGTTGGATAATGCAGTAGACGATACTGCTGTATCGACTATGCTGCATTAGGATAGGACTAACAGGGTTTTTGTCAAACTTTACCAAGTTGTTAAAAAATATATTATTATAATTAATATAAGATTTTTAATTATTTAAATGCACATTAACACGTTCTTGACATAACGTAGAGTTAAAGGTAACGAATCCTTTCACATCTTTGGCATCAACCGCAATTGATGTGTTTCAAAAATTGCGTGTAATATATGAAGATGTTTAAAGAGCATATAATCCTGGTAATAAATTATGTGAAAACTTATCTTATTTTCCTTTACGTGTTGTATTCTTATAAAGGTGTTAGAATGTTACATTTAAACAAATTTGTAAATTTTTCATTGTGTTTAATTAAGTTGTGCTACAAATTAACCGCGAGATTAAAGGATGTCCTTGTTGTTGTTGTTGCTGTTATGTAAAATGTTTGTAACCTAAAAAGGACGGTGTAATTTAGAAATAAATTTCATTTATATTTTGATGTGACCTCAAACTCCTAAAGATTTCTAAGTAGTTATTAGGGTGATACTTTTGAAAGGAACTTGACTAACTTTGGGAGAATTAAAAAAAGGCCAGAGACGAAACTATATAGAAAGACTATAAGGAGGACTATATCTTTCTAGAAATTTTGTTAAAAACAATAACCTCCCTAATGTTATTTACATTAACATTTTATATGTGTATATGTATGTGCTTTTGTTTTAAAGGTTTTTACACATCATTTTACGTTTGAATTACAACATTAATGTTTTGCATAGTAATGAGCTAATTATAATATATATAAATTCCATTTAAAATTTCATCATTAAAACCCAAAATTAAAAGGAAGAATAATGTCTATAAAGTAGTTAAAAAATGTCATAATTCTAATGATATAAAGCAATTCCAAAAAAAAAGCAATTAAAAATTAAGGATAAAATTTTTTGTTTAAATTGTACTTTTTTTTCATTTACCATCATATTAATTTTTCAGCAAAAGATAAGCATCCTTTTTTATAGCATCCTTTAACTAAAGTTTGAAACACCATTAATAATATAATCTTAGAATCTATATTATCCACTCTATGCTAAAACAAAAAACTTTTGAAAAAAATGCATTTTTGCTAACCTGTACAAAAAATTTCTAAAAATCAAGACTTATTTATTACAAGCGAATAACTAACTGGATTAAAAGGGACATGTAGCAATTGCTGGTAAGTAATAAATGGAGGTAACTAAAAAACACTTTTAAAATTATTGAACCACATCACACTTCCCTATTATACTCTACATCATGGGATCTATCAACAAGATTTAGACAAGACTAAATATCAGACAATTTAAAACGAATTATATAACAGCCTATGATGATGAGTATAGGCTAGTCTATAGCAGACTATAAGCTGTCCTACATAACCGACTAGTAAGCAGAGATCAGTCTATTTAGAAGATTAGATATTAACCTAAAGAATGTAGAAGTAGAAAATAAATAGAAATAGACCAGACTTTAAACGAGTCCATAAACCAGACCATTGTTTAAAATACAGATTACACTACTTATAACTCTATACATCAGACTATGGACGAGTAGATATGTTAGACTATCGATCAGACCAGACTATATACGAGTCTAAAGACTATATTATATGACTATATAGATAAGACTATTGACTAGTCTATAGATAAGACTATAGCATAATCTATAGATCAAACTATAGACTAGTTTATAGATCAGACTATAGAATAGTCTATAGACTACAGACTAGTATGTAGGTCAGACTATAGACTAGTCTATAATTCAGACTATAGAGCAGACTATAGACTTGTCTATAGATCTAACTATAGACTAGTCTATAGATCAGACTATAGACTAGTCTATAGATCAGAATATAGACTAGTCTATAGGTAAGACTATAGAATAATCTATAGATCAGACTATAGACTAGTCTATTCATCAGACTATAGATCAGACTATAGGCTAGTCTATAGATCAGACTATAGACTAGTCTATAGATCAGACTATAGACTAGTCTATAGATCAGACTATAGACTAGTCTATAGATCAGACTATAGACTAGTCTATAGATCAGACTAAAGACTTGTCTATAGATCAGACTATAGACTAGTCTATAGATCAGACTATAGACTAGTCTATAGATCAGACTATAGACTAGTCTATAGATCAGGCTATAGACTAGTGTATAGATCAGACTATAGACTAGTCTATAGATCAGACTATAGACTAGACCATAGATCAAACTAAAGACTAGTCTATAGATCAGACTATAGACTAGTCTATAGATCAGACTGTAGATTAGTATATAGATCAGACTATGGAATAAGTCTATAGATCAGATTAAATACTAGTCTATAGATCCGACTACAGATTAGTCTATATATACTAGTTTATAGATCAGACTGTAGACTAGTCAATAGATCAGACAGTAGATTAGTCTATAGACCAAACTATAGTCTATAGATCAAATTATAGGCTAGTCTATTAATCTATCTACTCTCTAGATCTGACTGTAGACTAGTCTAAAGATCTGACTAAAGACTATTCTTAAGATCAAACTATCGAATATAGATCAGACTATGGATAAGACAATCGACTAGTCTATAGATCATACTATATACTAGTCTTTAGAACATAGATCAAACTATATACTATTTTTCAGATCGGACTATAGACTAGTCTAGAGATCTGACAATAGATTAGTCTATAGATCAGACTACAGATCTAGTCTACTAATCAGACTATAGGCTAGTCTATTGATCAAACTATTGTAGAGAAGTATAGTCTAGACTATAGGTCAGACTACAAACTAGTCTATAAATCAGACTACAGACTAGTCTATTGATCAGACTATAGACTAGTCTGTAGATCAGACTATGTACTAGTCTATACATTAGACTATAGATTAGTCTATAGACCAGACTATAGACTAGTCTATAGAGGTCTATATAGGCTTATCTATAAATTAGACTTTCGACTAGCTTATAGATCCACAGACTAGTATATAGATCAGACTAAAGACTAGTCTTTAGAACACACTAAATTCTAGTCTATATATTAGACTATAGATCAGCCTTTAGACAAGTCTGTGGACCAGTCACTAGGTAGTTTACATAACATTCGCCTAAACCAAATAAATCACTCTCACCTGTTATTATTGTTGTATGTGTTTCGTATTAATATGGAAGAATATAAATTGCACTTCATCATGAATTTATTTATTTTTTGTTTTTTTTTCACGTTTAACGTTACAGCTATGTGGTTGCTTGGTTGCACAACCACTATTCATTCATTTATTCAGCCAACACACAATATCCGTTGTCCTTGTTTTCATTGTTAAGGATAATTTTTAAAGTTTATAAAAAAACACACAAATTTGTTAATGTATTTTTTTTGTTTTTATATGAGGGAATAGTAGATAAATTGTTGTTGTTGTGCCTAACGCACTTACCTTTTGCGTGTGTGCGATTTTTTTTTTTTATTTATAAATTATTATTCTCGTTTTTATTTTAAATTAACAATATACGGTTAGCATTTGTATGCTTCCGTTTCCGTTTAAAGAAAACAACAAAACAAAAAAAAAGGCTGCCGGTATGGCTTATGCATGCATGTGTCAGTAAATATCCTGGACAATAGAATACAGTTTTATATTAGCACTACTGTGTATGTATGTATGTATGTATGTATGTATGTATGTATGTATGTATGTATGTATGTATGTATGTTACAGCTCTGTAAGTGTACGTGCATCTTGTTGGCATTCATGTTCCTGACCGTGTTCACACAATTGTGCAAATTAAGCAAAATTTAATAACGTCCAACGAAAGTGGAAATATAAAATAAAAAATTTACCAAAAAATGGAGAAGAATAAATGTCCTGTAAGATGTGTGCAGCAGTGTGGCCTTATGCAACCTTTATCTGGATTTTTTTTGAACTTGTTACTGGTGTTGCGTTTTTTTTCATGTTAAGGTTTCACTTGAAGTATTTTTAGTGTCTTGTTTCTCCTACTCATCTTTTGGTGTATCTTTTATGGTTTTTTAGTTTAGTTTTTGCTAAAAACTTTAAAAATTTTAGAACTATATTTACCCTTTCAAAGAAAACATTCTTGTAAAGAAATCTTTTTATAGAAATTTTAGTAGAGCTTTCTCTGGAAAGTTTTCTTTTACACAGAACTTCTTAAGAAAAAATTTCTGGAGATCTGGTTTTTTTGAACAGAGTTCTTTTTAAAATGTTTCTTTACAAATGTTTTCTCTAGACAGTTTTTCTTTGGTATAGTTTTCTTTAGGACAGTTCTCTTCAGTTTCTTTTAAAGAAAGTTTTAGAAGAGTTTTCTTTAGAAAAGTTTTCATTAAAACAGTATTCTTTAGAATAGTTTTCTTTTCAAAGTTTTTCTTTACAACATTCTTCTTTATAAAAGTTTTCTTTAAACCAGTTTTTAGAACAGTTTTCTTAAAAATAGGTTTCTTTAAAGCAATTTTCTTTAGAACAATTATCTTTAGAACAGTTTTTTTTTTTTGAAATAGGTTTCTTTAGAACAAAATTCTTTTGGATAGTTTTCTTTAGAAATTTTCTTAAGAACAGTTTTCTTTAGAAGAGGTTGACATTTAAGTTTTCTTTAGAATAGGTTTTTTAAACAATTTTCTTTAGAACAGCTTTCTTTAGAAGTTTATTTTAGAACAGTTTTCTTTACAACATTTTTCTTTACAATAGTTTTCTTTAGAACATGTGTTTTTTAGAACAGTTTCTGAAGGGATTTCTTTAGAACATTCTCCTTTAAAATGGGTTTCTTTAGAATAGTTTTTTTTAGAAAAGTTTTCTTTAAAACAGTTTCCTTTAGAACATTTTTCTTTTCAAATGTTTTTTCACAATGTTTTTCTTTAGAACAGTTTTCTTTTTAAAAATTCTCTTTATAAAAGTTTTTTAGAACAGTTTTCTTAGAATTGAACAGTTTTTTTTAGAATAGTTTTCCTTAGAAATTTTTTAAGAACAGTTTTCTTTTCAAAGGTTTTTTTACAATGTTTTTCTTTAGAACAGTTTTCTTTTTAAAAATTCTCTTTATAAAAGTTTTCTTTAGACCAGTTTTCTTTGCACAAGTTTTCTAGAACAATTTTCTTTAGAACGATTTACTTTAGAATAAGTTTCTTTTCAACAATTTGTTAAGAACAATTTTCATCAGAACAAATTTCTTTAGAAAAGGTTCCTCTAGAACAGTTTTCTTTAGAACGGCTCTCTTTTAAACAGTTTGCTTGAGAACAGTTTTCTTTAAAAGATTTTTCCTTAGAATAGGTTTTTTGAACAACTTTAGAACAGTTTTCGTTAGAATGAGTTTCTTTACTGTTTTTTAGAATAAATTTCTTTAGAATAGTTTTTTTAGAATAGTTTTCTTTAGAACAGTTCAAACTTCTTTAGAGAAGTTCTCTTTAGAATAGATTTCTTAATAACAGTTTTATTTAAAAAAGTTTTCTTCAGAACAGTTTCCATTGCAGAAATTTTCTTCACAAAGATATTCTTTGGAAAAGTTTTCCTTTAGAACAGTTTTCTTTCGAAAAGTGTTCTTCAAAAAAGTTTTTACAGGTTTTTAGAAAATTTTTGTTTTTACAAAAATAAAATTTTTAATTTAAATTAAAAAAAATATTTAAAATTATAAATAAATTAATTTATGACTTACCCATATCATTACTGGCATTTTATCTGGAACTTTAATGTATTTTTTAAATTATTTTTTATTAAAAATTTATTTTATTATTATTTTAATACAATTTTTTAAATTTTACGATTTTTTTACGAATTTTCTTTCAATATTTAACTTTATTTATCCTGCTGTAGTAATATTTTTAATTATTTTTTATTGTTAATATATTTTATTATAATTTTTATAAAATTTTTAAAATTTCAAAACAATTTCTTTTTTTTACAATTTTTCTTTCCAGATTTAACTTTAAAAACTATTTTCCCTTTTAAAATCACTCTTACAATAACAAAAACAAAAAATAACGGTAACAATTTACTCTTCTCTTTTCACCACAAACACTCTTCTCTACTACTTTTCATTTACTTATACCAAAAACAACAACAACACTTTGCTTAAACATTTTTTCTATTAAAATAACTTTGATTTTTTTTCCTTTAACTTTCCAAGCAATTTTCACTAATTTCTTTTATATTTTTTAACAAGATTTTTACATAAATTTATTCAATAACATTTGAATTCAACTTTTATATAAAAATATTTTTAATTTCTTTACTTTTTAACCGATTTATTAACGTTTAATTAGCACAACATATCAATTAACCGGCAAACTGTAACAAATAAAAAGAATGACTGGCAATAAACTGTCAAATTGATGAATGACTTAACATTGTTTTTGTTGTTATTAATGTTTTGGTAATTTGCTGCTTATTATACATATGTGTGAATATGTATGTTTGCACATGTTTTACTATTGCATAGGGAGAGATGGGAGAAACAGTTTTTATTTTTTAAAGAGATTTAACAAAAACAAATAACAAAAGCCTAACAAAAACAACAACAATAAACACTTGTTATTTACATCAAAATTATTCAAGTATTTTGTTAAATTTTCATAATAATTCGTTTTCTTATTAAAAATTAGTATAAGAACTAACCAATTTAATAATATTTTTACATAAATATATTAATAAATATTGTTTTAATAGTTTTATGTAAAAATTTTGTCGAAATATAATAAATAAATTAGTGAAAATTGTAAAGGAAGTTGATGGAAAATAAATTGGCCCAACTATTTGAGTAGTAGCCGGCTGGCTGGAGTTTTGTCCACAAGTGTCTTCTAAAAATAGTTTTCTTGAGAAAAAAGTCTTTAAAAGACAGTTTTCTTTAGAAAAAAAGTCTTTTAAAGACAATTTTCTTTACAAACGTGATGTGTAAACGCTGTTTTCTATATAAAAATGTATTCTAGTCCTAGTAAATACAGTTTTCTGTAAAAAAAGTCTTGTATATATTGTTTTCAATGAAAAAAGAGTTTTGTAAAGAAAGTTTTCTTTAGAAAGATGTCATGTAAAGGCAGTTTTCTTTATAAAAAGAGAGTTTTCTTTAGAGAAGTGTCTTGTGAAGACAGTTTTCTTTAGAAAAGTGTCTTGTGAAGACAGTTTTCTTTAGAAAAGTGTATTGTGAAGACAGTTTTCTTTAGAAAAGTGTCTTGTGACAACAGTTTTCTTTAGAAAAGTGTATTGTGAAGACAGTTTTCTTTAGAAACGTGTCTTGTGAAGACAGTTTTCTTTAGAAAAGTGTCTTGTGAAGACAGTTTTCTTTAGAAAAGTGTCTTGTGAAGACAGTTTTCTTTAGAAAAGTGTCTTGTGAAGACAGTTTTCTTTAGAAAAGTGTCTTGTGAAGACAGTTTTCTTTAGAAAAGTGTCTTGTGAAGACAGTTTTCTTTAGAAAAGTGTCTTGTGAAGACAATTTTTTATTGGAAAAGTGTCTTGAGAAGACAGTTTTCTTTAGAAAAGTGTCTTGTGAAGACAGTTTTCTTTAGAAAAGTGGTTTGTGAAGACAGTTTTCTTTCTTTAGAAAAGTGTCTTGAGAAGTTTTCTGTGAAGACAGTTGTTTCTAGAAAATGTTCTTGTAAAGACAGTTTTCTTCAGAAATGACAGTGAAGAAGATAGTTTTTTTATGAAAGTGTCTTGTGAAGTAAGTTTTCTTTAGTAAAATGTCGTGTGATGTTTTCTTTAGAAAAGTGTGTTGTGAAGACAGTTTTTTAAAAGATTGTCTTGTTAAGACAGTTTTCTTTAGGAATGTGTATTCTAAAGACAGTTTTCTATAGAAAAGCCTATTCTAAATAGAGTTTGTGTCTTCTAAAGTCAGTTTTCTTTAAAAAAGTGTTTTCTAGAGGCAGGTTTTCTTTAGAAAAGTATTTTAAAAAGAGTCTTTTCTATAACAAGACTCTATTCCAAAGATCACAGTATTTGTTCCTTTTCTAAAGAAAATTTTCTTTACTATAGAAAAACTACTAAACAAGACACTTTTCTATAAAAAAAACATCATAACAAAACAAACTCAGGCCGGGCGGCTGCTACTTAAAAAGTTTGGCCAAATTTTTTCCATCAACTTCTCTTAAGATTTTTACTAATAATTCTGTTATATTGCATTCAGTTTTTTATATAAAATTATTTAAAGATATATTAACCTATTTAAGCAATAATATGTTCAATTTGTTTAATTTTAATACAATTTTTTAATAATATTTACAATTTATCATGAAAATAAAACACAAAACACTTTAACAATGTTGATGTAAATAACAGATGTTTACTATTGTTTTTCTTTTTAACGAACTCTTTCTCCCATCTCTCCCCATTCGAAACAGAAAAACATGCACAAACATATGCACACTCATCATCATCATCATTATCTTCCTAATAAGCAAATTAGTAAAACCTTAAAGTAACAACAACAATGTTAAGTCATTCATCAATTTGACAGTTTATTGCCAGTCATTCCTTTTATTTGTTACAGTTTGTCGGTTATTTCATTAGTGGTCCTAATTAAACGTTAATAAATCTGGTAAAAAGTGAGGAAATTAAAAATATTTTTGCATAAAAATAAAATTTAAATGTTATAGAATAAATTTATATAAAAATCTTGTTAAAAAATATAAAAGAAATAAATGAAAATTGTCAAAGAAGTTGAAGGAAAAAAATCCCAAGCCAAAGAAATAAAAAATGGTTTAGCAAAGTGTTGTTGTTGTTTTGCGTATAAGTAAATGAAAAGTAAAAGAAGAAGTGTAGGGAATTTATTCTCTTGTTTGTTTTTTGTTATTGCAAGTGTGATTTTATAAGGAAATATTAAATGTTTAAAAAAGTTAAATATTTAAATAAAAATCATTAAAAATTAATAATAAAATCAAGTTAATATTATGTATAAAACAACAAATAAAAATGTTAAATGTCCAGAAAAAAGAAAATGTGGAAATGGGTAAGTCTTTTTGATTTACATTTTTAAAAGGAAAGATATATTTTGTAAAAACTTTTCTGAAGGAAACTGTCCTTACCAGACTCATTTTTAAAGAAAACTTCTTTCACTAGACACTTTTCTTAAGAAAACTATCTTTTCGAGACACTTTTCTAAAGCAAACTGTCTTTACTGGACACTTATCTTTAAAACTGTCTTAACTGGAGAGTTTTCTAAAGGAAACTGTTCTTACAAGACACTTTTCTAAAGAAAATTGTCTTTACAAGACACCTTTCTAAAGAAAACTGCCTTTACAAGACATTTTTCTGTTCTTACAAGACACTTTTCTAAAGAAAATTGTCTTTACAAGACACCTTTCTAAAGAAAACTGCCTTTACAAGACATTTTTCTAAAGAAAACTGTCTTCACAAGACACTTTTCTAAAGAAAATTGTCTTTACAATACACTTATCTAAAGAAAACTGAAAACTTTACAACTTTACAACTTTTCAAAATAAAATTGTCATTACAAGACACCTTTCTAAAGAAAACTGCCTTTACAAGACATTTTTCTAAAGAAAACTGTCTTCACAAGACACTTTTCACAAGACACTTTTCTAAAGAAAACTGTCTTCAAAAGACACTTTTCTAAAGAAAACTGTCTTCAAAAGACACTTTTCTAAAGAAAACTGCCTTCACAAGACACTTTTATAAAGAAAACTGTCTTCACAAGACACTTTTCTAAAGAAAAATGTCTTCACAAGACACTTTTGTAAAGAAAACTGTCTTCAGAACACAGTGTCTTCACAAGACACTTTTCTAAAGAAAACTGCCTTCACAAGACACTTTTCTAAAGAAAACTGCCTTCACAAGACACTTTTCTAAAGAAAACTGTCTTCACTTTTCTAAAGAAAACTGTCTTCACAAGACACTTTTTTCTAAAGAAAACTGTCTTCACTTTTCTAAAGAAAACTGTCTTCACAAGACACTTTTCTAAAGAAAACTGTCTTCACAAGTCACTTTTCTAAAGAAAACTGTCTTCAGAAGACACTTTTCTAAAGAAAACTGTCTTCACAAGACACTTTTCTAAAGAAAACTGTCTTCACAAGACACTTTTCTAAAGAAAACTGTCTTCACAAGACACTTTTCTTAAGAAAACTGTCTTCAGAACACACTTTTCTAAAGAAAACTGCCTTCACAAGGCACTTTTCTAAAGAAAACTGCCTTCACAATACACTTTTCTTAAGAAAACTGCCTTCACAAGACAGTTTTCACTAATATATCTGTTATATTGTATTAATATAAAACTATTAAAACAATATTTATTAACATATTTATGCAAAAATATTTTTAATTTGTTTAATTTTAACACAAATTTCTACTAAATTAACAATTTGTCATGAAAAAACTCAAAACGCTTGAAAAATTTAAATGTAAATAACAAGTGTTTATTGTTGTTGTTATTATGCTTATGTTATTGTTTTTGTTAAATCTCTCAATAAAACTCTTTCTCCCAACTCTCCCCATTCGAAACAGAAAAGCATGCACAAACATAATGACACTCATCATCATAATCATCATATTAAGCAAATAAGTAAATCATTACGAACAACAACAACAACAATCAAAAGTAGTAATTCATCCATTTGACAGTTTATTGCCAGTCATTCTTTTTATTTGTTACAGTTTGCCGGTTATTTTATAAGTGGTCCTAATTAAACATTAATAAATCGGGTAAAAAGTAAAGAAATTAAAAATATTTTTGCATAAACATAAAACTTAAATGTTATTGAATAAATTTATACAAAATCTTGTTGAAAAATATAAAAGAAATTAGTGAAAATTGTCAAAGAAGTTGAAGGAAAAAAATTCCCAAGTTAAAGAAATAAAAAAATGGTTTAGCAAAGTGTTTTTGTTGTTATTAGTATCTGTATATATAAAAAATGAGAGTGGTGTAAAACGAAGGGGAAATTAAAGAGTGCAGTTACTGCACTGCAGTAATGTCTTATTGTTTTTGTTATTGTAAGTGTGAATTTAAAAGGGGAAATTTTATGTTAAATTCAAATATTGAGGAAAATCATTAAAAAATGTAAAAAATTATAAATCATTATAAAAAATTCAAAATGTTAATAAAATGAATTTTAAGTAATAAAATCATTCAAAATAGACAGATAACATTAAGGCAGTATTGGAGTGGGTAAGTTTTAAACTTATTTTAATTATTTCTTTATGAAAATTATTATGGAATCAAATATGGTCAATAGAAAATAAAATGTTTAATAAAAATATGAAGATCAACGAAATTAGAATTTTTAGAAACTTTGGATCGGTTTAAGACCAGGTGTTGTTCTTGTTTAATTCATGTTCAGGTCTAGTTCAGTTCTAGTTCAGTTCTAGTTCAGTTCTAATTCAGTTCTAGTTCAGTTCTACTTCAGTTCTAGTTCAGTTCTAGTTCAGTTCTAGTTCAGTTCTAGTTCAGTTCTAGTTCAGTTCTAGTTCAGTTCTAGTTCAGTTCTAGTTCAGTTCTAGTTCAGTTCTAGTTCAGTTCTAGTTCAGTTCTAGTTCAGTTCTAGTTCAGTTCTAGTTCAGTTCTAGTTCAGTTCTAGTTCAGTTCTAGTTCAGTTCTAGTTCAGTTCTAGTTCAGTTCTAGTTCAGTTCTAGTTCAGTTCTAGTTCAGTTCTAGTTCAGTTCTAGTTCAGTTCTAGTTCAGTTCTAGTTCTAGTTCAGTTCTAGTTCAGTTCTAGTTCAGTTCTAGTTCAGTTCTAGTTCAGTTCTAGTTCAGTTCTAGTTCAGTTTTAGTTCAGTTCTAGTTCAGTTCTAGTTCAGTTCTAGTTCAGTTCTAGTTCAGTTCTAGTTCAGTTCTAGTTCAGTTCTAGTTCAGTTCTAGTTCAGTTCTAGTTCAGTTCTAGTTCAGTTCTAGTTCAGTTCTAGTTCAGTTCTAGTTCAGTTCTAGTTCAGTTCTAGTTCAGTTCTAGTTCAGTTCTAGTTCAGTTCTAGTTCAGTTCTAGTTCAGTTCTTGTTCAGTTCTAGTTCAGTTCTAGTTCAGTTCTAGTTCAGTTCTAGTTCAGTTCTAGTTCAGTTCTAGTTCAGTTCTAGTTCAGTTCTAGTTCAGTTCTAGTTCAGTTCTAGTTCAGTTCTAGTTCAGTTCTAGTTCAGTTCTAGTTCAGTTCTAGTTCAGTTCTAGTTCAGTTCTAGTTCAGTTCTAGTTCAGTTCTAGTTCAGTTCTAGTTCAGTTCTAGTTCAGTTCTAGTTCTTAGTCTAGTTCAGTTCTAGTTCAGTTCTAGTTCAGTTCTAGTTCAGTTCTAGTTCAGTTCTAGTTCAGTTCTAGTTCAGTTCTAGTTCAGTTCTAGTTCAGTTCTAGTTCAGTTCTAGTTCAGTTCTAGTTCAGTTCTAGTTCAGTTCTAGTTCAGTTCTAGTTCAGTTCTAGTTCAGTTCTAGTTCAGTTCTAGTTCAGTTCTAGTTCAGTTCTAGTTCAGTTCTAGTTCAGTTCTAGTTCAGTTCTAGTTCAGTTCTAGTTCAGTTCTAGTTCAGTTCTAGTTCAGTTCTAGTTCAGTTCTAGTTCAGTTCTAGTTCAGTTCTAGTTCAGTTCTAGTTCAGTTCTAGTTCAGTTCTAGTTCAGTTCTAGTTCAGTTCTAGTTCAGTTCTAGTTCAGTTCTAGTTCAGTTCTAGTTCAGTTCTAGTTCAGTTCTAGTTCAGTTCTAGTTCAGTTCTAGTTCAGTTCTAGTTCAGTTCTAGTTCAGTTCTAGTTCAGTTCTAGTTCAGTTCTAGTTCAGTTCTAGTTCAGTTCTAGTTCAGTTCTAGTTCAGTTCTAGTTCAGTTCTAGTTCAGTTCTAGTTCAGTTCTAGTTCAGTTCTAGTTCAGTTCTAGTTCAGTTCTAGTTCAGTTCTAGTTCAGTTCTAGTTCAGTTCTAGTTCAGTTCTAGTTCAGTTCTAGTTCAGTTCTAGTTCAGTTCTAGTTCAGTTCTAGTTCAGTTCTAGTTCAGTTCTAGTTCAGTTCTAGTTCAGTTCTAGTTCAGTTCTAGTTCAGTTCTAGTTCAGTTCTAGTTCAGTTCTAGTTCAGTTCTAGTTCAGTTCTAGTTCAGTTCTAGTTCAGTTCTAGTTCAGTTCTAGTTCAGTTCTAGTTCAGTTCTAGTTCAGTTCTAGTTCAGTTCTAGTTCAGTTCTAGTTCAGTTCTAGTTCAGTTCTAGTTCAGTTCTTTTCAGTTCAGTTCATTTTCATTCTAGTTCAGTTCTAGTTCAGTTCTAGTTCAGTTCTAGTTCAGTTCTAGTTCAGTTCTAGTTCAGTTCTAGTTCAGTTCTAGTTCAGTTCTAGTTCAGTTCTAGTTCAGTTCTAGTTCAGTTCTAGTTCAGTTCTAGTTCAGTTCTAGTTCAGTTCTAGTTCAGTTCTAGTTCAGTTCTAGTTCAGTTCTAGTTCAGTTCTAGTTCAGTTCTAGTTCAGTTCTAGTTCAGTTCTAGTTCAGTTCTAGTTCAGTTCTAGTTCAGTTCTAGTTCAGTTCTAGTTCAGTTCTAGTTCAGTTCTAGTTCAGTTCTAGTTCAGTTCTAGTTCAGTTCTAGTTCAGTTCTAGTTCAGTTCTAGTTCAGTTCTAGTTCAGTTCTAGTTCAGTTCTAGTTCAGTTCTAGTTCAGTTCTAGTTCAGTTCTAGTTCAGTTCTAGTTCAGTTCTAGTTCAGTTCTAGTTCAGTTCTAGTTCAGTTCTAGTTCAGTTCTAGTTCAGTTCTAGTTCAGTTCTAGTTCAGTTCTAGTTCAGTTCTAGTTCAGTTCTAGTTCAGTTCTAGTTCAGTTCTAGTTCAGTTCTAGTTCAGTTCTAGTTCAGTTCTAGTTCAGTTCTAGTTCAGTTCTAGTTCAGTTCTAGTTCAGTTCTAGTTCAGTTCTAGTTCAGTTCTAGTTCAGTTCTAGTTCAGTTCTAGTTCAGTTCTAGTTCAGTTCTAGTTCAGTTCTAGTTCAGTTCTAGTTCAGTTCTAGTTCAGTTCTAGTTCAGTTCTAGTTCAGTTCTAGTTCAGTTCTAGTTCAGTTCTAGTTCAGTTCTAGTTCAGTTCTAGTTCAGTTCTAGTTCAGTTCTAGTTCAGTTCTAGTTCAGTTCTAGTTCAGTTCTAGTTCAGTTCTAGTTCAGTTCTAGTTCAGTTCTAGTTCAGTTCTAGTTCAGTTCTAGTTCAGTTCTAGTTCAGTTCTAGTTCAGTTCTAGTTCAGTTCTAGTTCAGTTCTAGTTCAGTTCTAGTTCAGTTCTAGTTCAGTTCTAGTTCAGTTCTAGTTCAGTTCTAGTTCAGTTCTAGTTCAGTTCTAGTTCAGTTCTAGTTCAGTTCTAGTTCAGTTCTAGTTCAGTTCTAGTTCAGTTCTAGTTCAGTTCTAGTGTTTTCTTTCAGTTCTAGTTCAGTTCTAGTTCAGTTCTAGTTCAGTTCTAGTTCAGTTCTAGTTCAGTTCTAGTTCAGTTCTAGTTCAGTTCTAATTCAGTTCTAGTTCAGTTCTGGTTCAGTTCTAGTTCAGTTCTAGTTCAGTTCTAGTTCTGTTCTAGTTCAGTTATACCTTTGTTCAGTTCAGTTCTAGTTGAGTTCACTTCTAGTAAAGTTCTGGTTCAGTTCTACTGTAGTTCTAGTTAAGTTTTATTTAAGTTCTTGTTCAGTTCTAGTTTAAATCTACATAGTTCACTTCTAGTTTAAATTTAGTTCAAATCTAGTTCAGTTCTAGTTATAGTTTACAAGTTTTATAAAGAAAACTGTTTCATGGAAGTCAACACACATATGTGGAATTTAATTTTTACTTTAAATTATTTAAAATCTTATCGAAATTATCTTTAATTTCTTATTTGTTTTGTAATTTAAATAAAAAATATGACATTTAAAATGTTTTCGCTCTCTAGATTTATTTTCTTGCCTGCCTGAATACTAATTTATGCCGCTTAAGCATTTTATGCAACAGCATCAACTTTAACTAAAAAAAATATATACATTTCTAGAGTTTTTTGCAATGCCCTATAGTACGTTAATCTAACTTAGTCATACAGTTGGTGTCGGTTACATAAGCTGTCCAATATTAAGATAATATTTCTATGAAAGTGAAAAATTTAGTACCATAAACATAATATATTTCACTAGTTTATAAAACAATTTTTTCTTTTCCTAATCAAGGGTGATTTAAGTTCGGTTATTACCATTTAAAAAGTACAATTACTGCTGCTGTCTTGCTTTTTTCCAATTTCAAGTTCTCTTAACCATTTTCTTACACTGCAATACCTTCAGGTTCCTTTAGTTTATTCAAAAACTACATGAACTTGTGTCAGTTGCAGAGAATCATATGCAAGAAAAATTGTAGATTTTAAATCACGTCATACGTATTCTTTCGTATACATACGTACGTATTTCAAAAGTATATGGATAGCAGGCTGCAAAAATAAAGAAAAATATTAAACTTAAATTAAGTTAGTTGTATTATGCAAAAATTATTTAAATGTTTAATAGAATAGAATACAGAGTGAATTAATTTAAAAGATTTTCGAAAAAAAAAAATAATTAAAAAATTGTTATGACTTAAAAGTTATTAATATTAAACGTGAGCTTTTTGCTTTGAAAAGAAAAAAAGAATTGTTCAATTGGAAGTATTAAGAAAGTTTGGAAAGTAAATTAATAAAGAAGTAATAAATTTACGGAAAGCAGTAGCGGATGTAATTTATTTTGGAGAAGTATAATGGACATTCCAAAAGTAGAAATAACTCATTGGAAAAATATGGAATATGTCCCATGGATGCCATTATACATATACGAATGTTGTTGCCTTATTGCTAAGGCATTAACTATAGTGTGTGGCCCTCAGCAATTGCAACTTTTACAAATCGGTTGTGCAACCGACCCACACCAGCCGTATGTCATTCGAACGCCAGAGACCGATTACTCATATCATGCTTTATTCTTACAGAAATCAGCATACCTTACATCGAACAAGTCTCTCGAACAACATCTCAAATAAACTCACCTTTCTTATAATAATGAAAGATCATAGAAGATCAATCTCACAGATAGCAGCATCTTTTATGACTCTTTTACAGTGAAAGGAATACGAAAACATCAGAAAATGGCTAAGGAATGGATCGGTAAATGATTCCCTTAGTTGTGGCGATAATACTTTTCTCGATCATCGAAGCAATTTCAAAAGACTTTTGTTTGCGGGCCTTAACAGCCGTTTTGGAAACATCGATTTGTCATACAATTAACACTGTCTACGAACTGTCAAACTATTTCGTATGCAATCAGTCTGAATCCTTTGATCTATGTTCTCCAACAAACTCATGAATACTCTCATTGATGATTATCGATCATCGAAACCATAGAGGTTTCTAATGTATATAACTTATGTTTGGGAGACTCAACAGCTGAAGCGATCATCATTTCGTTTCAAAAACTTGATATTGATTGATAATGACATGATTGCTCCTGATTCCTAAGGCAAAGTATAACAACTGTATAACAATCTGAACTCTTCTGGAAAGCCTATGAAAAACTTTGTATTCTTTAGTAATCGATATAGATTCAAAGAACACGAATAATAATTCCGATATTATATTATTCGAATAATAATTGGAACTATTGATTACAGACAGATGGTTCGAAATCTATCAATCGGCTCAAAATTCAATCATTAAACTTTCCGCTATCACAGCATGAGTTGATAACCGAACTTCACGTAAAGTAAAGGTAGTTGTTGGAGAACTGTTCTTAATGAAGGATTGTTTGACTATTGCCACTGATTCTAATTGATGGGAAGGAAATTGTGGACGTGAAAGTGTTTCAATTTGAACTCTTCTGGAAAGCCTATAAAAAACTTTGCATTCTTTAGTAATCGATACAGATTTCCGATATTATATTATTCGAACAAAAAAAGGAACTATTGATTAGAGACAAATGGTTCGAAATCTATCAACTAGCTCAGATCTTCAATCTTTAAAAATTCCGCAAACATAGCCTTAGTTGAACTTTTACTTTTACATAAGAACTAAATTCTGTAGATATATTGGTAGTAGTTCCATAACCCAGAAAACATTAATACTAAAGTGTAGGAAGTCATTAGAAAGCTGTTCTCAATGAAGTCACATGAAGTATTGTTTGGACGCCACTGATTACTATTGAAAGGAAGGGAATTGTGGACATTGAAGCGTTACTACGTTTCAATGTAAACTCTTCTGTAAAACCTATGATCGATACAGATTCTAATTGAAAAGAAGTTAACTGATACTTTGTAAGCATTTGGAGCCAGAACTTTATTGAACTTCTTGACATTTTTAAGAGTTTCGTCTTGTTTGGTTAGTATGTTGTGTTCCTACGTCACCGTAGAATGTAATTCTTTTAAATCAGTTATAGTGCAAGGAATATCGCCACTGATTCTAATTGATAGGAAGAGAATTGTGGACGCGAAAACGTTTCAATGTGAACTCTTCTTATTCTTTAGTGATCGATACAAAGTCGAATTGATAAGAAGGGAATTGATAATTTGTGAACATTTGGAGCCAAAACTTTAATGAACTGTTTGACGTTTTTAGATGTTTCGTCACATTTTAGGTTAGTGTACGTCACCGACGTATTTATAGGAAAGGAATTGTGGACACAAAAGCTTTTTAATCTGAATTCTTCTGGAGTCAAAACTTTAAAGAACTGTTTGACGTTTTCAAGTGTTTCGTCACAATTTAGGTTAGTGTACGTCACCGATGAATATAGTTCATTAATCATTGCAAACCAGTTTTCAATGAAGCTATACGAGGGATAGTATAGCTCTCTGATTCTAATTGATAGGAAGGGAATTGAGGACATAAATCTAAACTCTACTGGAGCCAAAACTTTAAATAAACTGTTTGACGTCTTTAAGTCTTTCGTCACATTTTAGGTTAGTGTACGCCACCGATGAAAGTAGTTCATTTAAATCAGTTAATTAAAGCTAATTTTAACTATTAAATATTCAAACTAAATCGTATTACCCTTGATGACGTATACAAAAGTCATACTATTTTTAACTTTTCCCAGGTCAACTAAAAAGCAAGGATAATTAAATTAATTAAACCTATAAAATCTACTCACTCCTCTCACTTCTTCATACAAAACTTTTGCATTATTAGGTAAATAACTAATTAAAAACCATGATGTGATGAAAAAAATTCGTTCATACAATAACTATAAAACCCTTTAACTAGCTAACTACTAAATTGAGTAACATTTTAAATCTATAGCTGAAAACATGAATATTATTTCCTACATAGTCTATGGTTTTGCAACTCGTCTATACTTTACTTACGCATTGAATATAACAAAAAGACACGATATAATACTGCCAGTTCATCTCGGAAATTATGATTTAGAATTTGTTTTCAACTTTACACGCTATCTACATCGAACACATCGTTTTCATAGTTTTATAGCTTTCAGTGAAAAGCGTGAATACAATAGAGCGGAACATGTTATTGTAAGGCCACTGGAACAGGCTCTAATGGAAGAGTTTCAAGTACCAGTAGTGGTATGGGGCAGAAAGTCTACAGCTAAGTTACGTTATCGTATTGGTGTTAACAATTTGATATTTGTTTATATATCAAAAGTTGATGATCCTATACTCTCTGTGGTTAGTAGGACTCTGGAAGGTATACACTATATGCCAATGGTTTTCATATTCAAAAGAAAACATAATCGTCCGCCCACAATGGAGGAAATACAATCAATTTTTAAATGGTGTTGGCAGGAGAATATATTAAATGTGGCCCTTACTTATCAGATTATGCATAGAAAATGGAGTTATATAGATAATGCCATGAGATTGGATATAAAAAATGAGGTTTTCAATTATACACCATTTCCAAAGCTAACAATTTTTAATGCCACCGAACAGGCCTATAAACATGAGGGTTCATTTATTAATGATGATCTATTAGATGTACAGGGTTATAGATTTTCAACACCCATGTTTATGGATTCACCAACAGTGTTTCTGGTAAGTAGCAAGGAAAACTTTAAAACCAGAATTTTAAAAAATTTTTCCCTCCCTCCTTAAGACTCACTATGAAAAGCATGGCAATAAACGAGTATTACTTTTTGTGACTGGTACCGCAGCACGCACCTACCATGAATATATACATTATATTAATGGCACTCTCAATGTAAAGCCCACCCATAACCTAAGTTATTATCATTTTCAAAAGAAAACTCTAACTTATGCCTCGAAAAAAACTCATAGATATTGGCATACATCCATATTCTTCACTACTGCCTTATGCTCATCTTACCGAGGGCAGTTATCCTGTCGGTTTAACCAATGCCTGTGTTATAGTGCCAGTAAAAGCAGAAATTGCTCATGGCCAGTATATACTAAGAGTATTGCCCACGTTTATTTGGTTGGTATGGATAGGAGAACTATTGGCACTTTTCATCTTACAATGCGTACATTTGGGACGTTTGGATATTGGCAGTGGTATTATTTACTCCTTTCGTACGCTTATGTCTCAACCTTTAAATGTACAAGAGTTTGAAAAACGTCGTGGTTTATTAAGATCTCTACATCTATTTGTAATACTCTTAAGTGTTTTGGTTAATTCGGGTTTTAGTGCATCACTCACCTCTATACTAAGCACCACCCTGGTGGGTAAACAAATCACTAGTGTGGAAGATCTCTTACAATCAGGTTTACAAATAATGACTTCTATCTATGAAAAAGAAGTATATTTTGATCAAAATCTTTTACCTTCCACACTTAAACCTATTTTACATATAGTCAATGAATCCGAGCTGGAAGAACACAAAGACAACCTAAACACCTCCTATGCCTATGTGGTCAATAGTGAAGAATGGGGTAAATATGATTTTCAACAACAATTAATGTGGCGTCCACGATTTCGTATTGCCCATACTAAACATCTATGTACAGTCCAACAGTATTTACGTTTTCCACTACAATGGGATTCACCCTTTATACAGAGTCTTGAAATGTTTATTATATATACCACCGATTCTGGTCTAAGACAAGCCTGGTCACACTGGAGCATCTATCAGGCTACACGTATGAAATTGATTAAAATTTGGAAACCTGAAGAGGAAAAAGATGAAAAACCTTTTAGTATCAGTCATTTTATAACAATTATTTTTATTTATTCTGCTTTTATGCTGGCGGCCATTTTATGTTTTATGGGTGAAGTATTGTGGTTTAACCGGAAGATGATTTTCAAAAAATTTGAATGGAGTAACAAATGAAATATTTAAGATTTAACTAAAAATGCAAGCTCATACTTAGAAAATCTTAAGTAAGTGCATTAAACAACTAAGGATACATGAGGGAAATATGACAACTCACCATAGAAAGTTTTAATCTCAAGAATCATTTAAGATTAAGCTTAAGATTTATATGAATAAACTTTAAGCTTTTATAAAAAAAATAACTTGATATTTTATTAATTACTCCCTATTGAAACTATATTAATAACTGCTCAGGTCCATGGACAAGTTCATGGACAAAAATAAACACTAAGGCTATAGTCAAGATCAAGTTCTAGTCTACAAACAAGATCAGTCTATATTATATAGAGAAGATGAAGCTCAAGTATATAAACATATTCTAGTCTTTAGATAAGATCAAGCTTAATTCTACAGACTAGATCAAACATTTATAGACATAATCAAACTCTATTTTATTGACAAGATCAAAGTCAGGATCATATAAGTAGATCGTGATGTTTGATCTAGTCTGTAAAATAGAGCTTGATCTTATCTATATATAAAGCTGTAGTTTTTAGACAAGATCATATTCCAGTCTATAGACAAAATCAATCTCTATTCTATAGACAAGATCAATCTCTAGTCTATAGACAAGATCAATCTCTAGTCTATAGACAAGATCAATATTCAGTCTATAGACAAAATCAGTCTCTAGTCTATAGACAAGATCATGCTCTAGTCTATAGACAAGATCATGCTCTAGTCTATAGACAAGATCATGCTCTAGTCTATAGACAAGATCATGCTCTAGTCTATAGACAAGATCACGCTCTAGTCTATAGACAAGATCATGCTCTAGTCAATAGACAAGATCATGCTCTAGTCTATAGACAAGATCATGCTCTAGTCTATAGACAAGATCATGCTCTAGTCTATAGACAAGATCATGCTCTAGTCTATAGAAGAGATCATGCTCTAGTCTAAAGACAAGATCATGTTCTAGTCTATAGACAAGATCATGCTTTAGTCTATAGGAGAGATCATGCTCTAATCTATATACAAGATCAATCTCTAGTCTATAAACAAGATCAATCTCTAGTCTATAGACAACATTAATCTCTATTCTATTGACAGAATCAATCTCTAGTCTATAGACAATATTAAGCACAAGTCTATCACTTACATTAACCTGATCTCATGTGATTACAATCAAATCTTTAAAACCTCGAAATTTTTGATACTTTAATTGCTGCTAATGTTCCTCCACCTTTTTAACCTCCATTACTTATTCACAGCTTTTGCTCTTCTAACTTTAAAATTTTATTGTTATTTGCAAAAAAAAAAAAAAAAACTTTTATTAATTCTCATACGAAACAGATTTTTCTCTATTCTATATTTGTATTTTGGTCTCTATGTATGTATTTTTATTTCATTGGTTGCAATAACTGAAATTTAATTTATCATTTTCTACGGGAAATTCAATGTTTATTTTATACTTTAGAGATTTTGCCTCATGAATGTTAAGATTTCATTCTATACTATGTCCTGTATACGAAAATAGTTAGATGTTTGTTGTGTAAAAAGAGTAAAAATAGAAACTACCAAATAATATACAGAAATGTATATGTTTATTTAATGGAGAAATTACAGTGGTCGGAAAAAAGTAATGTTACACTAGGGACATATTATTAATATAGTTGTTGGACTAGGGATTAAAGTAGTCTAATAGTAAAGTAAAATCTAATTTATAAATTATCTTAACTATATATCCTATGGAATGGGGATTGATAGACTAGACTATAGACTATATAGTCTAGTGTATAGTCTAGTCTATAGTTTAGTCTATAGTCTAGCCTATAATCCAGTCTATAATCTAGTGTATAGTCTAGTACAAAGTCTAGTCTAAATTCGAGTCTATAGTCTACTCAATAGTCTAGACTATAGCATAGTAAATAGTGCAGTCTATAGTCTAGGAAATAGTTAATTAGTTAGTTAGTTAGTTAGTTAGTTAGTTAGTTAGTAAGGTAGGTAGGTAGGTAGGTAGGTTAGTAGGTAGATAGGTGGGTAGGTGGCTAACTCGTTTAATCATTAATTAGTGAGTTAAGAAATAGACTAATGCTTTATCGAACAGAATGCCTTTCTAGTGATCTTGTCTCTAAACAGGATCATAATCTAGTCTATAGACAAGATCATGCTCTAGTTTATAGACAAGATCATGCTCTAGTCTATATACAAGATCATGCTCTAGTCTATAGACAAGATCATGCTCTAGTCTATAGACAAGATCATGCTCTAGTTTATCGACAAGATCATGCTATAGTCTATAGACAAGATCATGCTCTAGTCTAAAGACAAGATCATGCTCTAAGCTATAGACAAGATCATGCCCTAGTCTATAGACAAGATCATGCTTTAGTCTATAGATAAGATCATGCTCTAGTCTATAGTCAATGCTCTAGTTTATAGATAGGATCATGCTATTGTCTATGGACAAGATCATGCTCTAGTCTATATACAAGATCATTCTCTAGTCTACAGACAATATCAGTCTCTAGTCTATAGACAAGATCTATTTCTAGTCTATAGACAAAATCAATCTCTAGCCTATAGACAGATCAATTTCTAGTCTATAGACAATATCAATCTCTATTCTATAGAGAAGATCTCTAGTCTATAGACAATATCAATCTCTAGTCTATAGACAAGATCAATCTCTAGTCTATAGACAAGATCAATCTCTAGTCTACTTATAAACAATATCAATCTCTAGTCTATAGATAAGATCAATCATTAGTCTATAGAGAATATCAATCTCTAGTTTATAGACAAGATCATATAGTCTAAAGACAAGATCATGCTAGAAAGGCAGAGTGTTTTTCTAGTGTCATCCCTTTTTCTGACCCACTGTCTTCCCCCTTCAACAAAACTATGCATGCTCTCTCACATACAAATACAATAACGATACAAACTTTTGGCCAAAAATACAATTTGAGTAACATTTCACTTGTCACATTAAGAATTCATAAAAGATATTCAAAGAAAATGAAGCAGAAATAAGAAGAAATAGCAGCAGGAACAACAACAACAATGTATCCATAAGATGCAATTTAAACAATCACAAACTACCACTATACAAAAAAAAACAACAAAAATGAAAGAAAATTGCCTTAAAGTCTTCGTATACCAAAATTGTACCCTTTTATACGTTTCTTGTTCTTTTTTGTTGTGTCATAAGGATTTGAAAATCGTATTGATTCTTAAGCCTTCTTGCAAATTTTAAGCAAAAGAGAAGGCGAAGAAAAAATGCATTTCATACAATATGAAGTTAAAATATACAACCTACAAATGTTTATATATCTATACGTAAGTAACTGTAAGTTTAATATGTATGTATGTAAATCCTTAAGGCTGTTTTATACACTAAACAGATACCTAGGATACAGGCAAATTGTTAATGTAACTAATGGATATAGAGAAAGAGCCAGAGAAAGAGCGAGAAAAGTACTAGAGGGTTTCAGAAGTTTGAGTTTATAGTTTTTGCCCAACACTTGTATGAGGGCAATATTAACACACACACACACCATATTAAGATTTAAAGCCTTTTCAGGATATGCAAGGTAGAGGAGAAATCATGTGGAAAATATCCAAGTTTGAAATACAAATTGTAGCCATTTTCCAAACGAATACCTGAGCACAACAGCTTAAAGTAGGAAATACACATATTTATACTTATCAATGTATTCTTATACATACATATAAGATTATTAGGGTAATGGCTAAATATAACTCAAAATAAAAAGGGGTAATTACTCTCAAGAAACCACAGATAATAAAATTATAAACTTTATTAAAAATATGAACACTCGGGCGTATGATTAATATTAATTATGTTTTCTTTTAAAAAATTTGCTTATAATTTAAAAAAAAAATATTTAACCAATTCTTTTATTATCATTTCTCTTCTGTTAGTCTTCTAGCCTCCTTATGTTCTTTTAAATTTAATATCATAGTTATGAAAATTGTAAGATTACATACATATGCATATATGTATATGTATATAGAAACACTTGACAATTGCATCTAGATATAGTAGTTTTGAAAGTTTCATTTACTATTCTCAAGTACAAAATGAAAACACTAAGAAGACGTTAAGGACAAAAATGAAAACTATGTCTAAAGAGAAAGACGGCGAAGTAGTTGTCTTTTGATATTGAGTTGCTACAGGGTGATAAGAAAAGTTTTACAAAAAGAGACATAAAGCAGTCTATAGTCTAGTCTATAGTCTAGTCTATAGTCCAGTCTATAGTCTAGCCTATAGTCTAGTCTATAGTCTAGTCTATAGTCTAGTCTATAGTCTAGTCTATAGTCT
>NC_060954.1:7852252-7853376 GCF_022045245.1 Lucilia cuprina
ATAAATTTAGTGTTATTCAAGATTCGTAAGAGTGCTTTACAACCACTCGCAGTCTTGTAACATTCACCGGTAAATTTTGTATTTTTACTTAATACAATTTTTACAATACTTGTACATATACAGATACAAGATACATTTACACACATTTTAGCTACACTTATAGATAAGACATTTTCGAAATATTTTAGATGAAAACATTACGACAGGTGCAAAATTATAAGATGATTGCTTTAGTATCTGGTATAAGCGAGGGTCGCTATACTGATATTTACAAAATTATAAAAGTAATAATACTATTTAGTAAATTATAAACAAATATACAAAATAAATCACAATTAATATTAATCATACGCCCTCGGTTTTTTTAAGATCGATTTAATACTTAAAATTTAACAATTTTCGATATTTATATTTTACCCTCGTATATAAAGAGGACTTTGTAAAATTCCTAGGAATTTATGCCAGGATGTAGTTTGAAAATTTGTACACTTTTACATTCATAGAAATTGTAGCTATATCTGTAGACTTATTCAAATAAGCATATTTGTACTCGAAAGTCATTTGTTTACAAATACACTTGGTTACAAAGTAACAATTTGTAAGGTACTCGTGCAACTAAAAGAAGTATGGAAAACTTATGATGTTTTTGTCAAAATGTCATTTAGATTTCGAATAATGATAGTAAATGTAGTTTTTGTACTTAAAGATTTTACTTTCATCTTCTTGCACAAATGGTAAAAAGAAATTATAAGGGGAAATAATTTTTCATAATAGTTCTAATAATTGAAATAGCCGCAAGTGATTTAAAGGAAAATTTTGTTTATAAGATTTAAATTACTTAAATAGTAAAGAAATTGAACTAGTTAATTTCAGTTCCAGTTCAGTTGTAGTTTTGTTCTTGTTCCGTTATAGTTCAGTTCTAGTTCAGTTCTAATTCAATTCTATTTCAGTTCTAGTTCAGTTCCAGTTCAGTTCTAATTCAATTCTGGTTCAGTTCTACTTCAATTCTAATTCAATTCTAATTCAGTTCTAGTTCAGTTCTAGTTCAGTTCTAGTTCATTTCTAGTTCAGTTCTAGTTCAGTTCTAGTTCAGTTCTAGTTCAGTTCTAGTTCAGTTCTAGTTC
>NC_060954.1:7853596-7853847 GCF_022045245.1 Lucilia cuprina
AGTTCTAGTTCAGTTCTAGTTCAGTTCTAGTTCAGTTCTAGTTCAGTTCTAGTTCAGTTCTAGTTCAGTTCTAGTTCAGTTCTAGTTCAGTTCTAGTTCAGGTCTAAATCAGTTCTAGTTTAGTTCTAGTTCAGTTCTAGTTAAGTTCTAAATCAGTTCTAAATCAGTTCTAGTTCAGTTCTAGTTCAGTTCTAGTTCAGTTCTAGTTCAGTTCTAGTTCAGTTCTAGTTCAGTTCTAGTTCAGTTCTAGT
>NC_060954.1:7853947-7855562 GCF_022045245.1 Lucilia cuprina
TAGTCTAGTCTATAGTCTAGTCTATAGTCTAGTCTATAGTCTAGTCTATAGTCTAGTCTATAGTCTAGTCTATAGTCTAGTCTATAGTCTATTCTGTAGTCTAGTCTGTAGCCTAGTCTATAGTCTAGTCTATAGGCTAGTCTATAGTCTAGTCTATAGGCTAGTCTATAGTCTAGTCTATAGTCTAGTCAATTATCTAGTCGATAGTCTAGTCTATAGTCCAACCTTTTATCTAGTCTGTAGTATAGTCTACAATCCAGTCTATGGTCTAATCTTGACTTCAGTCTAGTCCACAGTCTGGACTATAGTCGAATTTATACTAGAGTTTAAATACAAGTTTCGATAAAGTTGGAATCATGAAAATTTCACTGCCAGTGTGTCCTTTAAATCCTTTTTACAAGTATAAAATAGTTTCTCTATAAGTGTATTTAAGAGCAAAAGTGGTTGTAATCGCAAACACCATTTATAGTTAGTTAAAGATACAAGACAAACAATACACAACACACAAAAAAACGACAACAACATTTTGTTGGCATCATCAAATCTTCTTTAAAAAAAACATGTACTGATGTGTTGGTTCCCCACACACTGCCATATGTGGATCCTTTTTAAGTTTATAAGTGTATGTATGATATGTATGTGTATTTATTTGTTTGTTTTTGTGATAAAGTAGTTTATGGCAAGTGTATTTGTAATGTAATTTACGCATTTTTTTGTTGCAAACATTTTGCACGATTTCTTTTTATTGGCCACTAGTAATATCTTTGGTAAAAGTCAAATACATTAAAGGGGTTTTATAGAAAATTTGTTTTAAATTAAGGCAAAAAAATACTAAATAATTTAAATGTATAATAAGTACTATAAAGGTATTCACTGCTACAGTAGCTTTCATAATGTAAAGATTTATGTCTTTTTTCATGACTTTTTTCTCACCAGATATCTTATAACAAATGAAAATAGCTTTTACTTTATCACTACACCTACTCATTCCTAGAATATTAACCATAAATTATTTGTTAATCTTGCTTTGCCTGTCTGTCTATCTTTCCGCCACTTTATTAGTGCTAGTGAAAATGAAATTCCTTTTGTTTTTTTATTTTCTACAAAATTTAATTTGTTTTTTAATTATTCACAACATTGTTTGTCTCCCCGCCCTCCCCCTTATTTGTAGTTATGAAAGCAATATATTTAAAACAATAGCAAATAATTTATGTTTAATGTTTGTTAAACAATTTGCTATTGTTTAAAGAAAGAATGTGAAAATTATTATTTTGCTAGAAAGGAAGGAAGTTGCTGGGAGTATTTAAAATTTAATACTTAAGAAAAATTGTACTAAAGGAATGTCTAGAAAAAAGTTAGTAACAAAATGGTTTAACTGAAGGGATGACAGGCAAAACAGAAGAATGAAATTGTTTAAAAAGCTATGTAAAACTGTTCATAGTATCACTTGTAGCCTAGTCAATAAACAAGAATATAGTTTAGTCTGTAGGTCAAAATATAGTCTAGACTATAGTCATAGTCTAGTCATAGTCTAGTCATAGTCTAGTCATAGTCTAGTCATAGTCTAGTCATAGTCTAGTCATAGTCTAGTCATAGTCTAGTCATAGTCTAGTCA
>NC_060954.1:7855662-7857733 GCF_022045245.1 Lucilia cuprina
ATAGTCTAGTCTATAGTCTAGTCTATAGTCTAGTCTATAGTCTAGTCTATAGTCTAGTCTATAGTCTAGTCTATAGTCTATAGTCTAGTCTATAGTCTAGTCTATAGTATAGTTTATAGTCTAGTCTAGTCTATAGTATAATCTATAGTCTAATACAAAGTCTAATTTATAGTCTAGTCTATAATCTATTCTATAGTCTATTCTAGTCTATTGTCTATTCTAAAGTGTAGTCTAGTCTTTTGTCTTGTCTACAGTCTAGTCTATAATCAAAGTCTACTCTGTATTCTAGCTTATAGTCTAATAAATAATTTAGTCTATAGACCATTATATGTCTAAAATATCATTTTTAATTTGCTCATTTAACTATAGAGTACTTCCATTTATTTATGATGACTAAAGCAAAAAACATTTTTATCGTAATTTTTAGCAATTTATATTTCTTGTCCTTATGTTAGAGATATCAACTGACGTTTCATAACCCCCTAAAATAAAAAATTAAATATCATTTTAAACATTATTTTCCGTTTTATATTTTTATGGGAAAATTCATTATTTTTATATTCTCAAAATCATTCAAATGAAAAATCATTTAATATCACAAAACTTTAATGAGATATTTTCCATTTCATCAATATTCAATGAAATAAATAAAGAAAGTTTTTCTTTAGATTCATGTAGGACGATAACAAATTGATTTCAGGAAATAAGAAAAATAATGGTTTAATGGTTGGTCATATAAGAAAAGAAGAGATCACATGAAATTTAACCTCAAAACTTATAATTCAAAAATACAAAAACACACACACCACACAAATTCCACACATATGCATTTTCTATTGTGTAAATATGTAATTTGTCTATATGTTTGTATGTAGCTGAAAGAGGATACAGAATTTCATTCTTCCGTTTTTGTTAATGGTTGACCATCAATATTCTAAGAATAATAAAAATAAGCTTTAACTAAACGAAAACTTTGACAATATCAAGTTTATTTTTACATCCTGCCAAAGTTTTGGGGAAATATGTCAAAAGGGCGGATATAACAAATTTGTCAAGATATTTCATGTTAAAAGTTTGATTTTTAAGCGTAAGTTTGATAGAATAGACTGTAGATTATAGACTATACTTTGGACTAGACTATGGACAACCTACAGACCACAAACTAGACTATAGATTCGACTATAACCCGAAGACTATGAATATACAATAACTAGACTATGAATAGACTATGACTATACTATAGACTAGACTAAAGACTAGACTATAGCCTAGACTAAAGACTAGACTATAGACTAGACTAAAGACTAGACTAAAGACTAGACTATAGACTAGACTCGACTATAGACTAGACTAAAGCCTAGATTATAGACTAGACTCGACTATAGACTAGACTATAGACTAGACTAAAGACTAGACTAAATACTTGACTATAGACTAGACTACAGACTAGACTATAGACAAGACTATAGACTAGGCTATAGACTAGACTATAGACTAGACTATAGACTAGACTATAGACTAGACTATAGACTAGACTATAGACTAAACTATAGTCTAGACTATAGACTAGACTATAGACTAGACTATAGTCTAAACTATAGACTAGACTATAGACTAGACTGTAGACTAGACTATAGACTAGACTGTAGACTAGACTATAGACTAGACTACAGACTAGACTATTACTAGACTATAGACTATACTATAGATTAGACTATAGATTAGACTATAGACTAGACTAAAGACTGGACTATAGACTAGACTATAGACTAGACTATAGACTAGACTATAGACTAGACTATAGACCAGACTATAGACTAGACTATAAACTAGACTATAGATTAGACTATAGACCAGACTATAGACTAGACTATAGACTAGGCTATAGATTAGACAATAGACTAGACTATAGACTAGACTATAGACTACTCTATACACTAGACTATACAGTAGACTATAGACTAGACTATGACTAGACTATGATTAAACTATGACTAGACTATGACTAGACTATGACTAGACTATGACTAGACTATGACTAGACTATGACTAGACTATGACTAGACTATGA
>NC_060954.1:7857833-7859441 GCF_022045245.1 Lucilia cuprina
CTAGACTATAGACTAGACTATAGACTAGACTATAGACTATACTATAGACTAGACTATAGACTAGACTATAGACTAGACTATAGACTAGACTATAGACTAGGCTATAGAATAGACTATAGACTAGACTGTAGACTAGACTATAGACTAGGCTAGACTATAGACTAGACTATGGACTAGACTAAACTAGACTATAAACTAGACTATAGACTAGACTATTACATTCACAGCTTTAAGTTTCTTTATATCCTAATAAATGTAGATTTCTCAACAACTACAAACCATAATTTTTAAATGTTTAAAATATTTGAAACCACATATCCTGTTTTCTTTTTTGTCTTCAAATTTACACACTTGTACACGTCCTTAAAATAAATACACACTGACACACATGTTGCACCGTTTAAATTTAAATTAATACAAACAAAAACATCTGTTTAAGTGTGTATGTGTGTCGGTGTCCCCATGTTACAGTGGGCACAAGTGTGTGTTGTTCATTAAGTAGATGAGCACTCGGTTGGTGTGTGTATTTTTGGTTAAACATGTGTTTAAAGTGCAGGCATGTGAACAAACAAAAAAAAAATGGCAACCATATGCAATGTATGTATATGGTTGCTATTCACACTTCTACTTATATTTACATACTTACCATTACAGGAGCATTTTTTGAGTGTGTGTGTGTATATTATAATACAATTTCCGTTAAATTGTTCGTTTTAAATGTAATTATTTTAAAACTTAATTGCAACTGTTGCAGTTGCAATAGCAACAGCAATGATTGTACTTAAACTTGTTAACTTTTATATTAAAAATGGTAGCAAACATTGAGAAATTTAAGAAATTTCATACCACAATGACCAAGCTTGATTTTGGAATAAATTAATTTAAAGCAAAACATTGGTATTTTAAAATGATCTTGATTAATGGTTTTGACAAATTGTTAAAAAACTCTTTAATTTCCTTAATCCTCTTCTGCATCCAAAAAGGCGTAAATTAATACATTCAAGTTAAGGTTTATACCAGTAAATCTTTCTGCAAAATGCCTATAATTTTTTATTCCCAGTATTATGCTCTAGCTCTCTCACATAAATAATTCTTTATTAATTATGTTGCAAAAATTCATTTGTTACTTTGCAACATTATGCATGATATCATGCATCCCTAACCAAATGAGTGGGAGCGAAAGGCTGGCAGTAAGTGGAAAGCTTAAAAATGTGAGAAAATGTAAAACAAATTTAAATAGGCGACATACAAATGTATACGTTATGTGTCTGCGAGAGTGTGTATGTATGTGTGTTCAAATGTAGGAATGTGTTAGTATATCCCTTAAGTACTTAATGGCATGTTAGTAATTTAATTAATTGTTGTAATTTTAAATTTTAATTTGCCACAAGTGCATTTTGTTTTACCAACAAAACCGCAATAACAATATGACACTTAACTAACAGGGCGAAAGAACAGTGGGTGAGAAAAATAAAACAATAAACTTAATTATAGACTAAGTTATGAACTAGACTATAGACTAGACTATAGACTAGACTATAGACTAGACTATAGACTAGACTATAGACTAGACTATAGACTAGACTATAGACTAGACTATAGACTAGA
>NC_060954.1:7859541-7863313 GCF_022045245.1 Lucilia cuprina
GTCTAGTCTATAGTCTAGTCTATAGTCTAGTCTATAGTCTAGTCTATAGTCTAGTCTATAGTCGAGTCTATAGTCTAGTCTATAGTCTAGTCTAGTCTATAGTCTAGTGAAGTCTATAGTCTATTCTATAGTCTAGTCTATAGACTAGTGTATAGTATATAGTCTATCTATAGTCTAGTCTACAGTCCAGTCTATAATCTAGACTACATTCTCAATAGTCCGAACATAAATCTAGTCTTCTAAACATTGATATTTCTCGTTCTTGAATTACACTATAATCTAACACTTCCCTCTTTTAGCATATCAACCCACCACCCCCCTCTCTCATTCATTCCCTATTTCCATATGGTTATCATCCATGATGTGCAAATATTATATATTATTTTTATTTTCTGTTCCACACACGTGCTCTAGTTCCCGTTAAAACATTCTTTTTTTCACACAAACACGCAATTATATTTGTTTGTATTTGTAATGTTTAAACAAATACAACACATTTATAAATATATATTTATCTATTCGTTAGTATTATCTTAGTATCGGTTTAAAAAGTACACATACACACACACACACAAACACAAAATTCAAACAAAACTTGTACGGATCTAAACATTTATCCAATCGAAAGGACCATTGTTTTCCTGATAATGTTGATGCTATAGCTACTGATGCAATAAAAAACAATTGGAATATGTATTTTCTATGCTTGTTTGTTGCTATAGCTGTTGCTGTTATTGTAATTGTTGGTGTTTTTGGATTGTATGTGTATACATCCAAAATGGGTGTTTGAAATGGCTGTATTTTAGTACATTTTCAAATATAGGTTTGGGATGAGGTGGAAGACCAGAAGGCATGATAAACAATTGATAAAGAGTGTTTTCAAAGGAGATGTTTTTTTTCGAATCTTAAGTACCTTTCTATAGGTTTTGGGATAAAGTCTAGTGTAATCTATAGAACTGGACTCTGGTTTAATGTTTGGTCTACATAAGTTCATTCTACAGTCTGTTCTATAGGCCGTTCGTATTCTACTTTAAAGACCTTTTTATTGTCTGGTGTAGAGCGTAGTCTATAGTTTGGTCTACAGTCTGCTCTATAGGACACCCTATAAGTTTTTTTTATAGGCCTATCTTTAGTCCATTGTCTAGTCTGTAGGCCTTTATATATTCTAGTCTATAGCCTGATCTATACTGTGGTATATAGGTCAATCTATATTGTGGTCCGATCTTATATCTGCCGATCTGTAGTCAAATCAAAAGTGTAATATATAGTTTCTAGTCTGGTCTGTAGTCTGTTGTTTAGTCTGTATATATACGATTGTATAGTCTATAGTCAGGACTTTTATTTATAGGTCTATCTATAGTCTATAGTCTGGTCCATAGTTTAGTTCGTTCTATAGTATGGGCTATATGCCGATCTATAGTGTGGTCTACAAGCCGTAGTCTGTAGTCTGGTCTAGAATGTAATATATAGTCTGATCTATAGTATGGTATATAGACAATTATATTCTTAGTCAGGACTTCTATGGTCTGGATCATAGGCCGTTCTATAATCTGAATTATATAGTCTGTAATCTTTTGCATAGTGTAGTGTGGAGGCAGTTGTATAGTCTGGTCGATGGGCTGATCTATAATGTGGTCCTTAGGACAATCTTTAGTCTGGTTTAAATTGTAAACTATAGCTTGGTCTACAGTTTTGTCTATAGGTCTGGACTAAAGTCTAGTGTTCAATTTGCTCTCTACATATTTTTGATCTTATAGAAACCTTCTGTTTATTCAAATTCTAAACCCGCTGGTGTGTATATATATTTATAGAAGAATTTATTTGTATGTATTGTATAGTATGGAAATTGCTGATACGTGTGTCTGAGTGTATATACTATATATTGCCCCAGGGAGAGTTTAATACATTTAATTGAAATGGCAAAGATTTAGTAGAATGCTTTACTTCTATTGTCTCTAGATTTCGTAACTGTAGTTTAGATTTAGGAATGAAGGCAAAAATGCTAAAAATATATTGGGGGATGTATTTGATGTACATATATTTTCCATGATATTTATTTTTTCTATTTACAAAATTTCATTCGAATTTTATCTTGAACAAACACACCAACACACACAGCCATACTAACACAATCAGTTGTGTATATATGTATATATGTTGAGTGTAAACTAAATATCTTTTTAGCAATATGAATATTTAAACAAACCAATTTTTATGTTATTTTTGTTGTTGTTGGTCTATTATATCTACTAAAAGCGTTGTCATGTTGTTTTTCAGCTCAACTTAATTATTTGGTAATATATACGAGAAAAGCAAACAATAAGCAAAACTCAATTCTTCTATATGATTACAAATATAAATCTAGTTTTAAATGGAATTTTATTATATTTTTTTGTTGTTTAATTTTAATCTATTTTTAGTCCGTTGTTTTAATAAAAGAAAATGTTAAAGATAAGTTTATTTTACTCTAATTATGAGGAAAAAATGTCATTATTATGACCATCATAAGATATTGTCCTCATTGTAGTTATATTACAAGTTTAGTTTAGTTAAACTTATTAGTGGAGCTATAGACATGACAGGATTCAGAGGACTTGTAACCATCTACTGCTGTTTTTAGTTTATTTTATAAAACAAATAGTTTTTCTTGCCAAAAATGACTTTCCTTAATGTTAGGGTATTTTCAAGATTCGTCTTAAACTATTGGCCCAATTATAAAAGCAACACATTAGATTTGTTTATTTTTTTATCGTAATCAAGATATCAACATCATAGTCATCATTAACATCAACAATATTATCTTTCTGACAATTTTTCATTGCTTTAACAAACACTTATAAATAACTACATACATACGTACTTGTATGTCTCCAACTACAGGACACACTAATAATATCCTTATAAACATAATCACATAAACTAACATACATACATAAACAAGTAAACAAGCATTATTGTAGTAAGTGAACATTTCCCAGTGACATATATGTACATAGTTAACCATGTATGTATATATGTATGTCTAAGTATGTGTCTCCAACAAAATGACATTCATTAGTTTTTTATGACTTCTAAGAGCCTTTATTCATTCATTCACTCACTAACTCAGTCATTCATTAGAGAGATATACAGAAGAGAGATAGACACAAATCACACACACACACATACACAATATTAAAAGAGGATAATGACAATGATACTGATGATGATAAAGTTGAAGCTAAAATTCATAATGATTTGGTATGATGGTAGCAAAAAGAAAGGAAGGTATTAGGGAAGTTAGTATGTTAATATATGAATTAAAGGGGAGACACAATTGATTAAGTGGTTTGATTATGGTAGGATAAGAAAAAGGTTGGTTGCATTAAAGGGATTTTAAATAAAACTAATTGTGAAATGCGACCTTCAGCCAAAAAATAATAATGAAATATTAGCAAATTTCTGGTGAATTTGTTGTAATAGTAAATATTATAGAGGAGGCCACAGACTGGACTATTGATTAAACCATAGACTAGACTATAGCATATACTATGGAATACAATATAAACTAGACTATATACTAGAATATAGACTAAACTATAGACTAGACTAGACTATAGACTAGACTGTAGACTACACTATAGACTAGACTAGACTATAGACTAGACTATAGACCAGACTATATATTAGACTATAGACTAGACTATAGACTAGACTATAAACTAGACTATAGACTAGACTATAGACTAGACTATAGACTAGACTATAGACTAGACTATAGACTAGACTATAG
>NC_060954.1:7863413-7870526 GCF_022045245.1 Lucilia cuprina
GACTACTCTATAGTCTGGACTATAGACTACTCTATAGTCTGGACTATAGACTACTCTATAGTCTGGACTATAGACTACTCTATAGTCTGGACTATAGACTACTTTATAGTCTGGACTATAGACTACTCTATAGTCTGGACTATAGACTACTCTATAGTCTGGACTATAGACTACTCTATAGTCTGGACTATAGACTACTCTATATTCTGGACTATAGACTACTCTATAGTCTGGACTATAGACTTCTCTATAGTAATACAGCAAATACATTTTATTGCAATTTTTGTTTGTTTGATTTTTTACACGCTAACTTGTTGTTACAACAAATTTGTAAATTGTTTAAACATGCATTTATACCGTTAGACAAAAGACTATCCCTTATAGAATTTGTGCTTTTACAAACAAACTGTTTCACTTATTATTGGAAATAACTATATGCATGTGTTACAAAAAGGATTTCTATTTTTAATATTTGTTTAAAATATTTCGATTAACAGCTGCTAATAGCTGTTGTCTTATTTGTCTATTTTAATTTCCTTCGAGGATTTTATTACCTCCCACACCATGCTGAATTATTATTGATTTCTAATTTTACTCTGTCTGTCTATCTGTGTTTCTATTACATATTTAGTTCAGTAATCACGTAGCTTTTACTAATGACATATTTATAGAGACCTAACGATTTGCACTTTCCAAACATTTAGGAATTTTAGCTAATGATGACATCGTAATAAACATTTATGGACATAATCAGAGGAAAATTGATAAAAGAAAAGAACTTTTCGTATATAATGAGTAAAAGTAATTACCACAATTCTTTCTACTAGACTCTGAGTAAACTGATATGAAAAACTGTAATCAGTTAATAAGTGAGAGTATATTGGTTTTTCACACACTTTTACACATACACATTCATACTTTTTATTATGATTTTTAAATGACTTAAAGGAATCATTTTCAGATTCGTTGCAAATTTTGTATTTTTTCGTTATTTCTTCCTTCGTTTTTTGCGTTATCTCGTTAATGCGTATGTGTTTATATGTAAAATGCATATGGCGGTAACCGGCAACCGGATGTTAAGATAGAAAACTTCTAAAGCTCAAAAGCGCTAAAGATATTTTAAATATTAAAATACTTAAAACTCACGAGAAAAGGGAAGAAAAGTAATTTATATTTTGTAATTATTTAAGATTTTTTTTAGAAAAATTTCAGGAAAATATAACAAAATTTTTCAAAGATAACAGTATTAACGTCATTTTCTAAATTTGTTTATTAAAAACCATAATAATAAGTTTTTTTTTTTTTTTAAAAAGACTATTAAATTACTTGAATACTTTATACCCAAAAAACAATTATTTTCACACATAACAAATACCTTGACGTTCTACCTACTTAAGTTTAAAATAAACATTACATTTTTCTTAACAAAAAATTATGTCCTTTTATCCTCTAACTTCTTTTCCTCTTCATCTAATCAATAGCATTCTTGTCTTGTGATATTTCTAAAATATTATTATGAGGTCAAAAGAGCAAAAATGCAAGCGTACCGTAAGAAAACGCATATCAAAAAAAAAAAAAAAAATTCCAATCTAGCAGGATTTTTTCACATAAAATTGCAATTTTTATAAAGTTTTAATACGCCATGATACGAGCAATTTTTGTTGTAAACACAACACTTACCACCACCATCATTTAACTTCATTTTTTTCTTTATTATTTATTCAATTCAATTTCTAGATATTCTGCATGCACATGCGTGAGTTAAGCCCGACAGTTTTAAGACAATTTTTAAAACTAATGATTGGGCGGACTGTAGTCCAGACGATACACAAGACTACAAATTAGACGATAGACTAAACTATAGAATGACCCATAAACTAGACAATAGACTAGACTACAGACTAGACTATAAACTTAGCAACAGACTAGATTATAGACCAGATTATAGTTCTATTTCAGTTCTAGTTCTGTTGTAGTCCTGTTCTAGTTCTAGTTCTAGTTCTGTTCTAGTTCTGTTCTAGTTCTGTTCTAGTTCTGTTCTAGTTCTGTTCTAGTTCTGTTCTAGTTCTGTTCTAGTTCTGTTCTAGTTCTGTTCTAGTTCTGTTCTAGTTCTGTTCTAGTTCTGTTCTAGTTCTGTTCTAGTTCTGTTCTGTTCTGTTCTGTTCTAGTTCTGTTCTAGTTCTGTTCTAGTTCTGTTCTAGTTCTGTTCTAGTTCTGTTCTAGTTCTGTTCTAGTTCTGTTCTAGTTCTGTTCTAGTTCTGTTCTAGTTCTGTTCTAGTTCTGTTCTAGTTCTGTTCTAGTTCTGTTCTAGTTCTGTTCTAGTTCTGTTCTAGTTCTGTTCAAGTTCTGTTACAGTTCTGTTCTAGTTCTGTTCTACTTCTGTTCTAGTTCGGTTCTAGTTCTGTTCTAGTACTGTTCTAGTACTGTTCTAGTTCTGTTCAAGTTCTGTTACAGTTCTGTTCTAGTTCTGTTCTACTTCTGTTCTACTTCTGTTCTAGTTCGGTTCTAGTTCTGTTCTAGTTCTGTTCTAGTACTGTTCTTGTTCTGTTCTAGTTCTGTTCTAGTTCTGTTCTAGTTCTGTTCTAGTTCTGTTCTAGTTCTGTTCTAGTTCTGTTCTAGTTCTGTTCTAGTTCTTTTCTAGTTCTGTTCTAGTTCTGTTCTAGTTCTGTTCTAGTTCTGTTCTAGTTCTGTTCTAGTTCAGTGCCGGTTCATTTTAAGTTTAATTGTAGACAACTGATGGTTAGCAAGGACTACTGGGTATATTTCCTTTATAGATTTTGTTGGTTAAAGTGTGTGTATGTGAGAGTGTGTGCCAATAACTATTATTTACAGTAATAAAGGAATAAAATAAGCTACTAGAATTCATATTTAGTTTGTTACATAAAATATAAATTTAATTAAATGAATACATATGGATGATGATAATGATGCTGCTGCTGCTGCTGATGGTTCAGCGAGTAAGTGAGTGAGTGTTTCGATGAATGAATGGATGGCAGCAGATAGTGATAGCATGCATGAGCATGCATGGTTTGGCCCAATTTAGTTAGTATAAGGGTTTTGAAAACTAATATTAGAAAAATACACTAAATGCATACAATATGTTGCAGAGCAGTTTATTAGGGTGATACTATAACAAGCTTCGAGATATTAGAGTTTGTCTTAAGTAAAGAGTCTCAAGTGAAGCAGCTACCCTAATATTATTTGCCAAGTAAAATATATTCTTTATATACATATATGAACTATTTTTTTTTGTCCCTGACTTGCAGTATTAGAATGTTGTATAAATATCTATGATCGTTTGTAAAATGACAAATATTTCTATGAGAATGTAACACTCATAAGCCATGAACTTTGAACTTTATTTGGCTGGTTAAATAAAAATGTTTAAAAAGGAATAAACAACAAAAAATATAATAGAGAGTTTATATATATTTAGAAAAAAAGAGGAAGATTTAAACTTATATTATTGACCATTTACGAAAAAAAAAAATAAATTTTACAAAAGATTCTTTTTCATTTCAACTATTCATATGCATTTAGTGCTTTCAAAATATAAAAAACTTTGATTGGCTGTTCCCAGAAAATTTAAATATTTAAATTTTATTTTCACAACAATAATAAAAGTAGCCATTTTTTCTCATTTGCCTCACAATTTTAAATATTTATATATAAAATAAAAGATTTAAAATGTGTGTGTGTGTTTGTATAATGATTTAAAAACTAAAATAATTTCAACCAAGTACCGCCCATAAACAACGACAACAACAACAACGTGAAAGTCCAACAAAAATACTATAAACTTATTTCACATGAAATGACACTGTGTTTTGAATAAATAAACATAAATTTTTTTAATATAAAAAAGTGAAAATTTGTTAAATTTTACTACGCCATTTTAATTTACCAAAAAGAAAATTGCATTAAAGATAATAAATTATAAATTCAATGCAATTCAAATAAATAACATAATTGAAATTAAAATTTAAAAAAAATCTTTAATTTTTTAAATAATTTTGTTTTTTTAGTTGTGTTTTAGTTTTGTTCTAGTTGTGTTCTAGTTCTGTTCTAGTTCTGTTCTAGTTCTGTTCTAGTTCTGTTCTAGTTCTGTTCTAGTTCTGTTCTATTTCTGTTCTAGTTCTGTTCTGTTCTAGTTCTGTTCTAGTTCTGTTCTAGTTCTGTTCTAGTTCTGTTCTAGTTCTGTTCTAGTTCTGTTCTAGTTCTGTTCTAGTTCTGTTCTACTTCTGTTCTAGTTCTGTTCTAGTTCTGTTCTAGTTCTGTTCTAGTTCTGTTCTAGTTCTGTTCTAGTTCTGTTCTAGTTCTGTTCTAGTTCTGTTCTAGTTCTGTTCTAGTTCTGTTCTAGTTCTGTTCTAGTTCTGTTCTAGTTCTGTTCTAGTTCTGTTCTAGTTCTGTTCTAGTTCTGTTCTAGTTCTGTTCTAGTTCTGTTCTAGTTCTGTTCTAGTTCTGTTCTAGTTCTGTTCTAGTTTTGTTCTAGTTCTGTTCTAGTTCTGTTCTAGTTCTGTTCTAGTTCTGTTCTAGTTCTGTTCTAGTTCTGTTCTAGTTCTGTTCTAGTTCTGTTCTAGTTCTGTTCTAGTTCTGTTCTAGTTCTGTTCTAGTTCTGTTCTAATTCTGTTCTAGTTCTGTCCTAGTTCTGTTCTAGTTCTGTTCTAGTTCTGTTCTAGTTCTGTTCTAGTTCTGTTCTAGTTCTGTTCTAGTTCTAGTTCTAGTTCTGTTCTAGTTCTGTTCCAGTTATGTTCTAGTTCTGTTCTAGTTCTGTTCTAGTTCTGTTCTAGTTCTGTTCTAGTTCTGTTCTAGTTCTGTTCTAGTTCTGATCTAGTTCTGTTCTAGTTCTGTTCTAGTTCTGTTCTAGTTCTGTTCTAGTTCTGTTCTAGTTCTGTTCTAGTTCTGTTCTAGTTCTGTTCTAGTTCTGTTCTAGTTCTGTTCTAGTTCTGTTCTAGTTCTGTTCTAGTTCTGTTCTAGTTCTAGTTCTGTTCTAGTTCTAGTTCTGTTCTAGTTCTGTTCTATTTCTGTTCTAGTTCTATTCTAGTTCTGTTCTAGTTCTGTTCTAGTTCTGATCTAGTTCTGTTTTAGTTCTGTTCTAGTTCTGTTCTAGTTTTGTTCTAGTCCTGTTCTAGTTATGTTCTAGTTCTGTTCTAGTTCTGTTCTAGTTCTGTTCTAGTTCTGTTCTAGTTCTGTTCTAGTTCTGTTCTTTCTCTTCTAGTTCTGTTCTAGTTCTGTTCTAGTTCTGTTCTAGTTCGGTTCTAGTTCTGTTCTAGTTCTGTTCTAGTTCTGTTCTAGTTCTGTTCTAGTTCTGTTCTAGTTCTGTTCTAGTTTCGTTCTGGTTCTGTTCAAGTTCTGTTCTAGTTGTTATTTAGTTCTGGTTCTGTTCTAGTTGTTATTTAGTTCAGCTCTAGTTTTGTTTTATTTCCAGTCTAATAATTTCATCTTTAAGGTTTCTTTAAAAAAATGTTATGACAAATGGCTGTGCTCCTTTTGTTAAAATCCTTTCTTTTAAAATCAATTTATTAATTTTTACCAAAAAGCACTTTTTTCCCCTTTTTGGTTTTATTTATAAAAAATTTTAACACTTGATTGCCCAGTAATATCCCCATTTTGTAAAACGAGGTGAAAACTGTAAGAAATGACAATAAAGACGAAAAAAATTGCATTGTAATTGAAATGACATGAAGTAAAAGGATATTAAGGATGAAATCTATAGAGTTATTAAAAAGGAAAAATAAAATTGCAAAATATTAAGGAAAAAAATGGAAGACAAGCATAAAAATTTAAAGTAACAATTGAATGGAAACAAATGGAGAGGATTTACGGGTATTAAGAAAAAGGAAAGATGAATAAAGGTGCAAAAGAGGCTTTAAAGAAAATAAAATTCCCCTAAAGGATATTGAGTAACAAGGGAAAAAATTAATAAAAGCTGTTTTAAGCATGATCAATCATGCAAATATTTAAAGATATTTTAAGCTTTAATATTAGTTAAAATTCTTCTTAATGCCTTAAAATTCCTTAATGCATTTTGCTGTTATTTTTAAAATCTATTGACTAATGTTTTATTTTTTTCGTATTAGTCATCGTTATAAAATTTGAACTTTTTGGTTAAAATTTTCTTAAGCAAAAGACAAAAGTGCTAAATATATAAATAATTTTGTTAATAGAAAAAGTAAAGAAGAAAAAAAAAACAAATGTCTTATTATCAATTTATTTGTTCATGGTTGAAATATTTAGTTTTCTTTAAAAATATATTTGTTTTTTTCTTTGTTGTTTTTCTATAAAATGTAAGTATTTTAATCGAAATAAATTTATAAAGAATAAAGATATTTAAATGCTTAGATACACAGATACATCACGTAAACTAAATATTTAATGAAATGTATCAATGTGTGCATGGATAGATAGAAGATACATAGATAGCTGGGGAATGAATCTGTAATTGTGTGTATGAATATACTATAAGTTTGGGATATTTTCTGTTGTTGTTTTGTATCTATGACTATTTTAGATATTTAAATGCATTTTGCGAGTTATTTTTGGCAAACATCAAACAAAGACAGCAAAAAACAACAATAACAACAAAATACTACAACACTATCAAAATTGAAAAGGAGAAAAACTAAAAAAAAAACAATAAAAGTACAAAACCGAACAAAAAACCACAAGCAAATAGAAAACAAAATCATCAAATTCTTGGCATTAAGCAGAAACAACTTAAGATTTATAAATGCTCGAATAGAAAAATGAACAGTGTAACGAAACTGAACTAGAAAAGAACTAGAACATAACTAGAACATAACTAGAACAGAACTAGCACAGAACTAGAACAGAACTAGAACAGAACTAGAACAGAACTAGAATAAAACTAGCACAGAACTAGCACAGAACTAGAACAGAACTAGCACAGAACTAGAACAGAACTAGAACAGAACTAGAACAGAACTAGAACAGAACTAGAACAGAACTAGAACAGAACTAGAACAGAACTAGAATAAAACTAGCACAGAACTAGAACTGAACTAGAACAGAACTAGAACAGAACTAGAACAGAACTAGAACAGAACTAGAACAGAACTAGAACAGAACTAGAACAGAACTAGAACAGAACTA
>NC_060954.1:7870626-7876426 GCF_022045245.1 Lucilia cuprina
ATCTATCTATCTATCTATCTATCTATCTAACTAACTAACTAACTAACTAACTAACTAACTAACTAACTAACTAACTAACTAACTAACTAACTAACTAACTAACTAACTCACTAACTAACTTACTAACTTACTAAGTTACTAACTTACTAACTAACTAACTAACTAACTAACTAAGTAACTAAGTAACTAAGTAACTAAGTAACTAACTAACTAACTAACTAACTAACTAACTAACTAACTGACTAACTAACTAACTAACTAACTAACAAACTAACTAACTAACTAACTAACTAACTAACTAACTAACTAACTAACTAACTAACTAACTGGCTAACTAACTGGCTAACTAACTAACTAAGTATTATTTTCCTTAGACCACCTCTTTTTTCCAATATTTGTAAAAAAGAGCTGCTTTAAACCACTGTTAACCAGTAGCAGTAAACAATTACAACAAGCCTGCATACGTACAAAAATAACACAAAAAACAATTGTATAAACAACAACAATAAATACACAAGGCGAATTCAAATAGAGCTAAACATCACTGCAAAAAACGCTACATAAACACACACTAATATTTCTTTTATTTAATGCTGTCGGTTGAAGCAGAGCTCTGCTAGCAGCCAAAAAAAAACATGTGCAGAGAGTGTTTTTTTTGGGTTTGCTTACGCTCTCTAGCAGAGTGTGTGTGTGCGTTGTTTTGTGGGGTAATGTAATTGTAGCGGTAATTGTTATTGCTGCTGCAGTAAAGCGAGTAATTGCGTAGACCTAAAAGCAGAGGGGATTTTTTTTTTCAACATAATTTTCTCTTTTTTCTCATTAAACGTGGAGGAAATTTGTTCAGTACGTATTGTACTTTGAAGCGCAACGGAGGTATTTAAACGGATCTTATAAGTTAACCGTGTTGTATGAAAAAAAAAGATATATAAATAATTAATTAAAAAAAAAGAAAAAGATATAAGTTATATAGAAAACAACAACAGAAAAGTGTTTTATCGTAGCAACATATAAGTGAGGAAAGCTATAAGAAATTAAAGATTTAATGAGTGAAAAGGAGAGAAAAAGAAAAACCAATTAGAAAATTATTATTAACAAACAAAAAAGGGAATTTTATTTAACAAAAAAAAAAAAAGAATTTCCGTTTGAAGGAAAATAACCAACTAACGGTTAAAACTAAAGCCAACGACAAAGAAAGAGAAACAAATAAAACAGCTAAATAAGCAAAAAAATAAAAAAACAAATAACCAAGAAAAAGAAACCTAAAGAAAAATTGCAAAAAAAAAGTTTTTTGAAAGTTTGTAAAGTTTTTAAACATTAAATTGCAGTTGTTTTATTTTAAATAAATTGTTTTTTCGCTTTACTACAACAATAACAGCAAAAAGTTTAATATAACAACAAAGTGAAAGTGTGAAAATTAAATTTATAAGAAAAACAAAAGCCAAAAGGAAAAGCAAACAAAAAAAAAGAAATATTGCAAACAACAACAAAAAGTAAAAACAAGGAAAATTTTGTTAAAATTTGGAAAAATATTTAACAAATAATTAAACAAAACTTGTTTAAATGGTAATTTATAAAAAAATATTTTTACAAAATCTATAGTTTTAAAGAAATTATTTAAACAAAATTTTTAAATTTTTCTCTTCACATTTTGCATTCGGGAAAACTTGTTTGCATATTGTTGTTGCTGTTGTTCTTGTCTACTATCTTTCTTCTTCCACTTCTACTTCTTGTTTAGGTTTGTATGCAAGTGTTCATTTGTTAGTGCAATTGTTGTTGTTGTTTTTTCTCTACTTATATTTTCTAGTTAAAGAAAAAGGTTGCCAGATTAGTCTTTTTAAATAAAATCATAGTTTTAAGCCAGGGAAAGGGATTTTTAAAGTTTTTCTTTAAAGTTTATGAAATTTTCAAATAAAATTGAATGAAAATTGTATTTTGAATATTATTCTATACATTTTAAACAAAATTCAAAGACTATTAAAAGTATTTTCAACATTTTTTGTGTTAAAATTAAAGAAATTAATGAGAGAATTTTTTAGTAAAATACCAAAATCTTTTTCTTTTGATTTTTAAATAAAATTTTTCATTTTGAATTCTTTTTCTAAAGAAAATTTTAGAAATTATTTAGAGAATGTTTTAATAAATTAAGCAAAATTCTTAAACCGTTAATTACACTTTAATAACATTTTTAAAAATTTCTAAAAACCTTTCATTTTGAATACTTTTTCTAAAGAATATCTTATTTTTAAAATCAGAATAGTTTCTTTTAAAGTTTTTTTCTTTAAAATTAAAGAAAATTATGCAAGAATTTTGAAATAAAATTAAACAAAATCCTTAACTTAAACTTTTTCTTTAGATTTTTTAAAAATGTTTATAAAAATCTTAATTCTAAACTTTATTTCTTTTTAAATTTATATTTTAAATCATTTTTTCAACAAAAATTTTAATAAATTTTTAAAAAAACCCTCAATATGGAATTCTTTTTCTAAAGAAAATCTTATTTTTAAAATCTGTAAAGTTTCTTTAAAAGTTTTTGCTTTAAAATTAAAAGAATTTTAAAATAAAATTGAACAAAATCTTTAAGTTAAACTTTTTCTATAGATTTTTAAAAAAATTATAAAAATCTTAATTCAAAAAATTTATAAAAATCTTAATTCAAAAAATTTATAAAAATCTTAATTCTAAACTTTATTTCTTTTTAAATTTATACTTTAAATCTATTCAACAAAATTTTTAATAAAATTTATATTATTTGCTTTAATATTTATGAGATTTTTAAAATTTTTTTAATAAAATGTAATTTGTGCTTCATTTTTTAAAAAATTTCTAATTCAAATCTTTTTAAAATGAAAATCTCAATCAAATTAATAAAAAATATGTATTTTGAATTATTTTTTTATAGAAAATTTAAATTTTAAAATAAGGAATGTATCTTTGAAAAATGTTGTCTTAAAACTAAAGAAAATTGTGTTAAATTTAAAAAAAAAAGATTCATGTTAAATAATTTTTTATAAAAATCTTAATTTTGAATACTTTTTCTATAGAAAGTCTAGTTTTTAGACAAGGAATGAATCTTTTAAAGTTATTTTTAATAAAATTGTCAAAAATTAATAATTTTTTCTAGTTTGTTGAAAAATTTTTAAAAAAATTTTATTTAAAAACTTTTGCTTTAGAAACAAAGAAACTTATTTTAAAAACTAGAATAAAAGAAATTTTATGGATTTTAAATTAAAAAAAAAATATGAGAGTTTTAAACAAAATCTGTTTCTTAAAAATATTTTCTTTAAATACATATATTATTGTGAATGAATTTTAAAAAAGAAAAACAATCTGGCAAGCTATTAGTATTACTTTCAATAAAAATTATTTAAATAATTTTTTAAGTAGGCTTTGCTTTTTGTGTGACAATTGAATTAGTTTTTTTCGGAGTGAAAATTGAAAATTAAAAAAAATCAAAAAATTTCATAAAATTTGTGTTTTCTAAAAAAAAAAATTAATTGAAAACTATATGAGTTGATCATCATTTTGAAATTAAAAGTTTTAAGAAAAACTCCACAAACATAACAGTTATTACTGAAGCAAATATTTTTATCAACAAATTTATTGTAAGTTTATGTAAAATAAGAATTTTGACAGACTGAAGTCTGTTCTATAATCTAGACTGTAGACTATTCTATAGTCTATTCTATATTTCTATTTGTAATCTAGACTATAGTTTATTCTATATTCCAGACTGCGGTATATAGTTTACAGTCTATTCTATAGCCTATTTCTGTAGTCCAGACAATAGTCTATACAATAGTCAAGACAACGTACTATAGTACAGACTAAGGGGGGTGTGATGTACTTCGCATTAAATCAAAACGCGCGAAGTTGTCATGTGGTTCTTGTTTTTTATAACAACAATTCTGTGGTAAAATCGCTCGTTTTGGTTTTATGCGAAGTACATCACAACCACCTAAAGTCTATTCTATAGTCCAGACTATAGTCTATTCTATAGTCCAGACTATAGTCTATTCTATAGTCCAGACTACAGTCTATTCTATAGTCCAGACTATAGTCAATTCTATAGTCCAGACTATAGTCTATTCTATATTCTAGACTATAGTCTATCCTATAGTCTATTCTACAGTAAAATCTATAAACCAGACTATAGTCCAGACTATAGTCTATTCTTTAGTCCAGACTATAGTCTATTCTATAGTCCAGACTATATTCTAATCTATAGTCCAGACTATAGTCTATTCTTTAGTCCAGACTATAGTCTATTCTATAGTCCAGACTATATTCTAATCTATAGTCCAGACTATAGTCTATTCTATAGTCCAGACTATAGTCTATTCTATATTCTAGACTATAGTCTATCCTATAGTCCAGACTATAGTCTATTCTACAGTAAAATCTATAAACCAGACTATAGTCCATTATTTAATATATTCTGTAGTCCAGTCTATAGTATATTCTATAAAAAAATTATATATAGTCTATTCTATAGTCCAGACAATAGTCTATTCTATAGTCCAGACTATAGTCTATTCTATAGTCCAGACTATAGTCTATTCTATAGTCCAGACTATAGTCTATTCTATAGTCCAGACTATAGTCTATTCTACAATCCAGACTATAGTCTATTCTATAGTCCAGACTATAGTCTATTCTATAGTCCAGACTATAGTCTATTCTATAGTCCAGACTATAGTCTATTCTATAGTCCAGACAATAGTCTATTCTATAGTCCAGACTATAGTCTATTCTATAGTCCAGACTATAGTCTATTCTACAATCCAGACTATAGTCTATTCTATAGCCCAGACTATAGTCTATTCTATAGTCCAGACTATAGTCGATTCTATAGATTATAATCTAGACTTTAGGCTATTCCACACTCCATACTATATTCTATAGTACATTCTATAGTGCTTTTTATAGTCCATGTCATAATAAATTTTTTATTATATTTTATTACGTTACTTCACTTCTAATCTTCCTCAAAACATCATCTGGCAACCTTTACAAAGCAACATTCGTAAAGTTTTTGTTGTTGTTACTAATATTGTTGTTTTATTTTTCTAACTAGAAAATGGCAACAAATTGATTGTTGCCTAACAGGTCTTGTTGTATTTGTATCTCAGTTCCCTGGAAAAAAAGAAACTAAAGAAGTAAAGCATTAAAATATAAAACGTAAATGACGTGTTGAAAAAAAAAACAATAGAAAAACTACTTAAACATTAATTTAAATAATTTCTTATCTTTAAAGATTCGCAAGTCATTCTAATTAATTGTTTCATTAACATTACAAATCCTTGATTTTATTTTAATTTTCTTTCATAATTTTTCTAATAAGACTCGAATGCTTTACTAACTACAACAAGAAGTGTAAAAGAAAGTAAGAAAGATTTTCACAAAAAAAGGTAACAACAATAGTTAGGAAAATGTGTAAATGTGTGTAATTAGGGTTAGAAAAAGAGTGACGTTTAATTTCTAAAAGAGAGAGGCAGTTTATGTTTTTTCATTAACTCTTTAAGGATGAGTAAAAAGAGTAAATATAAAGAAAAGTGGTGGATTTTTAAATATGAAAAATCAGGAAAAGCTTTGTTTTTTTTGTTGTTATTAATTTACAGGGAAAAGTTTTGTGGTTGTTGTTGTTGGTGTTAGTGTAAAATGTAAGTTTTCTAACAGGGAAGGAAGTTTGTTAATTTTGACCAGGTAAGGGAAGTAAATTTTGAGGGTAATTTTTAGATTAGATTGGATAGAAAGGGCTACAGACTATACTATAGACTATATTATAGACTGTAGAGTAGAC